>NW_022681466.1:16490689-17049284 GCF_009764315.1 Trachypithecus francoisi
GCCTGCGGCTGACAGAAGGCTCAGCAGCACCAGACTGGGGCCAGTACACGGACCATTGGGATTGACACCCTGGAGATGACGCAGTAGGCTAGTGGCTGTTACCAGATAAGCCAGAGTCTATGTCCTTTGGGGGTCCCAAGTACAGGCTGAGAAAGCCAATCCCTAGTGTGGAATTCAATTCAATGCAGAGCAAAGACTTGTGGGGGGTGGTGCGGGAGGGCGATATTTAGTGCTATTGGCTCTCGACAAACATTATTTAATTAGTGCAGACCCTGAAGCCAGGCTGTCTGGATTCAAACTCTAGCTCCCACCACCTTCCTATACCTTGGGTAATGACTAACCTCCAGAGTGTCTTTCCTCCTTTGTAAAATGGCTGTGGTGAGGATCAAATGGGTCAGGATGTGTAAAGCACATAGTTCAGTGCCAGACACGTGCCAGGTACCATGTCAATGTTAGTTGTTAAATTCCACAATCCCTGTGTAACTAGGTAGGAGTGGCCCAATTTCACACTGGAGAAACTGACACCTGAAGCAATGAGCAACTTGCCAGGTCATGCAGTGGTGTGCGGGGAAGTTCTCAGTGGCCTGTATCTGGGCTGGTGTCACTGGCACAGGCATATGGGGCATCCTGCATTCTTACTGTGAGTCAAGCCATGTCCTTTATCTCTCCCAGGAGATCAAGGCCACTAGGGACCACGATGTCCCATCAGCCCTGTCTGGTGTGGAGGGATCCCTGCTCCCGTTGCCAACCCCAGGATTCACTTTCAGCAGGATCTGAACCTGTCAGCAGCTGCCTGGATGTCGGTAGCCAAGTGCATTTACAACCCCCAAGAACCAATCCTTCAGGCTGGGACTCCAGTTGTAAGGAAAAAAATTGTTTTGTTTTGGATTCTGAGTTTTCATGCTTGGCACAGGGCTTAGTGCAAAGTATACAGGTAAAAGCCTCCGAACTGGGGGGGGCCATCCCTGAGGCTGGGGCAGGGAGAGAGGTGAGGACTGGGACCCTGGTGGACCCTTTACCTTGGACAGGCAGCAGAGCTGCTGGCTCCTATAGTGCAAGCTGTCCACTGCTCAAGGGCCCCTGTAAGGGACCCTCTGTGCTGCAGGCTGTGGCCATGACATGAGGATGTGTCCGCTTAGAGGAAAGACCATTGGGTTCCTATTTGCTCAAAGGCACCTTATGGTTTAGTGATGGCCTGAAAGGTGATGTTGGTCACCTGGGGCTCACCTGGGCTTAGAGCTGCCGCTGCTGAGAGCTGGACTGACATCCTCTGCTGAGGTGGAGTCCAGCTGCTTCGGGGGGCGGGAGCTCCCTGCAGGAGGAGAGGTCGCTGCATGAGGAGAGGTTGCTGCGTACTGAGAAGTTCTTTCATGCCCGTACCGGGAAGTCCCTGGGAATGGAGTGGCCTCAGCCCCTGTCTTCCCCTGCTTGGCTGTGGTTCCTGCTGGGTAGAGCCCAGGAGAAGCTACAAGTCCAAAAGCAATGCCTCAGCATCCTTCCTGACCCTTGTATCCCAGCATCCCAGACCTCTGACCCTTGACCCCTGAACCCTAGCCTCTCTGGGACCCATTTCTCAGAACATCCCCAGCTAAAGAATATCCCAGTAAGCAAACAGATGTAGATGAAGCCATTCTGAGGAAGGAGATCGTAGATCAGACACACCCCACAGCTGTGTGTGATGTTCAGTCTCTTTCTGTGCCCACAGCCTGTTCCCTCTGTGGGGAGGTATAAGCACTCCCCTTCCCCGCTTCCATGACCCTTTCCAGTGATCATTCAGTGGACATCTTCCTGCCCTCCCTCTATAGTCACAGTCAATTGTCACCTCCTTCCTCACCAGAAGGGCAGGTCCTCCCCTCCCCACCACCCGTGCCTCAGTAAGGCCTTGACTTCCTTCTGCAGCCATGAGACCAAGAAGGGCAGGGTGGCACGGATGAGTCCAGAGGTCAGGGCCCAACGCCCGGCCTTTCTGGCTTGCCCCCGAGACTCTGGATGGCACAGACAGAACACGAGCTTTGGGGTCAGGCTGTGACCACTTCCAGGCTCTGGCGCTTCCTGCGTGACCCTAAGCGTGTGACCTGACCCTAAGCGAGTGACCTAACCCTGCTGAGCCTGTACTTCCACAGCTGGACAACCCAGTTCCCAGGCTTGTGGGGACACCTAAGTGGTCATAAAGTATTGTGTCTGGTAGCAGGCAGGCACTCACTGGCTGCTTCTGTAAGAAGGGTGGCAAGGGACGAGGCGGAATTGCCATTCACTCACTCAATTCTGGGGGCTGGGTTTGCTGAGTTTTTGCCTTGGGCTGCAGGCGTGTTGTAGCCAGAAGCTGGAAGGTGGGAGAAGGGGAGGGAGGACAGCAGGGTCCTAGAGGAAAGGGAGAGGCTGCTCTCAGGGGCGGCACTGCTCTGAACCCCTTTTCCTTCCTTGGAGCAGCTGGCAGCTTCTACCCCCACCTCAGCACAGAGCACTGCTGTCTTTCGCCTCGCCAACCAGGAGCCACGTGGCAGGTTCCAGCAGATCCCTGGTCTTCTCCTTCTGCAGCCCCTGGCCTCCCGCCTAGCTCAGACCCTCAGTTTCCCCTGTCCCCACCTGCCTCTCAGCCTGCTTCTTCCCTGCCACCCTTCACATTATGCCAGTTTGTCTCAAAAGTCTGTGTTGGATCCCATCCCTCTCTGCCTTAGAACAGTGAGTGCTCTCCATTGCCTATAAGCCGAAGCTCAACTTTTTTTTTTGAGATGGAGTCTTGCTCTGTTGCTCAGGCCTAAAGCACTTCGTTCTGTCCTTCCCCACAAGCTCAAGGTCAACTCCTCTGAAATGTCTTCCCCAGAAGCAGCGAATCTCTTTTTCCTCTGTGCCTCACAGTCCCCTGTGCATGCCTCCAGTGGCGCTAATGCCACCTACACACTGCAATTTCTTGTGTACTGGGGTCTCCCTGCTAGGCTGAGACTCTTAAGGGCAAAATCCTATCCTCTGTGCCCAGCACAATGGGCAGAAGCCTGATGCAACCAACCCCCCAGGAGCTACTCGGTCCCCTCTTCCCCAAGTCTGTCTGTCACCTCCCCAGTCCTTGCTGACTGTGTGTCATCCTGGACTCTCCCTCATTGTCCACCACCTTCTCTTCTTCAGATTGAGTATCCCCTATCCAAAATGCTTGGGAGCAGAAGTGTTTCAGATTTCAGAATATTTGCATTATATCTGCTCATTCAGCATCCCTAATCTGGAAATCTGAAATCCAAAATGCCCCAATGAGCATTTCCTTTGTGTGTGATGCTGGCACACAAAAAGTTTCAGACTTTGAAGTATTTTGCATTTTTGGATTAGGGATACTCAATATGTAACACTAGGTCAGTTTATCTTGGATTTTTCTAAGTACATGATAAAATCTTTTGCAAATACAGAGTATTTATCTTTTCCTTTCCAACTTTATACTTCTTCTTCTTCTTCTTTTTTTTTTTTTTTTTTTGGACTGAGTCTCGCTGTCTACCAGGCTGGAGTGCAGTGGCATGATCTCGGCTCACTGCAACCTCCGCCCCCGGGTTCAAGCAATTCTCTGCCTCAGCCTCCTAAGTAGCTGGGATTATAGGCGCCTGCCACTACACCTGGCTAATTTTTGTATTTTTAGTAAAGACGGGGTTTCACCATTTTGGCCAGGCTGGTCTTGAACTCTTGATCTCATGATCCACCCGCCTTGACCTCCCAAAGTGCTGGGATTACAGGCCTGAGCCAGCACGCCTGGCCTTATACTTCTTAATCTTGCATAGTTCATTGCCTAGGGTCTTCAGACAAGACGATGAATAAAAAAGATAGTAGGCTAGCCAGGCGCAGTGGCTCATACCAGCAATCTCAGTACTTTGAGAGGCCAAGGTGGGCAGATGGCTTGAGTTCAGGAGTTTGAGACCAGACAGGACGATATGGCAAAACCACATCTTAAAAAAAACAAAAAAACAAAATGTAGCCAGGCATAGCTGCTTGTGCCTGTGGTCCCAGCTATTCTGGAGGCTGAGGTGGAAGGATTACTTGAGCCTGGGAGGCAGAGGTTGTAATGAGCCAAGATTGTGTCACTGCACTCCAGTCTGGATGACAGAGTGAGATCCCATCTCAAAAAAATGAATGAATGAATGAATAATAAATAAATAAATAAAAAGAAAAGAAATGATAGTGGGTACATTTGTCTTTTTCTGACTTTCTTAGAAATTCTTCTCATGGTTCACCATACTCAATGGTGTGCTGGAGATGACTCGCACTGGCTCACAAGAGCTCATTGTCAACTTTTCAGGAATTGGTGAGACCGTTGTTACTGTCGATGGCTGGAAATTGGCCATGGGAATTGGACCACAGAAATGGACACCACAGAAACTGGAAAACACCACGAATGAGAGCATCAGCATCCCAGCTGCTCAGCATTTACCAGCACACCACTGTCGTGACTCTTCTTCATTTTCAATATCCCAACTGCCATCAGAGAGAGGCCAACAAAGTCTGATACAGGAGGATAATATAGCAATACACATACCATACGCAAATAAAGAATTACAAATGAGGGTAAGTCTAAAACACAGGTGAACTTGCTCATAACTTGTAGAAATGACATATGAACACTGATAAGAATTGGAAGAGATAAGAGAATCTTGTAAATAATGAAGAACAGATTCAATGTAGTTTGATGCTGCTGCTTTTTGGCAGGTTTACCTTTATTTCCCCAAATTAAAGATCCATGGATAAGGGAATAAAAAAAAATTAGGGGATATGGTGGTAGGGATGGGCCTGGGATTGGGATAGGTCCCAGCTATGGGGCTAGAAGAGGAATAAAGCAGACATCAAAGTTGGAAATGACTTGTGTTTGAATCCTGGTTCCACCACTTCCTGCTGTGAGATCTTGGGCAAATCACTTAGTCTCTTGGACCCTCAGTCCCTCATCTGTGAAATGGGGATACAAAGACATACCTCGCCCTCACTGGCCAGCAGACCAAGGCTCCCACTCCCCTGGGCCCTCTCTGGCTTCTTTCTCCTCAGCTCATCAGGTCCAGGTGGGGCTCTGGGCTCCCAGAGAGGTGTTCTATCCTCTACCAGTTCCCATAGCTCCAGCCTTGGTCCCCTAGTGTGCCTGCATTTAACGATCTCTCCTTCAGGCACACTACCCAGAGGCTGGTTCCCAGCCACTCTAGCACCTGTGGCTGGACTTCAATATCTGGGGAGGTGGAGGCCAGGAGGGCAGAGTTGAGGGTACATGCAGGGTGAGGCCAGCATGACCAGGGCTGAGGTGATGCTGTGGGCTGGGTCTGGAATGCAGCAATTGTTGGCCCAGCCTCGGGAGGCCTCAGGAATATCTCTGACACCAGGCGAGGAGTCTTCTTTATCCCCTGATATGTCTATCTTGTACCCAGCCTATGGAAATCTCCTTCCAGCACATCTGGGCAGAAAGGAAAGGCGCTGAGTCCAGCCCTGGACAGATCTGGGTCCAGTCCTGCTCTGACATCTACTAGTGGTGTGACCATGGGTAGCAAGAGTGAAAGAATGGCCAAGACTCATGCAGCTCCCTCTGTGCCCCAAGCCTTGCTCAGCGCTTGACCTGCATGATCTCCCTAAGGACTCAGTGCCCATAAGGTCTGCACCAGGATTATGCCCCACCACCCCTCCCGCTTCCCTCTGCAGCTCCTGTCCCCAGCCTGGGAAAGGAGAGATATTTGTTACCTGGAAAGACGAGCAGAGATATCAGTAAAGACTCATCGGGGCCTCGTTTTTCGACCCCACACCAGTACTTCCCAGCGTCTTGTAGGGTGAGGTTCCACAGTGTCACAATGAGCGAGAGCTCCTGGCGGCTGTCATGGATGGACACCCTGCCCTCCGTCGTCTCCTCGCCTTCTTTTCCCGCATAGATGGTGCCAGAGCAGCGAGAGAAGAGGATCCCACCCTTCCTGCACCAGTACTTCCAGTGGTCCCTCAGCTCTTCCCTATAGGTGCACCGCAGGGATACAGTGTCCCCTTCGAACCCACTGATTTCCTTCGGGCCCTCCAGGGCTTCATAACCTAAAATCAGAGCAGGAGTGGAGTTTGGAATAACCAGGCTCCATGTACCGAGGTCAAGGCCAGAGCTTCCATTTTAGGAGGAGGAAGGAAGGCTTTTCTCAGTCATCCTTTCTGGGGACAGCCTTGGGAGAGCCATTACTTCCTTCCTACTCTGGGCGAACCTGGGGCAGGGCTGTTGCTGTTTCCCTAACCCTGGCCCATTGAGGAACTGGGGTTGAGGGAGTGTTCTAGGTTCAGATGGAATCTGACAGTCAGATAGCCAGCAGGGTTTCTGGGTGCTTTGTTTTGTTTTGTTTGTTTTTGAGATGAAGTCTCGCTCTGTTGCCCAGGCTGGAGTGCAGTGGCATGATGTCTGCTCACTGAAACCTCTACCTCCCAAGTTCAAGCGATTCTCCTGCCTCAGCCTCCCGAGTAGCTGGGACTATAGCCATGTGCTTCCATGTCCAGGTAATTTTTTGTATTTTTAGTAGAGACAGGGTTTCACTGTGTTGGCCAGGATGGTCTTGATCTCCTGACCTCGTGATTCGCCTGCCTCAGCCTCCCAAAGAGTTGGGATTACAGGCATGAGCCACCACGCTTGGCCTTGTTTTGTTTTTAGACAGGATCTCACTCTGTTGCTCAGGCTGGAGGGCACTGGTGCTCATGGCTCACTGTAGCCTTGACCTCTGGGGCTAAAGCGATCCTCCCACCTTAGCCTCCCACTAGCTAGGACTACAGGTGTGCACCACCATGCCTGGCTAATTTGTTTGTTTGTTTGTAGAGATGGGGTCTCACCATTGCCAAATGAACAACTGACATCAGTTGTAGGATGCATCCTGATTTAAGTGTTAGAGGGTAAAGAAAAAGAAAGCGAAAGAATTGACGAAATGTGATAATTCTTCATCTCTCAGGGTTGTGGGGAGAGGCACAGCCGAGATTCAACAAATATATGCTGAGTTTAACAGGGCAACCAGACAGGGTGTCTTGTCTGCCTCCAGGATTGGCACAGGGTAGAAAAATTAAGATTAGAGAGGCAAAGCAACTCTCACAGCCACATTGCCATGAGGGGAAACCCACAGGTCTGGGAGAAAACCTGGCTCTAGATTCCAGAGACAGCAAGTGGGGCCCGGCGCCGCCCCCCACCTCCCCCACCCCCACTCTGCCCTGCTCCCCTAGGGTTGAGGAGGCTGAGGATAGGTGGGGTGGGCTATCAGGCAGTCAGGTGGGCTACCTGCAGACCCCAAGGGTGAGCCCCACATCCCTCCCAAGACCCCCTCCCCATCTCACCTGGGAGCACCAGGCAACCCCATAGCAGGACCAGAAGCCGCATTCTGGGCGCTGGACACCGCAGGAGCAGACGCTGGGAACTGTGAGCTCCTCTTCAGCTACGCGGGTCTTTAACTTCCTCTAGTCTCGTGAAACCAGGCCAAGGAAGTGAGGGGAGGGGCCTGTGGGTCACCCCTCCGCAGGCCCAGCCGGAGAGGCGCCTCTGCCTTCCCTTTTCTGAGCGCCCATGCATGCCTCCCCCTCGGCTCACCTCCCAGGACTGAAAACCCACACTGGCGCTTCTCCCAAACTCTTGCCCCTTCAAGGGGGCCTTAACCTGCGGTCCGTGCGCCCTAAGGGGTCTGTAAGTCGAATTCGCATGGGAAAAAGTTACATATTGACTTTCATCAACTTCTAATATTTAGCTTTTCCTCGTATTAACGGTGTACTGTTAGCAGTACCTGCAACTTTGTTACCAATTACAATCACAGACACTGGCACATCAGGTTGTGGATATCTTGAAACGTCGTGTGTACTCCTCACTGCTTAGAAAATAATGAGTTCCGAGACCTGCCTCTAGAGCTGGTTATTAACCATAATGAAAAGGCTATTATTATATTACACATTTATAAAGAGTTTTGAGAATCATCTCACCAGTATTAGTTTTCTTTTCAGCATATATATTTTATTTATATATTTACGCGCCATTATACTGGGAGAGGGGTCCATAAACTTCAGCAGACTGCCATGTGGTCAGTGGGACAGAAAGAAGCTTGTCCCTGGGGCAAGGCCCCGGGCCCCTCCTCTGCCATCGCCTTTTGGAGGGCGCAGTACTGCCCTTGGCCACGGGGCGGCGGTGCAGACGGGGCTGAGCAAAGTCGCAGGGCTGAGCTGAGCCGAATTCCCTGGAGCCTTGGGCCGGCAGGGCTGCAAGATAGATCTCCCCCACGCCTGCGGAGTTGTTCTGGCGTTTGAAAAAGTGAATTGGTGGTTTCTCCATCGCGGACTTGAATCCTCCTTGAATGGACCAAAACAAACATGCAAACTATTGGGAGCCCAGACACTGGCTTCAAAAATGACTTTTTTTTTTTTTGGTCTGTTTGCAAAGTTCATACAGATTGTAAGGAAAATTTTACACAATACAGAACGTAAAAAGGAAAGAAAGAAAAAAGGGAGTGTTTCTTGTAATTCCCCTCCTGCTTTAGAAAAGCACCATTAATATTTTGGCATATATCATTCCAAATGTTCAGTTGGAATTTACTCACTTGTCAGGTTAATATTTGAAGCATTAACTCAGTGGTTCTGGGAGGGGAGATTGTGTGTGTGTGTGTGTGAGTCTAGTAATGTGGGGAGAAGTGTTTTAATTTCACAATGACTGCGAAGCACTGCTGCCATTTCTGGACAGGGACAGCTGTTCACGTTGGTGAAAACTCTGTTACCATGATCTCAGCCCCTGCCTCCCTTTTACATGTACAGGCTACAAAAGTTGACCTGTTTTTGCAGTTAAAAAAAAAACACATATTAAAAAATATTTGGCTGGGCACAGCGGCTCACACCTGTAATCCCAGCATTTTGGGAGGCTGAGGCAGGCGGATCACGAGATCAGTAGTTCAAGACCATCTTGGCCAACATGGAGAAACCCTGTCTCTACTAAAAAAAATACAAAAATTAGCTGGGCATGGTGGTGCGTGCCTGTAATCCCAGCTACTCTGGAGACTGAGGCAGGAGAATTGCTTGAACCGGGACCCAGAAGGCAGAGGTTGCAGTGAGTCGAGATCACGCCACTGCTCTCCAGCCTGGGCTACAGAGCAAGACTCCGTCTCCAAAAAATAAATTAAAAAAAAAAAATTATGGCCCAGCACGGTGGCTCACGCCTGTCATCCCAGCACTTTGGGAGGCCGAGGTGGACGGACCACCTGAAGTCGGGAGTTTGAGACCAGCCTGACCAACGTGGAGAAACCCAGCCTCTAATAAAAGTATAAAATTAGCCAGGTGTGGTGGCACATGCCTATAATCCCAGCTACTCAGGGAGGCTGAGGCAGGAGAATCGCTTGAACCCAGAAGGTGGAGCTTGCGGTGAGCTGAGATCACGCCATTGCACTCCAGCCTGGACAACAAGAGTGAAACTCTGTCTAAAAAAAGAAAAAAAATTATTTGTTTATTTATTTACTTATTTTGAGACGGGTCTCACTCTTGTTGCCCAAACTGGAGTGCAGTGGCATCATCACAGCTCACTGCAGCCTCAAACTCCCAGACTCAAGTGATGCTCCCACCTCAGCCTCCCAGGGAGCTGGCACTACAGGCGTACACCACCATGCCTGGCTAATTTTCTATATTTAGTAGAGACAGGGTCTTGTTATGTTGTCCAGGCTTGTCTCAAACTCCTGATTTCAAGCAATCCTCCCACGTTGGCCTCCCAAAGTGCTGGGATTACAGGCACGAGCCACATGCCTGGCCTTAAAATAATATTTATTCTAACATTTGATAGCATATCTTTGCTCTTTTATTTATTTATTTTTGTCCTTACACAGAATAATTTCCGATCCTCTACGTTTCTTAAATTCAGACTTATTTATTATATGCAAGGATAAGTATCTGACACTTCATTACGCTTTCTAGTGTCATGGGACCTGAGCACTGACAGATTGAAATATGTGTCATTTGGTTATAAATCGCTTTCCTTTTATTTTTTTCTCCCTAGTATAGCTCAGGCACTATAGTGTGATTTTTAAAAAGTAAGTGCACAAGAAGGCATATTATTTACGATTGTCATTTTAAGAGAGTAAGTGAGGTGTTATCAAATGTTTATATAAAGAGGGTGTTGAGTGGGTCCCTACCCTCTTCCTGCATATTTGAAGGTCCTTCCCCTCCACTTCCCAGCCCCACACCTAGCTCAGGAGGCTGGCTCAAGAACTCCATTAGAAACAGATTCATTAGGCTGGGAAGTGGAGCAAGGGCTGGGGAGAAGGGTGAAAGTGAGGTGCTGGCATGAGCCTTGCACCTAGTTCTACCCTTAGGCCACACTCTGGGGTAGAAGGGGCCAACAGACAGACCGTGGTGGGCTGGGAATCTGAGGAGAGAGGATACTTTCGTCCCGCTTCCCACCAGAAGCACGGGGAGGTGTCCCACCATCACTGCATCTGGGAGAAGCAACGGAGCACAAGGGCTCCTGGACAGATCACTGGGCTCGTGGCAGCCTCATCACATCCTCAGGAAGGGCTCTGTGTGCCCAAGAGGTGCAATTGCAGGGATGAGGGGACTGAGCTTCTTGGTCTTCGATGGTCACCCTGGTCCAATTCCTTTCAGTTTGGACTTGGACTAAATCACTTCAGCTGCTCCATGAGGGTCACTTGCTTCTCTTAGATCAAGGTTTCCCCAACCTCAGTACTATTGACATTTGGGGTTAGATAATTCTTTGTTGTGGGAGGCTGTCCTGTGAATTATAGGATGTTTAGCAGTGTCTCCAGCTGTACCCCCTAGATGCCAGTAGTCCCTCCCCAGTTGTGATGATCAAAAATGTCTCCAGGCTGGGTGAGGTGGCTCACGCTTATAATCCCAACACTTTGGGAGGCCAAGGTGAGTGGATCGCTTGAGCCCAGGAGTTTGAGACCAGCCTGGGCAACATGACAAAACCCCATCTCTGCAAAAAATACAGAAAATTAGCCAGGCATGGCAGTGTGCACCTGTGGTCCCAGCTACTCAGGAGGCTGAGGTGACAGAATCACCTGAGCCTGGGAGGTCAAGGCTGAAGGGAGTCGAGATCCCACCACTGCACCCCAGTCTGGGCGATGGGAGTGAGACCTTGTCTCAAAAAAAAAAAAAAAAAAGGCCCTGGGCATTGTCAACATTCCACTGGGAGGCAAAAATATCCTGGGTTGAGAATTGCTGTCTTAGATGTTGAATAAGTCTATGGAACAAGTAAGTGCAGTTTTGTGTAAGTTATGTTTATTGTTTATGTAGGTCAAGGTGTTCCATCTTTTGGCTTCCCTGGGCCACAATGGAAGAAGAAGAATTGTCTTGGACCATACATAAAATACAGTAACACTAATGATTGTTTTGGGCAGCATTTAAAGCCATCCTGCGCTGCATGCAGCCCATGGGCCGCGGGTGGATAAGCTTGATGTAGGCATAGTAACAAGGTTTTGGAAACAGGACAGTGGGCAGAACCTAATGCTGAACCCCAGAATTAGGTAAAACTGCATCCCTCCTCCCTCAGTGGAGCTGGGGCCATGCCTGTAATACTCAGGGTGAGGTGTGGTGTAGCAATTTAGAATATATACTTTTTGCAGGTGGGCCAGCTCCCCAGAGAAAAGGAATAAGAGGGCTGGGTTACACACGCCTTGTTCCTCCTTCAACATTCATCAATCAAATCAGCAGAGGCATGGAGAAAGGCATGGAGAGGCATAGAGAGAGGCGTGGCAGAGACCTAGAGTTTTGGGCCAGTGGGGTTCTCTGCTCATGGAAGGAAACATCAGGAGTGGGGAAGATGCGTCCCCAGCAAAGACAAATGAGCCACAAGACAGGAAAATTTGGATTCCTGAGCTACCACTTGGAAGACAACTGCCCTGGACAGCCACCAAGCGTGCGGCAGACTTGGAGTGAGCAAGCGACAGACTTTTCTGTGTTTAGCCACTGAGATCTTGCAGTTTGCTTGTTGCTGTAGCACAGTGTAGACCACCACCATGCTTTTTGTTTTCTGTCATACATTCATCCTCTAGTCTCCCCTCAGCTTCCCTACCCTAGCTGGTTGCAAACTCGATTTTTCAACTTTCTCTGTCAAACAAATCTGAAAACTCTCTTTCCTTTTTTTTTTCTTTTTTTCTTTTTTTTTTTTTTGAGACAGCAGGATCTCACTCTGTCACCCAGGCTGGAGTGCAATGGTGCGATCTCGGCTCACTGCAACCTCCCCCTCCTGGGTCCAAGGGATTCTTGTGCCTCAGCCTCCTGAGTAGCTGGGATTACAGGCATGCACCACCATGCCCAGCTCATTTTCTTGTATTTTTAGTAGAGACAGGGCTTCACCACATTGATCAAGCTGGTCTCAAACTCCTGACCTCAAATGATCTGCCTGCTACGGTCTCCCAAAGTGCTGGGATTACAGGTGTGAGCCACCGCATCCAGCCCCTTTCAAATTTTTTATGTTGACCAATTACTTCTGGGAATGGCAGGGAATATGATGGAGGAGGGCAGTAATGGGAGACTGGTAATGCCTTGGAAGCTGAATCAGTAAATTCCCACATTTACTGATAGGTAAATTTCAAATCTTCTCAGAAACATTGAAGGCTAACTGCAATGTATTATCTTGGACTGGATCCCAGAACAGAGAAAGGATATTCGTGGAAAAACTAGTGAAAGATTGATAAAGTCCGGAATTTCCTTAATAATAACATACCAGTGTTCATGTCTTAGTTTTGACAAATGTATCATGATTATGTAGGATGTTAACATTAGAGAAAACAGGGGGAAGGGTGTTCAGGAACTCTCTGTACTATCTTTGCAACTTTTCTGTAAATCTAAAATTATTCCAAAATATAAAGTTTGTTAAGAAAAAAGAAAGTATACCAGGGAGGCTGAGGTGGGAGGATCACTGGAGCCTGAGAGGCCGAGGCTGCAGTCAGCCGTGAGCATGTCACTGCAACCAGCCTGGGTGACAGAGCAAGACTGTCTCAAAAAAAAAAAAAAAGAAAGAAAGAAAGAAAAAAGAAGAAAAAGAACAAAGCAGTGAAAAGCTAAAAAAAAAAAAAAAAAAAAAAAGCTAAAAAGAGCATGGGGTTCCCAGGCGTAAGTCTGCATGCAAGTGGACAGGAAGTCAGAAAGATAAACTCAGCATATGTGCTTGTTTTCCCTGTGGGCATTTTCTGATTCCAAAGCAGCAGCTAAGAGGATGAACTAGGAGTCTAGGGCCCTCTGGGGGCGGTGAATGGAATCTGGCATATTTTTGGTCACATTAGGCTGGGACCCCAAAAGGCTGTACAAACCAGACCACCGTGGACTTCCACCCAACTTTCTGTCATTTAAGTGCCCCCGGAAACTTCAAGCTCTGAACTTGAATTAAAAGTGGCTCTTGTCTGGCAGCACCTTCCCCATCCCTACGCGCGGGTACCTTAAAGGTATCAGTGAAAAATCCTTTCTGGAGGAAAATAGCATCAGCCTAACCTGATCATTTTTACAAGCAGTTTTTTCAAATACCGTCTAATATGTAATCAAAGATAACCAAATCTATGAGAAGACTCAATAAGCAATAATATGCAGAGACAACGCAACAGACCCGTGGGGACTCCATAGACTGTAAAAAGCAGGATCAGCCTTAACACAACTATTCTTACTGTGCTCAAGGAGGTAAAAGTCAAGCTTGACATTTTTGGCAGGGAACTGGAAAGAATAAAAAGTGACAGCAGATTTGAAAAAAGAACAACATAAGAATTCTAGGACTGGCTGGGAATGGTGGCGCATACCTGTAGTCCCAGCAACTTGGGAGACTGAGGCTGGAAGGTAGCTTGAACCCAGGAGGCGGAGGTTGCAATGAGCCGAGATCGCACCATTGCACTCCAGCCTGGGTGACAGAGCAAGACTCTGTCTCAAAAAATAAAAATAAAAATAAAAATAAAAATAAAAATAAGAGAAATAGGTAACAAAAACCACAAACAGCAGGAAAAGTTATCAAAAATCTCAAAAAACAAAATAAAACAAAACCCCCCAAAACCCCAGTACAGTAATTTCCCTTCTCATTGAGAAGTAAATGGAGCTGAGCCTGCCCTTTCTCCACTCTCTTCTGACTTGCCGTCTTGCTTCATGCCTGGGCACCAGCCCATTGCTCCTCTTGGAATTATTTCTGGTTTCCTATGGTGTCTGGGCTGAATGCCAAATGCAATGACAATGCACACCTGTAGCCTGAAGCAGATTCTCTCTGTCACCTCTTCAAGGATCGTTGGCATTCTCTTTTTTTTTCCAGAGCATGCTTGGTAAACTCTCTTCTCCCTGTGCAGATGGACCCGAAGTCATTCATTCCTCTGGCATTGAGCTCATCTCCCTGTTCCCTCTGCAGTTGCTCTAAACGACCTTGACAGAGCCCTGGCTGGGTGAGGCGACTCCTGCCGTGGGCTTCCAGCCATCTGGTCCAACTCTGCCCACGCTGCACCTGCCCTGTCCTAGGATGCAGCATCTCCCAGCACTCCCGCTCCAAGCTCTCATTCACTCAGACATCTCTCTCTGCTTATCTTTTCTTCCATTCTGCTTGCCCAAATATCCTCTGGACTAAAGGACATGTACAAATATTTTAACAAACATTACCAGATCATGTCCCAGAAAGTTCGCACCAAATAATATTCCTTCCAGATGTGTAAATGTTTTTATTCCCCACATCCTTGACAGCACTGGATATCAACAGACTTAAACATTTTTGTCTTAATAGGTGACAAGGGACATCACCTCTTATTTTGGCTTAGAATTCTTTGATTATGACTGAGGTTGTGCATCTTTTGGAGGTTTTTTTCCTTTTTTTTGATGGGAGATCTAGCATCAGTTTTCTGTGTTTATTGGCTATATTTTTTTGTATTAGACTATTTTCTTTGTTTCAAATTTTTTCATTTTTTCTCATTTACTTGTGTAAACTCTTTTAAATTGAGGAATTTATCATATTGCATATATCATATGTTGCAAATAATATTTTTACCTATAAAATGTTTACCCTTTTTTTTTAGTCACACATATCCACCTTTTTCTTTATAGATTTGGACATGGAATTTACTGAGAAATGTTTCCCTCACTGTGGCCGGGCGTGGTGGCTCACACCTGTAATCCCAGCACTTTGGGAGGCCGAAGCAGACGGATCACGAGGTCAAGAGATCGAGACCATCCTGGTCAACTTGGTGAAACCCCTTCTCTACTAAAAATACAAAAATTAGACTGGGCGAGGTGGCTCACGCCTGTAATCCCAGCACTTTGGGAGGCTGAGGCGGGCAGATCACGAGGTCAGGAGATCAAGACCATCCTGGCTAACACGGTGGAACCCCGTCTCAATACAAAACATTAGCTGGGCGTGGTGGTGGGCGCCTGTAGTCCCAGCTACTGGGGAGGCTGAGGCAAGAGAATGGCGTGAACTGGGAGGCGGAGCTTTCAGTGAAGGGAGAGCGCACCACTACACTCCAGCCTGGCATCAGAGCGAGACTCTGTCTCAAAACAAAAGCGAAGCAAAGCTGGATCCCTACCTCACTTCTCACATAAAAGTATTTTCTCAGTAGTTTTATTTTTATAATCTTGCCGAGGACGGCAGGTGATCTGCCTGCCTCTGCCTCCCAAAGTGCTGGGATTACAGACATGAATCACTGCACCCAGCTTTTCTCTCTCTCTCTCTCTCTCTCTTTTTTTTTTTTCATAAAGAGTAGCTAGTTGTAATTGTTGCCATACTTTATTTTATTTTGAGACAGGGTCTTGCTCTGATGCCCAGGCTGGAGTTCAGTGGCATGATCACGGCTCACTGCAGCCTCTATCTCCTGCGCTCAAGCGATCCTCCCACCTCAGCCTCCTGAGTAGCTGAGTCTACTTGCACATGCATCCATTTAAAAAAAAAATTTTTTTATTTTTAGTAGAGACGAGGTCTTGCTATGTTGCCCAAGCTAGTCTTGAATTCCTGGGCTCAAGAGATCTTTCCGCCTCAGCCTCCCAAAGTGCTGTGATTACAGGTGTGAGCCACTTCCCTGAGCTGTCCCCACATTAAAAAAAAAAAAGAAAAAAGTTCCTCTCCTTCCATTTAAATGTCACCTTTCTCAAATATTAAAAGACAATATACATGAGGACTATTTCTGTTCTTTCAGTTCTGTTCTATTTGTCTAGCTGTTGATTGCCTCTTTAGTACTAAACTTTATTAATTAATTTTATTTTGAGACAGGGTCTTGCTGTGTCACCCAGGCTTAAGTACAGTGGCGCGATCATGGCTCACTGCAGCCTCAACCTACTGGGTTCAAGCAATTCTACTTCAGCCTCCTAAGCATCTGGGACTACAGGTGAGCACCACTACACCCAGTTAATTTTTACATTTTTTGTAGAGATGGAGTTTTGCCATGTTGCCCAGGCTGGTCTTGAACTCCTGGGCTCAAGTGATCTACCTGCTTCGCCTCCCAGAGTCCTGGGACTACAGACTCAATACTAAACTTTAAAATTGTTTTCATATTTTTACATCCCACCTCCCCTGGTCCCACAACTCTTTTTTTTCCCTGGAACTTTCCTATTATTCACCAATGTTTATTTTTCCTGATGAATTGTGGTAGCATTTAATAAATTCCCTTTGAAAAATCGTTCTTATATTTTAATTGGAATTGCATTGGGTATAAAGATTATTTCAGAATGAATTAATATAATTGCACTATTGAACTGTTCTTTCCCTAGCCATTTGAGGTATATTTTGTCTTTTATGTCCTTCCCTAGAATTTTCAAGTTTTTTCCCTCAAATATCAATAGGTCTTTCATTTTTCCTATTAAGTTTATAAGTTGGAATTTAATCTTACTCTTGATATTTTAGTTTGGATTTTTTCTTTCATTATACTTTATAATTATTTTTATTCATAGGAAAGTCATAATCTTTTTTTTTTTTTTTTTGACAGAGTCTTGCTCTGTCACCAGGGTGGAGTGCAGTGGTGCGATCTTGGCTCACTGCAACCTCTGACTCCCTGGTTCAAGCTATTCTCCTGCCTCAGCCTTCTGAGTAGCTGGGATTACAGGCATGTGCCACCAAGCCAGCTAATTTTTGTATTTTTAGTAGAGATGGAGTTTCACTATGTTGGCCAGGATGGTCTCGATCTCCTGACCTCTTGATCCGCCCACCTTGACCTCCCAAAGTGTTGGGATTACAGGCGTGAGCCACCGCACCCAGCCGGAAAGTCATAACTTTTTAATATCAATTGTATACTCTTCCATCTTAAATTTTTGTCATCATTTCTACTAGCTTTTCAGTCAATTTCCTTGGGTTTCAAGGTATACCTTTCTATCACCTTTTTCTAATATCTATTGTTTCTTTTTCTCATCTGCTGATATTGGTCGACATTCAGAGTGATATTAAATGATTCATATTGGTAGGCACTTTGAGGCTGGATTATTAGATTCATACACACGTAGGGATTCATAGGATTCATACACATAAGATATGTCCTCTTGATCAACTGATTGCTTATCATTATGAAATATCCCCCTTTATCCCTGGTAATATTCCTTGTTTTGAGGTCTACTTTGCCATATATATTTTTTTCCTTTTTCTTTTCTTTTTTCTTTTTTGAGACGGAGTCTTGCTCTGTCGCCCAGGCTGGACTGCAACGGCACAACCTTGGCTCACTGCAACCTCCGCCTCCCAGGTTCAAGCGATTCTCCTGCCTCAGCCTCCCAAGTAGCTGGGAGTACAGGCGCACGCCACCATGCCCGGCTAATTTTTGTATCTTTAGTAAAGGTGAGGTTTCACCACATTGGTCAGGCTGGTCTCGAACTCCTGACCTGGTGATGCACCTGCCTCAGCCTCCCAAAGTGCTGAAATTACAGGCATTAGCCACTGTGCCTGGCTCACTTTGCCTTATATTAATGTAGTCATTCCAGCTTATTAATTAGTGTTTCAATGGTAAATCTTTTTAAAATTCATATCTGTCTTTATTTTTCAAGTGAGTTTATTCTAGAAAGCACATTAAGTCTTGCTTTTTAATCTAGTCTGACAATCCTTGCCTTTTAATTGGAGGATTTAGACCATTTACTTTTTCTTTTGTTTTGTTTTTGTTTTTTAGAGATGAGGTCTCACTCCGATGCCCAGGCTGGAGTGCAGTGGCATGATCATGGCTTATTGCAGCCTCCATCTCAGGGCTCAAGCAATCCTCCCACCTCAGCCTTCTGAGTGGCTGGAACCACAGATGAGTGCCACCACACCTGGCTAGTTTTGTGTATTATTATTTTTTTCTAGAGATGAGGTCTCATGATGTTGCCCAGGCTGGAACTCCTGATCTCAGGTGATCCTCCCACTTTGGCCTCACCTACACATGTAAGTCACTGCACCTGGACTAGACCATTTACTTTTAATAAGAACTTTATTATTATTATTATTATTATTATTTTGAGACAGAGTCTTGCTCCGTCACCCAGACTGGAGTGCAGTGGCATAATCTGTACTCACTGCAACCTCCACCTCCTGGGTTCAAGCAGTCTTTTGCCTCAGCCTCCCACGTAGCTGTGGTGGCATGTGCCACCATGCCCAGCTAATTTTTGTATTTTTAGTACAGATGGGGTTTCACCATGTTGGCCAGGCTGGTCTCAAACTCCTGACCTCAAGTGATCCGCCTGCCTCGGCCTCCCAAAGTGTTGGGAGTACGGGCGTGAATCATTGTGCCCTGCCTAACTTTTTATCCTATTAATAGATTATCTTACATGGAGTGAGAGTAATAGCTTTCCAAATATTAAGAAATTTAATTTCTAAACATTAAATCATTTTTAGAATACACTACTTCCTCATGGGGTGTTATTCTTTTCATGCTGTGGTGAATTTGTTAGCTAACACAGTTTTTAGGATTTTTGCACCAATATTTATAAATGTGACTCATTTGCAAGTTTTTTTTTGGCCTTTTTTGACAGGTTTTAGTATCAAGGCTATTATGAAAAGAATTTTGAAGATTTCCCTCTATTTCTACCTTCCAGAAGAATTAAAATAAGTGTTTCTTCCTTAAATGTTTGGTGAAGTTATCCTGCAGAACTAGCAGGACCTAGTGATTTTTGAGGGAGTAGTTGACAGCTCTACTCTAGTAACATTGATCTATTATATTTTATCTTTCTTTTGAGGTAGTTTTGGTATTTTTTAAAATAATAAAGTGGGTTTCTGACCTAATGAAGGCCTCTGACCTCAGTCATGGCACCAAGATCACAACACACCAGTAATCATACAGTATGTTCTTCTTTGTGTTTGCCTTCTTGCATTCAGTCTATCTATTCTCTATCTATCTCTGTCTATCTATCTATCTATCTATCTATCTATCTATCTATCTGTCTAATTTTTGAGATGGAGTCTTGTTCTGTCGCCCAGGCTGGAGTGCAGCAGTGTGATCTTGGCTCAATGCAACCTCTGCCTCCCGGGTTCAAGTGATTCTCATGTCTCAGCTTCCCGAGTAGCTGAAATTAAAGGTGCCCACCACCACATCTGGTTAATTTTTGTGTATTTTTTTTTTTTTTTTTTTTTACTAGAAATGGGGTTTCACCATGTTGGCCAGGCCAGGCTGGTCTTGAACTTCTGACCTCAAGTGATCCGCCCGACTCGGCCTCCCAAAGTGCTGGGATTACAGGTGTGAGCCACTGTGCCTGGCCCAGTCATCTATTTTGACGTTCATCCATGTTGTTGCATGGTAGGGATACTCTTCAAGTTGTAGTTTGTTTCTTTTTATTGGTGAGTAAATATACCATTGTATGGATATACCACAAGTGAATGAATATTTATCCATTTACTTGCTGATGGACACTTGAATGGGATTAATGCCCTTATAAGAGAACTTGAAGGGAGCAACCTAACCCCTTTGGCCCCTTATGCCACATGAGGACACAGTGTTCATCCCTTTATGCCCGTCTTTCTCTTCCACCATGTGAGGATACTTATCCAATGCCATCATCAGAGAGGAACAGGCCCTCACCAGACACTGAACTGGCTGGCCCCTTGATCTTGGACTTTCCTGCCTCTGGAACTGTAAGCAATACATTTGTATTACTTATAAATTACTGTGGTATTTTGTTATAGCTGCAGGAACTGACTATGACAGGTTTTAATTTGCATTTCCCTGATGACAAATGATGTTGGATGAGTGCTTTCTCATATGCTTATTGGTTATTTGTATATCTTCTTTTATAAAGTGTATATTCATATATTTTGCCTATTGTTTTGATTGGGTTGTCTTTTTATTGAGTTACAGGAGTTCTTTATTCTGGATACAATTTCTTTGTCAGATATATTTCTTCCTAGTCTCCCAGTCTGTGGCTTGCTTCCCTTCCCTTGCCTCGCCTCCCCTCCCCTCCCCTCCTCTCCCCTCCCTTCCCTTCCCTTCTTTCTTTTGTTTTCTTTTCTTTCTGAGACAGGGTCTTACTCTGCTGCCCAGCCTGGAGTGCAGTGGCACAATCATGGCTCTCACTATAACCTCTGCTTCCCAGGCTCAAGTGATCCTCCTGCGTCAGTCTCCTGAGCAGCTGGGACTACTGGCACAAGCCAACACGCCTTGTTAGTTTTTGCAATTTTGGTAGATACTGGCCGGGTTTTGCTGTGTTGTCCATGCTGGTCTGGAACTCCTGGGCTCAAGCCATTTACCCGCCTTGAACTTTTAAAGTGCTTGATGGGATTACAGGTGTGGGCCGCTGCACCTGGTCCCTGGTCCTATTTTCTTAATTTTTTTTTTTTTTTTTTGAGACAGAGTCTCACCCTGTCGCCCAGGCTGGAGTGCAGTGGTGTGATCTTCACTCCCTGCAACATCTGCCACCATGCCCAGCTAATTTTTTGTATTTTTAGTAGAGAAGGAGTTTAACCATGTTAGCCAGAAAGGTCTCCATCTCCTGACCTCATGATCTGCCCGCCTGGGCCTCCCAAAGTGCTGGGATTACAGGCGTGAGCCACCGTGCCCGGTCTTTTTTTTTTTTTTTTTTTTTTGAGATGGAGTCTCACTCTGCCACCCAGGCTGGAGTGCAGTGGCCTGATCTTGGCTCACTGCAACCTCCAGGGTTCAAGCAATTCTCCTGCCTCAGCCTCCTGAGTAGCTGGAACTACAGACGTGTGCCACCACACCTGGCTAATTTTTTGTATTTTTAGTAGAGATGGGGTTTCACTGTGTTAGCCAGGATGGTCTCAATTTCCTGACCTCAGGTGATCCACCCACCGCAGACTTCCAAAGTGCTGGGATTACAGACATGAGCCACTGCGCCGGGCCAATAGTGTTTTTTGATGAGCAGGAGTTTTAAATTTTGATGAGGTCCATTTATCAATTGTTTTCAGGGTCCATGCTTTTTTTTTTTTTTTTTTTTTTTTTTCTTTTTTAAGAGATGGTGTCTCTTTGTCACCCAAGCTGAAGTGCAGTGGACCAATCATAGTTCACTGCAGCTTGAACTCCTGGGCTCAAGCAATTCTCCTGCCTCAGCCTCCTGAGTATATGGGATACAGGCTCATGCCACCATGCCTGGCTTTTTTGTATCCTTTCTAGGAAATCTTTGCATACCCCAAGATTTAAAAAACACCCTCCTGTTTTCTTCTAGTAGCGTTATCAATTTGCTTTATGTTTAGGCAAATGATCTCTCTTAAATTGTGTTTTGAATATGGTGTGAGGTAGGGATTGGGTCCCTTCAGGCACATAAATATCTACTTGTTCCAACACCACTTCCTGGTGTTCTTGTCCAAAATCATTTGACCCCGTATCAGATGGTTCTCGTTCTCTTTCCAACACTAAGCATTGCAGCTAAAAATGTGTTTCATGCAGTCTCTCTCCACTCAAAAAGTGTGGTCTGCAGACCAGCAGCATCACATCATCTGGGAGCTTGTTAGAAATTCAGAATCTGGCACCATCCCAGCATTACACAACCCCCTAGTGAGTCTCAGGCAAGTTACATTTTGAGCGGCAATAGTGTGGCTATTTTTTGAGGAATGAGGATAATTTCTGAGGAATGAGGGGAAACGTCATCATGACATTTGCTGCCTCTCACAGCCTCCCCATGCACTACAGCCTGTGGGGCCTGCCAACCCATTTTCCCTGGTTCCTGGGAAGGATTTACTTCCAGACTTAACCTCTGGGTCCACCTCTCCTAACATGTGCTGTGCTGTTCTTTGCTGCTGGGATTGAGGGAAGGGGGCCCACTCACTCACCCACTCCTCACTTTCTAATACCCACAACCACCTGTTCAGTCGCCCAGCAGTTCCTATGCTCTCCCCTATACACATTCTTCCACCTGGAACCTCAGTGTCCTCAATTGCAGAACCAAAATAATAATGGTCTTGATATCAGGAGCTACTGTGAAAGGAAGTGATCTGAGGAGTACCTGGGCGTAGAGATAGCACAATGGAAGGCAGTTATCGTCATGGCCATTTCAGAGCTCTTTTTCCAGTAAAGCCCTTGGATGCTGGTCGCCTCTGCTATGTAGCCTCACCCCCCTGCAGCCAGGCAGAATGGAGTTTCCCTTCTCTCCAGCCTGACTTCTCCTCCCCTGCTCCGCGCCCCCAGGGCAGCGTGCACTGATAAATCTTTCCCAGCGCGTTGCATTGTTACAGCGAGTTGCCCTCGCATCCGACCGGCCCCCCGCCCCAGCTCGGGAGATCTTCAAACCCAGATCTCTGCCTTGGTCGTCTTTGAAGCCCCGGCCCCCGGCACAGCGCCTGGCATCTGGAGGGCGCTCAATAGTTTGTAAAATCGAATTCTCTGTTGAGCAGGTGTCCACCCCTCCACTCGCGGAGGGTGGGTTGTGCGGCCGGAAGGGAAGGCTGGCTGTGTGCCAGGGCGGGGGGGGGACACAGGCAGGGGGCTCAGGGAGCGGGAGAGCGGGAGGGGTTACGACGCCGGCTAGCGGAGCCCGGCCCGGGGGGGCGGCGGTGCCAGACGCGGAGGGCGGCCTCCGCTCCTCCCCCGCCTCCTCCCCACGCCGCGCCTCCTCCGGCTCCGCCACCCTCGCCCTGCGCGGCAGCCGCAGGGAGGGGCCCAGGAAGGCGGAGCCAGCGGCGGCCCAGGCTCGGGGCACCCGCGCGACTCGCGTTCGCGGAGCACACATCCTGGCGCGACGAGGTAGGAGGCGGTGCGGGGAACGGACGAGGGAGCTGGGCGCCGCGGCGGGAGGGGCGGGAGACTGGGCCGAGACCCTCCTCTCGTGCTCCCCAGCAGCCTCGCGGCCCACCGAGCCCACCGCGGGGGTCTCAGCCCCGCCCCTCGGCCCCCGCCTCCCTCTTCCCGCGCCCGCCCTGCCGCGCGCCCCCAGCTCCCTGCCGCTCCGCGTCCTTCGGGACCGCCCTCCGAGGTCCCCTGGGGTCGCCGCTTCTGCACCCAGCGCGCTCCTTGTTCTTCCCACAGGTTCCTTCAGAGAGCGAGCGGGAGTCGGTGCTCAGCCTCCTGCGGGGAGCAGCCCAAGGGTGAGTCCGGCGTGGCGGGGCGGGGCCGAGGCTGGCGGGCCCGGGGCGGTTCTTATGCCTCTTAGTGGCACCTGGGCTCGGCGCCGCGGGCTGGCTCCATGTTTGCGGAATGAATCAATCATGACTCTCCTTCTCCTCTTCCTAAGGAGGACTTTTTGAGGTCCACGTGCTGCAGAGCACCTTGGGGGGCCAACTGAGATAGGAGTCCCCCCCGCAGAGTGGAAGCCCGACTCCCATTTCTCCCCCTCCTCTCTGCACTCCAGTCTGGAGACTCCCTTTGGGTTGGGTCTTGGGGGGTCGGGGAGAGGGGGCTTGTAGACCCAGCCCGGTAGTTGTGGAAGGTGGATCCCAGCGGGGGCTTGAGCCAGGACTCTTACAAGGTTATAGTGGAGGGGGCGCGCTGCGGAGGACAGCAGACACTGTCAGGCAGGGTCACTTGGCACTTCCAAGGCCAGCCTGGAAGAAGAGCCCGCTTGAATGTGGATTTTGACCCACAACTTTCTGAACCCTTCCACGCCGCTGTTTCTTCATCAATAAAATGGGAACATTCGCAGTCTTTTCTCAGGACTTTGTGCAGACAAAAAATTTATCATAGAAATCACCCCACACAATGCTTGGCACATTGAGGACACTCAGCACATCTTAGCTTTATTTCCTTCCTCTCTGAAAAAAGTGAGCAGAGTTATTTGTTCCCATCTTCTCTGTCCACAGCTTGGTCTCAGAGAACACAGTAGATGTGTAGTCAGTTTGTTGAATAAATATGCCTGATGGAGCTTCAATACCCACCCCCATCCCCTTCTCCCAGAATCTGCAGGGAGAGGTCAGGACGTGACAAGACCAGCATGCCAGTGCTATCGGAGGACTCTGGTAAGTACCTCCCCCGGACTGAAGACAAGAGCCTGCCTGGCAGCCTCCAGGCCCTGGCAGTGGGAGCCTGGGGAGAGAATGTCCTCACGGCAGGACGGAAGTGCTGTTTGAGGCCCCACTTGGGCTCCTTGGGGGCAGGGAGCACCTACTGCGTTTGCTATCCTTTGTTTTTCTCACCTCTCCCCAGGTTTGCATGAAACCCTGGCCCTGCTGACCTCCCAGCTCAGACCTGACTCCAACCACAAGGAGGAGATGGGCTTCCTGAGGGATGTTTTCAGTGAAAAAAGCCTCAGTTACTTAATGAAGGTGAAGTCCCACGTCATCCTGCCTGGAAGGGTGTCTAGAGGTCTTTCTAGCTGTCTGTTTCCATCTGAGATCATCCTAGTCATCTCCCTGCCCCAGGAAGGCCTTCACTTGCCCACTGCACAGGACTTTCTCTTACGGTGCCCCATCAGTGGCCCAGTCTGCTGCCCCAGTTGTCCCCACAGCAATGGGTGGGATGTGTGGTGTCCAGGGTGCATCTGAAATACTCTGTCTTTGCAGATTCATGAGAAGCTTCGCTATTATGAAAGGCAAAGTCCAACCCCAGTTCTGCACAGCGCTGTGGCCCTCGCTGAGGACGTAAGCCCCAGGTTTCTCCTTCGAGTGTCTGCCCCACTCCCTACCCTGTAGAATTTCTTCATCTTGCGTCGTTTGCTTAGTCTGGGGACACCAGGAATCAGGAGCGCAAAGGTGAAGAGGTGTTTTCTTCCCTTGTCCTCCTCTTTCTCTTCCTCTGTCTGGGTTCCCCGAAAGGCAGGGAGAAACCGGTGAGCCTTGGACTGGGTTGGGAGACACTGACATGGGGCTGCCCACTATCTGTGTGTTCTTAAGCAAGTCTTTTTCCTCTGCTGTAAATGAGAGCATTGGATTGGCTGAGCTGTTCCCAAACTGCTCTGAACACCGGTGATTTGAATAGATCAATTAGACATTGTATCTGTGCTTTCCTGAAGTCAAGGGACCTAGAGTGTGTCCCCGCATACTGGCTCAGGCTTCTCATTTTTTAAAGGAATGCTTCTTAATTTCTTGTGGACCTAGTCGTCTGTGTTGCATGGTTGGGGAAAAGCCATTCTGGTTGATTACTAAGATCAACTCCTGAATAAACTCTCCTAACCCCAGGAGATGGCCTGGGGAGGGATGAGTGCAGCCTGTGGGTGCAGAGCCCTGGGCCCTTCTCCACTGTGGAATGTGATTAGGGGCACATTAGGTGCCGGGTTCCCAGACTCAGCGCTGCCTGTCCCACTGGCTCTGTGATGTTAAGTAGGCCTCTCAACCTCTCTGAGCTCCCATTTCCTCATTCATAAAATAGCATCTGAGAGCCAGGTAAGCCCAGGTTCAAATCCTAGCTGTGCTGTATATGAGCTCTGTGACTTCAGGCAAGATGTTTAATCTCTTTGAGTCTCAGAATTCTCATCTGTAAAATGGCAAAGTAACAAGACCCTCTGCATCGAGTTGGTTGCAGGGTTCAGCGAGAAGATCCACATAAAGCAGAAAACACATAGGGCTTAAAATGGTGGCTCCTTGGAGGATGGCCCCGTCGAGCTGCTCCTGACCCCTGGTGTGATGTTCCCGGGATCATCATCCTGGGGTGCTTGAGGGTCTGCCCCTCAGCCCCTGGGGGCTGCAGCTGGGTGGGCCCTTGGGTCTGTGGCCCAAAGAGGAAGGACCCAGCAGATGTGGGGCAGGGGCACCTCTAGCCATCGGTGGCACCTGTCTCATTCTCTGCAGGTGATGGAGGAGTTGCAGGCCGCCTCCGTGCACAGTGATGAGAGGGAGCTGCTCCAGCTGCTGTCCACCCCGCACCTGAGGGTAGTCGTGCAGAGCCCCTGCCCACCCATGCCTCTGTGTCTCCTGGGATGGAGGTGGAGGGAGCTCTCCTCGTGAGGCTGAGGAGTGGAGACTTCTGAGGGAGCGATCCTCAGCACTAGTGTCTGGGCAGTTGTCTCTCTGGCTTGGCATCTGCAACGCTCCAGACCACCACCCAGCCACGGCCTGCTGACCCTGTGAGCGGCGGGCCAGCCCTCCTTTTCTCTTGCTTCCCCGGCAGGCTGTGCTCATGGTACATGACACGGTTGCCCAGAAGAATTTTGACCCCGTTCTCCCGCCTCTGCCTGACAATATCGATGAGGATTTTGATGAGGAATCTGTGAAGATTGTCCGCTTGGTGAAGAACAAGGAACCCTTGGTAGGTGCTGCTGCCTGCTTCTCTCTCACCCACTCTTCCCCTGCCTCTCACCCCCACCCAGAACACTGGGACAAGACCCTCCCCAAAGTCTTCAGAGTGAGTGACAGCAGCTTTGCCGGGGTTGCTGCTCGTCCCTGTGGCGCCTCTGTGTGCAGGGCACGCAGAGTTGGCCAACTGTGGCCAACCCCCTTTGTGCAGTAAATAACCTGCACAATTGTATAGGGTGACCCTGATCATCCTTTAAGCCAGAAATGGACAAACTATAGCCCAAGGGCCAGACCCAGCCCACAGCTATTTTTTAAAATAAAGCTTTTTTGGAGCACAACCAGGCCCATTCACTTACAGATAGGCTGTGACTGCCTTTATAGTGCGATGGCAGAGTTGAGTCATTGTGACAGAGACTGTGTAGCTGGCCTCAAATATTTACGTGTGGCCTCTTACAGAAAACGTGTGACAATGCCTGCTCTGAATATTGAGGAAGCACGGGGCATTCCTCTCCCCAGTAGACAGATTGCTATCACTTTGGTCCTGGTTCAGCATTGATTTACTGAGCAAAGGGACAGTGTTGTTTATGAGATGCACAGAAGTGGTGGAAGCCCAGAGAATTGAGATTGGCTCCAGAAGATCCTACAGCTGGCGTTCTCTATTTCCAGCTTTCCCCAGATGACCTCGGATGAGCCTCTTCTGCAAGCAGATGAGGATCTCTCCTCTCCCTCTGTTTCCTCACCTGTAAAATGGAGCAGCCATCCATTGATTTAGCAAACACATTGTGAGCCCTCCTATCCAGGCTCTGTATTGGGTGCTGGCAGTTCAGAGCCGAATAAATGATGGATAGCGATGCTGTAAAGTTCTCAGGTCTCGGGGGGCTAGAAGTCCTGGGGTTCTTAGTTGATGGCCTCTCTTTCTAGCAATAATTATTTTATGTACTTCAAATAGATGGCACAGATGATGTTAACAATAAGTGTGCAAATGTGTTTGCAGTTACAGCCACTAATAAGTGGTTAACATATGTTGAGTGCTTACTGTGTACTAAGTGCCTTGCGTGGAATCCTTGCAACAACAACACTGAGTTAAATGCTATCCCACATCTCACAGGAAACGGGCTTGAAGAGGATAAGAGATTTCCTTGCTAAGGCCACATGCTTTTTGTAAATGGCAGAACTGTGTTCACACCCAGGGCTCTCCAGCCCTAGAGCTTAGCTCTTAAGCTTTCTGCTATCCTGCTGCAGTCCAGCCTCTGTGGTGCAGGAAATCGAGGGCTCGTTAGTGCCTTTCTCATCCTAAGTGTCATCTCTGCTGTGCTTCATGGGCCAAGTCCTGGTCCCGAAGCTCTGGCTGGGGTGCATAATTGGTTTCCCTCAGCAGCAGCAGAAGGCCTGGTAACCCTGTGATTGGGTAGAGGCAGGGTGAGAATTAGCTGGCACGTATCATCCTCATTATTAAATGTCTTTACAAGTGGTAGGAACTGTGATATGACAGAGATGTGATGAAGAACGTACTGGATTTGGCATCGCAAAAAGCTTTCCCCTTTACCAGCTGGGTGACCTTGAGGATATTTAACTTCTCTAAGCCCCAGACCCTCATCTAAAATGTTGCAGTGTTATTGTGCCTTGTAAACTGAAAAGTGCGGGGCTGTACTAATGGGGGATGTTGGTTTTGTTTTGTCTTCAGCATTGAGAAGGTCCCCACTGATCTGCCCTCAGGACTGTCAGAGGGAGGGACTGGGGAGGCTGTGTTGGGTCCAGAGAGTAGGGGTCTGAGATTTGGAGCTGCTGCTTAACGAACCTGTCTCTTCTGTCTCGGGTTCAGGGTGCCACCATCCGGCGGGACGAGCACTCAGGGGCTGTTGTGGTGGCCAGGATCATGCGAGGAGGCGCAGCAGACAGGAGCGGTGAGTGGCGGCGTGCAAAGCTGGCCCACCCCCGATCATGGCCATTGTTCCAGAGCCCTCCACCTTTGCTCATAGGTCCCCTTCTCTCCTATCAGACCACCTGTTTGGGATGTGCTTTGCTTTCTGGGGTTGTGGCTGGAATTCTCATCTCCTTCCCAAGTCAGTAGAAATTTTAATAGAAAATATAGGCCATCTGGGCGTGGTGGCTTACACCTGTAATCCCAGCACTTTAGGAGGCTAAGGTGGGCGGATCACTTGAGGTCAGGAGTTGGAGACCAGCCTAGCCAACATGGCGAAACCCCATCTCTACTAAACACACAAACCTGGGAGGTGGAGGTTGCAGTGAGCCAAGATCATGCCACTGCACTCCAGCCTGGGCAACAGAGTGAGACTCTGTCTCAAAACAAACAAACAAAAAAACCGGGTGCTGTGGCTCACACCTATAATCCCAGCATTTTGGGAGGCCAAGGTAGGCAGATCACCTGAAGTCGGGAGTTCGAGACCAGCCTGACCCACATGGAGAAACCCCCGTCTCTACTAAAAATACAAAATTAGCCAGGATTGGTGGCGCGTGCCTGTAATCACAGCTACTTGGGAAGGCTGAGGCAGGAGAATCACTTGAACCTGGGAGGTGGAAGTTGTGGTGAGCCGAGATCACACCATTGCACTCCAGCCTGGGCAACAAGAGCAAAACTCCGTCTCAAAAAAAAAGAGAAAAAGAAAATATAGGCCATGTGTGGTGGCCCACACCTATAGTCCTAGCTGTTTGGGAGGCCCAGGTGGGAAGATTGAGCCCAGGAGTTTCAGGTTGCAGTGGGCTGTGATTACACCACTGCACTCTAGCGTGGGTGACGCAGTGAGACTGTCTCTAAAAAAAAAAAAGAAAAAATTATATATACATTTATATGTATATATTTTATATATTTTTTTTATATACGTGTGTATATATATATATATAATATAGTCATGGAGTACTTTGGGGTGATTGAGAAAAAGCTCATGCGTTGGTTTAGTCCAAGGACTGTGACAGTTAAGAATATAGCATGGGCTTAGGGGATTACTAACTGTGGGACAGGGATGACACCCTTCCCCACCACCCCAGGTCTTGTCAAGCCGCTATTACAAAGAGAGTGTTTGTGCCCCAGATTCATTTGGGTAGAACGGTTGAGAATCACTGGTGTGTGGAAGAGCTACTAAGCTGGGAGACAAACCTCCTGATATAGGGGGATGTTACCCCCAAAGTCTGGGGGGTCACCGTTGCAGAGAATCCTAGACCAGCACTTTGCAAACATTAACAAGTGCACGAATTCCCTGAGCATCTTGTTAAAATGCAGACTGATTCAGCAGGTCTGAGCTAGGCTGAAGATTCTGCACTTTTAACCTGCCTCCAGGTGATGCTGATGCAGCCAGGCCAGTGTCCACTTTGAGTAGCAAATAGGGCCCTAATATGCCGAGACATTTGTCATTCAGGCAGAGGCTCATATTGTGTTTACAGTCTTAATGATGTCTTCACTGGTGCTTTTGTCTTTCCTTGTTAAGACTTAAGAACGCCATTGTAGGAGTATATCTGTAAACCTAGGAAGGTGAAGAGTTAATGATAATTCTAAAGAAGCAGAGGTTATAGCAAAAAGAACACAGGCTTTCTACATCAGAATAACTGTTTGAATGCTGGCTTCGTTATTTCTTAGCAATGTGGCCTTATGCAAGCTGCTTAATCTTCCTGGGTCTCAGGTGCCAACTTGTAAAATGGAGATTTTACTGGGTAATTTGAGCCCTCCGTGCCGAGTGAGGTGCCCAGCACTCAGGGGCTTAGTTTGCCCGAGTCCCACCCATCAACTTTAAACCTCTAGTTGGCCCTGCAGTGGGCTCCTCAGGCAGGCCCCTGTGGTGCTTGGAGCTCTGAGTGATTGGTGCTCAGGCTCTCCTCCTGTGCTGATGGTCAGTCCCTGTGTCTCCTAGGCCTGGTCCACGTTGGAGACGAGCTCCGAGAAGTGAACGGGATCGCAGTCCTGCACAAGCGGCCCGACGAGATCAGCCAGATTCTGGTCCGTGCTACATGCCTGCTAGGGATGTGCTGGGTCTTCAGACACCCAGAGCGGGGCGCTTTCCGGAGCCAAGGCAGATTCTGGCTTAGCCTTGCTGTTATCCTGAGGAGGTGGCAGGCAAAGTGGCCTTATGGTGTGCCCCTCACGGTGTGCTTGGGGTATGGGGTGGCGGCAGGAGGAGGGGAACTTCCCTTCCATCTGCCTCTCTTAGACCCTCTTCTCAGCACAGCCTTCCTTCCTTCCCCTGGCTCCCTTTCACAAGGTCCCTCCTGGGTCCTGGGTCCTGGGTCCTGGGTATGAATCCTGGCTCTGCCTCCTTCCAGCTATGCAACCTTGGACAAGCCATCAGATCATCTGAGTTTCCATTTCCTTTCCTTTAACGTTGGGATAGGGATTCTTTCTCAACCAATGTGTGGTTATCATTGGGATGCCAACATCTGGAAAAGGGTAAAGCCCTTCAGAAGTGTAAGGGGATTTCAAGGTATTCAATGCTTGGCTGAAAACCTCCATGGTCCATTCTGGGGAGTTGAAGTCAAAACTGAAATTGTGAAAAGCCCCAATCATAGCTTGGTCCCCTTTATCCTCAGAATTCCTCCCCCAACCTGATACTCTTTGCTAACTTCTGATAGTTTTGGGGGCAGAAACAGGATAAGATAGGAAGAGAGGAGGCCCACTGTTTAAAGCCCTCTCTGGGCTGGGCCCAGTGTTCACGCCTGTAATCCCAGCACTTTGGGAGGCTGAGGCAGGTGGATCACCTGAGGTCAGGAGTTCGAGACCAGCCTGGGCAACAAGGTGAAGCCCCGTCTCTACTAAAAATACAAAAAATTAGCTGGGCATGGTTGTGGGCCCTTGTAATCCCAGGTGCTTGGGAGGCTGAGGCAGGAGAATTGCTTGAACCTGGGAGGCGGAGGTTGCAGGCACTCCAGTCTGGGCAATGAGAGCAAAACTATCTCAAAAAACAAAACAAAACAAAAACCCAACAAAATAAAGCCCCCTCTGTAGAGGATGCAGATTGCAGGCAGGCCCTTCGGTCCTTTTGCCCAAGCTTGCTTTTTTGTGGCTTTGGGTGCCAACTTCCTTGTGCTCCAGAGCAAGGGTGTGGGCTGTCTGGGTAGTGGAGAGGCCAGGAGGTGGTCTGTTGGGGGCCCTGCTGTCCTGGTCTGACAGCATTCTTCCTTGTTGGGCCCCTGGCATTGGGCTGCAGGGTCTCTGTAGATGAGGGTGAAGGGAGCTCCTGGAAAGCTGGGCATGACCTGAGATTGGGGAGATGGAAGCAAAGAGGGAAGTATTAATCAGAGGCCAGCCCCAAATCAGTCAGGAAAGAGGCAAAGGAAGCTGAAATGGGTTGTTCAAATGACCCAAGAGGAAAGCAAGGAAGGGAGCCCTCTGGGGCCCTAGCGGTCAGCAGGGATGGAGGATTGGAATTCAACACGTAGTCCTTGGGTTCTCATGGAAAGTCTTCCGTCTCTTTGTCTTTTGAAAATACAGTTACCAACCCTCCACTGCTAAATTTGAACTGGCTTTAAAATAATAAAAATACAAAAAAATACAAAAAGGTACAGTTACTTGGTTACTGAGTTTTGCTTTAGTTCATTCAACCAGGGCACCATCCTAGAAGGGTGGGCCTTGGGAGGCTGCAAGTCTGACTTTCTGAACATCAGTTTTTAGGCCTGAGAAGTAGGAGTTGAGCTCTTGGAGGGTTAGACCTGGTAGGCGAGAAGCTTCTGTTCTCTCTCGTTTCAGGCCCAGTCCCAGGGATCCATCACCCTAAAAATCATCCCAGCCACCCAGGAGGAAGATCGCTTAAAGGAGAGCAAGGTATGGGGAGATGGGCCTCGCGGTGCCCTCTCTCAGCTTGAGAGATGCAGCTCGCTGGCTGGGGGCTGGATCCAGTCCAGCCTCTTGAAACAGTCATTCGGGAACAGATCATATATCTGGTCCTAGTAATCTGTGCCCATTGAAGGACTTTAATTCCGTCACAAAGTGATTCATTTGTTTGTACCCTGCCTCTTTCTAAACGGGATTTGACGTGGCTTACTAATAATAAAAGACGAGGTTATTTTAATTGAAATAGAAACTCAGGGCCATGAAGAGGAGGAGAAGGTACCAAGTGTGCTGAATTCTGAACCAATTAAGTAACTGCCATTTGTTTAATGGTTGCTGAGCCTGCCTTATTTGGTCACCTCCTCTGTGCCAGGCACTCTGCCAGATGCTGGAGACAGGGACTCTTGGTAGCTTCAAGGGTTCCTGGTGCAAAAGGGCATCAAATCTTTCCTTGCTATGTAATAAGTGCTTTGTCAAGATTCTGTACAAAGAGTTACAGTCACCTTTGAGGGTGTCAGAGTGGGGGTGTTGGAACTGAGGCCTGAAGAAGGTAAAGAAGAGTAGGACCTTGGTGGGGTCTGCCCATACAGAGGCTCCCTGGCATTCTGGAAAGGAGCACGTTAAGGGCAATGTGGTGGGGCTTTGCAGGGAGGATGGTGGTGAGTTTTGCTGGGGAGGTGGGTTAAGCTTATGTTCTGAATGGCCTCAATGCCTTGTTAAGGGTTTTGGCATAATCCTTGCTTAGTTTGGGGCCTCTTAGAAGCTGCCCCTGAGACAAGGATTTTAATGCAAATGGTTTATTTGGGAAGTGGCCCCAGGAAACACCAGTACAGGACTGGGAAAGGGAAGACAGCTGATCTGACTAAGGGTGTGTTATCAAGCAGGTTACCACTATGGGCAGCTGGAGCTTAGTCCTGCTGGGAACTTGGGGAACTACTTCCTCCCCTGTGGCACACATGCCTCTATCATCCCACCCAGGGACCCTGGGAGCTGGGCGATCTATACACCAACTCCTGCCAGGCTGCACCTGGGGGATTAATTCCTAGCAACTTCTGCCTGCTGGATTAGAGAAGAGCAGGCTCCAGTGGCCAGAGAAAGTAAGTCCTTAGGCAAAGAGATGCAGGTGCTGGCAGCTGGAAGTCAGCCCAGGCTGCACTGAGTGGTCCAGCCCTGGGGCATATGGGAAGGCATCCCACAGCCCAAGAGATAGTCCCATAGGTTCTAATAAGCTCTTAAAGGTGGTTTTTTTTTTCGGTGTGTGTGTGTGTGTTTTTTAAGGATGGGAGTGGTACAGTTATATTTGTGTTTTAGAAAGCTCCCTGAGGCAGCCAAGGGGAGAGGATGGAGTGGGTAGAGGTAGAGGTTGGAGGCAGGGAGGCCTGGTAGAAGGCTCTTGTAAAAGCCCAGGTGAGACGTTATTAAGACCTGAACTGTGAGATGGTGGTTGATGAGATAGGAGGGCATCACTTTGATTTCACGGTACATTTGGATCTGAGTTTCCTGGCAGCCAAGGCAAAAAGGATAGCGTAATGAATTACATACTGTTGAGCAGAGAATGGAAGGAAGCATGCCAGTTTTTCAAGATTGATTCCCATACCTGCCTGTCCGTACTTAATGCATGAAAGAAGAGACGTTACAGCATCTGGCACAGAGGGTATGTCAGTCGATACTTCGAAGAATGTGGATTTGTAATGGACTGTGTCTTCAATGACAGTTTTTTGCAGCAAGTGAAGAAATAATCTTTAGATAGCTGTTTCTTATTTGTGCTCTTTGGTTAAATCCCAGGGCATAATATTTCCTGTTACCTGATGGAAAGTGATTCTTTTTAGGGCAAGCGAATGTGGTCCCCATATGCAACTTTGAGGGTTCTGACTTGAGGAACCCTCTTTGAGGAAGAGAATTTGGTTTTCCTAAAGGACAAAATGAGTAGCCTGTCCCCCAGCCCATCCTTCTTGAGTATTTCTTCTTGATCCAGATGCTTGATTTGGGCTGGCCACTTAAGATTACACTCTTCTGAGTGCTTAGGACCCTGGTAACATCTGTGGCTGGTTAAGGGTATCTGTCCCCACAACGTATGCCAGAAAGTTCTTACTGTTGTCCAATGGAATCTTTTCTGGTTGACATATAAAGGAATACAGTTTGTATCTGAGGAAGACCCCTGATTGCTTTTTTTTTTTTTTTCTGTTTGCCACTGAAGTGATTGGGCTCTAATGGTCTGAAAATATAAATAAAATTAACGCATGCCACCAAATTATAGAAGAGAACAAGGAAGTGTGAAAAATGCTGTGTACTCACACCATCTTCCCCAGAGAGGGTGACTCTAGAGTAGAGGGGGGAATTGGGGCTTGGCCGAGTCTATGGCCGATGAGGCAGGATTGAGCTGTAAGAGGTGTGGGTGTCAATTACCCACTGAAAAGTGATGGTGAGGAGTCAGTAACAGTAGTTTTGTTGATATTTGTGTTCTTACCCAAACATCTAGATTACTTCTATAACAGATGGCTGCTGCCTTCCGTCAGCTCAGTTGGTGTGTCAAAAATAACACTTGAGTTAGAAATTGTGCTTGCCTTTACTTTTTGTTCCCAGGATTAGTTGTTGCTGTGTGTATGCTAAGAGGCTGTTATGAGGACAGCTGGTCAAGTAAATAAGGAAATATTTAGGTGAGAAAGAGATATTCAGTCATGGGGCCTATTAATTTTCTGATTCTTGATGGAATTCCTGACTATAGTATCCCAAATGGTTGAAGAACAGTTAAGAATGTATGTGCAGTGTTTCCAAGTAGCTTTCTATTCGAAAGGCCGCTTGGCCTTCCTAAGTGTGGGTGGTCGTTGTCATGTGGCCTTTGATGTGGCAATGACCTGTCTGTGCTCACGTGGGGAAGGGCCGCCTCACCAGAGCCCTCCTTGTGCAGGTGTTCATGCGCGCCCTCTTCCACTACAACCCTCGCGAGGACCGGGCCATCCCTTGTCAGGAGGCGGGCCTGCCCTTCCAGCGCAGGCAGGTCCTGGAAGTGGTGAGCCAGGACGACCCCACGTGGTGGCAGGCCAAGCGAGTCGGGGACACCAACCTTCGAGCCGGCCTCATCCCCTCCAAGCGGTTCCAGGAGAGGTGGGTCTGGGGTGTGTTGTGAAGGGCTGGTTCCAGAGTGGCAGAGGTGCAGGTACATGACAGGCCCCCAAGTCTCTGTGTCCTCACAGCCAGAGGGGCCTGCTGAGCGTTGTTTCCCCAAGGTAAGTACCAGCTGCACTTGTGTTTGGTCTTTTCCCATAACTAGTGGTGATGGCTATTTGAGATTTAAAGGAATCTATTGTGTGTGTGTGTATGTATATATATATATATACACACACAAAATACATGTATATATACAAATATATATATTTGTGTGTGTATATATATATCTATATAGATATACACACACACACATTTTTTTTTTTTGAGACAGAGTCTCACTCTGTCACTCAGGCTGGAGTGCAGTGGTGAATCTTAGCTCACTGCAACCTCCACCTGCCGGGTTCAAGCGATTCTCCTGCCTCAGTCTCCTGAGTAGCTGAGATTACAGGCGTGCTCCACCATGCCTGGCTAATTTTGTATTTTTAATAGAGACAGGGTTTCGCCATGTTGGCCAGGCTGGTCTCAAACTCCTGGCCTCAAGTGATCCACCTTCCTTAACCTGCCAAAGTGCTGGAATTACAGGCATGAACCACTGGGCCCAGCCTAAGTGAATGTATATTTTATAATGCATGCTTAGAGAATGCTGAAAAACAAAATATAAAAATACAGAAGAGAGGCTGGGCATGGTGGTGGCTCACAACTGTAATCTCAGCACTTTGGGAAGCCGAGGCAGAAGGTTCCCTTGGGCCCAGCAGTTCGAGACCAGCCTAGGCAACATGGTAAGACCTTATCTCTACAAAAAATAAAAACTTAACTGGGCATGGTGGCACACACCTGTAGTCCCAGCTCCTTGGGAGGCTGGGGTAGGAGGATCACTTGAGCCCAAGAAGGTCAAGGCTGCAGTGAGCTGTTACCACACCACTGCACTCCAGCCTGAGTAACAGGGTGAGACCCTGACTCAAAAAAAAAAAAAAAAAATACAGAAGAGGAGGACTATGAAAGAAAATTCCCCATGCCTCACCCCTGTCTTAACAGCAGTTTATTTCCTTACTGTGCTTTTTATGTGAGTGTTGCATACAGAATTTGGGGTCTTGCCTTTTTTTTTTTCCTTTTTAACATTTTTGGCATGAGTATTTTCCATATTATAGCATCGTTTTTGTGGTGTGATTTTAGTGGCTATATACTAACTCATCAGAAACTGTGCCATTCATTCCTAGGCGGCAGGTACTTAGGATGAATTGAGCTGGCCTTGTGCTGAGCATCTTGCAGGCTGCTGTGAACCTGGGGTTTCTGCCCTGGAGGAGCTTATAGTTCAGTGGAAAAGTCAGACACTCTTCAAACAAACAGTTTATATAAATGTAATGGGTGCAAGGGAGGAGGACGTGGTGCTCTGTGAGTTCATATTAGGAGACTGCGTCCTCATCCAGGAATGCAGGGAAGGCTTCTCGGAGGAACTAGCTAAGTGATTTCACTGCTTTCCTATGGCTGCACTTTTATTAGGTTGTTCCCAATTCTTCACTGTTAAAAGGCTTCAGTATACTTACCTTGCACATAGACTGTTCCTCATATTTCAAATTATTTCTTTAGACTTCCAAGAAGTTCAGTCTTGGGTCAGAGGGTGGCAGTTGTGACTTCCTCTGTGGGTTGTAGCCCTCACATCTTTTGGTGTGTGGACTGTGGTAAGGACAGAACCTCAGGGTTCACCCATTTCAGTGGCCCTCAAGGTGTGGCCCCCTGGCCAGGGCCTTCAGCATCACCTGGGAGTTTGTTAGAAATGCAAATCCATGGGTCCCACCCAGAAACTCCACATTCTAACAAATGTTCCAGCTGATTCTGAGGTGCCGAAGTCTGAGAACGAAGCTCTGTCCCCTCGGGAACCCCAGACCCATCTCCATTTTAGGGTTCACAGGTCTTGGCAACATCTTACCAGAGAATGTGGGGAGGGCCCTTCAGCTGCATTTTTTTTTTTTTTTGAGACATAGTTTCACTCTGTCGCCTCGACTGGAGTGCAGTGGTGTGATCTCAGGTCACTGCAAACTCCACCTCCCAGGTTCAAGTGATTCTCCTGCCTCAGCCTCCCGAGGAGCTGGGATTACAGACGTGCACCATTATGCCCAGCTACTTTTTGTATTTTTTCACCATGTTGGCCAGGCTGGTCTTGAACTCCTGACCTCAAGTGATCCTGCCACCTCGGCCTCCCAAAGTGCTGGGATTACAGATGTGAGCCGCCACACCCAACCCTTCGGCTGCATTTCAATGTGCAAATCTAGACACCTCTGAGAGCCTCACCTCTCCACTGACAGCCACACTGGACAGTCTGCCCGGGCTGAGCCTTCCACTGAGGGGAGAGTGTTAAATTAGAGTCACTTCTGTCCTCGGCCTCTCCTGGGAGTCATTCTGCTGTTTCCCAGCTCCCTCAGAGATGGGGAGGCTGGAGAGTAGAGAAGGGGCCGCCTCTCCTTGGAAATGGGCCATAGGAGAGTAATGACCAGCTGAGGATCGTATGCTGGGCTGGATCCCTGTGTGGCCATCTTGAGCTGGATGAGCTATTTCTGGACTTAGAGACTCAGTTTCTTCCTCCTGGCGAACCAGTGAGCCCTGTGAAAGTGTTCCCTTTGTTGGAACTTAGTGCGAAGCAGGAGGCCCTCAGAGTGTCCAGTGTGTGCCCACCTGTGGGATCCAGGCCTTGGTTTCCCAAGTTTTCCAGAAAGTTCCTTTCAAATGATTCTCTGGCCCAGCTCACGGGCCCGCCCATCCCCTTGTGCCCCTGCAGACGACTAAGCTACCGGAGAGCCGCGGGCACCCTGCCGAGTCCCCAGAGCCTCAAGAAGCCGCCCTGTGAGTAGATTGTCAGAGATGGCACTCCGGGGAGGGCCCGGGGTTAGGATGAGGGAGGATTCAGGCTGGGAAGAAGCAGGCAGTGGGGTGGAGGGGGCATCAGGGGTCTTGTCTGAGCTCATGGACTCCAGAGGAAGGAGGAGGTGGGAAGTAGCAGGTGGCTGGAGTCCCTGGAGAGGAGCTTGTATATTTGGAATCCATAGATGATGCTGGGGGATATGTTAACAACTTTCCCAAAAGGATGTGCAGACGTGTGTGTGTGTGTTCACGCGCGTATGCATGTGCGTGTGAGGATCTACAGCTTTCGTTAGATTCCCAAGGGCTCTCTGACCCTGAAAATGGAAGAAGCAGTGGCGTTGGAAGGGAATGGAGAAGGCCGTGTGTGACCCGATGCCTCTGGTAGGGCTGCCGACTGCCAGACTGGGCAAATACAAATAAATGATGCCCAGTTGAAGCTTGAATTTCAGATAGATGACAGATTGGTTTATAGCATAAGTATGTTTTTATTTAGTTTTTATTATAGTATAAGTATGTCCTGTGCAATATTTGGGACATACTTACACTGAGAAGTTACTTGTTGTTTATTTGAAATTCAAGTTTAAGTGGGTGTCCTGCACTTTATCTGGCAACTCTACACCGTGTAGCCCTTTACACTTTAGAAAACACGTCAACCTACTTCTTGGAACGCTATGAAGTCAGTAGAGTCAGGTATTTTTTCTAAGCTGGGAATATGTAGGGTCACAAGGTTAAGTGAGCAGAGGTGGGGTCACATTTTCTGAAGGCCTGTGATCAGAGCCCCAGGGTAGGACCCCATGTAGCAAGGAAGCTTTTCCAGGGCATGATCTCTCCGGTACTAGAGGGCAGACTTGTAACCGAATGAGTGGCCTGAGCAGGTGCCAGGTGACCAGAACACAGATGGCCTGCAGCTCTGCTCCACCCTGCTCCACCCTCAGGCATCTGCATTTTCCAGGGCCAGACTCCAGCCCCAGAAAAGAGAGAGTGGGTCCTATTCTCACTGCAGGATCCTAGAGTAAGCTGCTCCCTGGGGCCCTGACAACGGCCACTTTTCCAGACTTGCTGTCAGGTTAGAAGGGCCACTGAGTGCAGTGGCTTTGAGGCTGCTGCGCCACTGACGAGCTGGCTTTCTCTGGGCTGCTAATGAGACACACACAAGAAGACTAATTAGAGCAGGTCTTGGGGTTTAATAATGTACCACAGCTCAGATCACAGGTTCACTGGAGGAAAGGGAGAGAGGCCAGATGGCGGGCTCCTCAGGCACCCGGGCCGTGGCTGCCCTCAGCCGCAGGGTCCCCGCTTCCCTCCACTAACGCTGTTCCATCTGTCTTTTGTGCAAACTGCAGATGATCAGCCTTGTGACAAAGGTAGGCCCAGTATCTGTCCGCTGTCCACAGGCGCGGCCCCTTTTCCATGGAACGTTTGGGGCCTGAGGGACTCACGTTCTTTCCCCATGTGGGCAGCTCTGTCCCTCCCGCTGTCTGCACACCTCTTCCTGCTCTGCCAGCCAGACTGGGCTGTTTCTTGAGGCAGGCAGAGTTGGTGGGGACAGGGTTCAAGGCCTTGGGGCCCCTCCCTGCCCTCCTGACATGCGGGGCCCAGCCTTTCCAGGACTCAGCTGTGCTGTGATGGGGCTGGGTAGGAGACAAGGGGTGGGAGGGCAGGGCAGGCGGGAGTGAATCCCTCCTTATTCACACTGCTCACACTCAGGGACTGGGGAGGCCTGCTGGCCTAGAATCCCCCTTAGGGCCTGGAAAGGCTGTTAGGGGCCTAAGCATGGAAAACTGAGCAAAACAGAAGACTTTGCTTTCTGGGGGTATCCAGGACATGGGATTTCCCCTGAGCTCCCCATGAGACACCATCCCAGGGGGCTCTTCCTGCCCGGCCATCCAGGGGCTGGGTCCCCGGGCCAGATGTGTCTGGCGGGACTCACTGGCTTCCTTCCCTCTTTTGCTTCCCAGAGACCTGTGACTGTGAGGGCTACCTCAAAGGGCACTATGTGGGTAAGTAGCTCCCCTGACACCCACATGCACAACCTGCCCCACCCCAGGCTGCAGAGGCAGGGAGAGGTCAAAGCAGGGTGATGTGAGCCCCAGGAGTCCTGGAGCAGCAGAGCCTGTGGGACCCCCGTCTCTCCTCAGTTCTCTCAGCCTGAGCGGGAGCTGAGCCTGCCCAGGCATTGAGTCCCCACCCAGGTTTTAACCCAGCCATGGGGCACACACCCCTACATTAATACCAGTTCTATTATCACCATCATCACAGTTGGAGTTTATTCAGTGTTAACACCACCACCACACAGTGAGGGGTGTTGATGGCTCTCCAGAGCCCCTTTTCACTTCTTTTACTTTCGTCAGTTTTTTCAGAGGTCTTAGAGATAGGCAAAAATTTTGTTTTGTTTTTTGGTTATTTTTTAGAGACAGGGCCTTGCTCTGTCACTCATGCTGGAGTACAGTAGTGACATTGCAGCTTGCAGCAGCCTCAACATCCTAGACTCAAACAATCCTCCCACCTCAGCCTCCTGAGTAGCTGGGCCTGCAGGCATCTGACACCATGCCCAGCTGATTAAAAAAATTTTTTTTTGTAGAGGTGGGGTCTCGCTATGTTACCCAAGCTGGTTTCAAGCTCCTAGCTTCAAGCAATCCTCCTTTCCAAAAAGTTTTTGAACTTTTTTTTAAAATTATTTTTTGAGAAATGGTCTTGCTTTGTTACCCACACTGGAGTGCAGTGGTGTGATCACAAATCACTACAGCCTCAGCCTCCCAGGCTCAAGCGATCCTTCCATCTTAGCCTCCCAGGCTCAAGCGATCCTTCCATCTCAGCCTCCCTAGTAGCTGGGACTACAGGTGCATGCCACTACACCTGGCTAATTTTTGTATTTTTTGTAGAGACAGGGTTTCACCATGTTGCCCAGCTGGTTGTGAACTCCTGGGATCAAGTGATCCCAGGCCTGCCTCGGCCTCCCAAAGTGCTGGGATACAGGCATGAGCCACTGCACGCAGCCCCTTAGCTTTTATTTTGAAGTAATTTCAAACTTACTGAAAAGGTGTAAGAATTATATAAAGAACTCCCATATACTCCACAGCCAGATTCACCAGTTGTTGCTCCTTTGCCATGTTTGCTCAATTTCCTTTCCCACATCTCTGCATTTTTTTTCCTGAGTCATATGAGACTTAGTTGTAGACATCATGTCCCTTTCCCGCTAAATCTCTCAGCATGTATTTCCCAAGGCCAAGGACTTCCTCAGGGCAGTGATCAAATTTTGAGAATTTAAAATGCATCCAAATCTATTATATGCTGTTATTTAAATGTTATCAGTTGTCCCCATCATGTCCTTTATGGCATTTTCCCTTGGTCCAGGATCTGATCTAGGACCACACATGGTATTTGTAGATTCATATCCTAATTTCACAGATAAGGAAATTGAGGCTCAGAGAGATGAAGGGACTTGTCCAAGGTCAGTCACGTGCCAAGTAAAACAGTGATCTTGAGCCCTAGTTTATGAATGCAGGGGTCACCCTTTCATCTTACCATTGTGTTTCCCGAACAACCTCTTCCAGTAGCAGGAGGAGGTTGGGAGAAGTCAGTGGGACTCAGTCCCATCTCCAGGTCTGGCCAGGTGGAAAAAGTCTCTTCTGGGAGATCCTGAGACAAATGCCATAGTGTCCCTCTGCCCCTCCTTCCAAGCTGGTCTGCGGAGGAGTTTCCGGCTGGGCTGTAGGGAGAGACTGGGTGGCTCCCAGGAAGGGAAGATGTCCTCCGGAGCTGAGTCTCCAGAGCTGCTGACTTATGAGGAGGTGGCCAGGTACCAACACCAGCCCGGAGAGCGGCCCCGCCTGGTGGTTCTGATCGGTAGGTGCCATCCTGTGTTTCCAGGAAGTGATCTGGTTTCCTCCCTGGAGCAGGTGGGGAGGGAGCTCACCAGGGACCCTGGTCAGCCTTCCTCTTGTCTCCCAGGGTCTCTGGGAGCCCGACTGCACGAGCTGAAGCAAAAGGTGGTGGCCGAGAACCCACAGCACTTTGGTGTCGCTGTTCCACGTAAGAGGGCCCATGTGGGGGTGTGTGTTTGCCTGCACACGCACACGCACAAGTATTTCATGGGGACTTAACTTCCCAGATTCATCCAAATCCTTACTTTGGGTTTAAAGGATCACCAGGTACTGCCTGCTATTGGCAAATTATGGGACAAAGGCATGATGGGAAGAAATCCACTCTCAGTGGTCCTCTGAGACCCTCTGAGGCAGAAGCTGGAGGACCACTTGCTTGGTTCCTGCCTGGGGTGGGAGGTGAGTCCAGAGCACATTGTAGGCAAAGTGGCAGCCTCAACCTGACACCAAGGGGCCCCCACAGTAGGGGGCATTCCTCCTCATCACGGTGAATTTTGACTCCGATGGCCCCTGCCCTCTGCTTGGATGAGAGGGCAGGTCAGAGAAGCCACAGAACCCTGTGAGTGGTATTTCTTGGCACTCTCTCATAGCCAGATTCCAGTTTGTCAGGGTGGCTGGGTACATTCCTGGGTGATGCCTCCCCTGCCAATTCCTGGGGCTTGCTGCTGCTAGGGGCACTCTGGGATGTCAAGCTCCAGTGGGCAGAGGATCCTGGTTCTGAATGTGATAAGGAGGATGAGGAGGAGGAGAATGAAGGTGCCAGGTAATATGCCAAGAGATTTTATGTGCAGTCCCCTGGGTCAGCCCTCCCAGTACCCCTGAGAAGAGAGATTGTTATCGTCTTGTATGGCAGAGGAAGACAGTGAGGGTCACAGAGATTAACTAACTTGTCCAATGTCACACAGTTGGTAAATGGTGGAGCCAAGATTCAAACCCAGGCAGCCTGCCCCAGTCATGTTCTTAATGAGGGTGCACAATGGCCTCTCACCTGCTGCCTGCCACTTCGTGCCCTTGGCTGCCTCTTTCCTTTCTGGGACTCACTCTCAGTCCCCCTGGCCTCAGAGGGATGCAATGTGAATGCCTGGTGGCTACTGAGAGGGGTGCTGTGGCCGTGGTAATGGGGCTTCCTCAGAGTGTTCTGGGGCAGAGCAGCCACGAAGCCTTACTTTGATCACACTGCTCTCCCTGGGCCCAGCACCTAGTCTGTGGGTTGTCAGAGCTGTCTTCCAGAGCCCAATTTGAAGTGGCAGGGATGTGGGGGAGGTGGTGGCACTGGGGAGGCCATTCTGGCAGGACACCTGTGATGAACCTGGAGGGCTTCAGGGAGCCACAGCCTTCCAAGTTTCAGGGGGAGCGAAACAGGACATGCAGGGGTTGCTAACACACTGATTGTTCCGAACCCTCTGGATCCATCCTCTGGGGAAGAGGTACCTGGATGGTCAGGCCCACCTGCTTCTAGGCACTCCACAGATAGGAGACTTTCCTCCTTGGTTTTAGAAACTGGGGGAGTCAAGGAAGCCTTCCCAGAGGCAGTGACTTTTATGCTGGGTTTTGAAGTGTAAATAGGAGTTTTCCAGGCAGAAGAGAAAGGAATAGTTTTCCGTACTGAGTAAACAACATGTGTGAAGGGACAGAGCAGTGTTAGGGACTAGGGAGATTAGTGTGGATGATGTGCTGGAAAATGGAGCTGAGAGGTTGGGCAGATCATGCAGGTCTCATATATTCAGCTAGGGTGTTTAGAATGTAATGCATAGATAAATAAAAGTTTTTAAGCAGGGGGATGATGTGGTTGGAAAAGTGACCCTAGCAGCTCTGCCGGAGGTTGGACTAAGATGCCACAGATAGAAAACAGGGCATCCCCTGGATGGTTCCTATGGGCCAGAAGACACAGCGCCCCAAGATCCCATTTTATCTTTTGGGAAATGCCGCGTGTGTGGCTTTGTGTGTGCCCTTGTTATGTGGAAGACCTGATTTTCCTCAGAAGTGTGCATCCCAATTCTGTTATGGAAATCAATGAGAAAACACCATGTGTTTTAACATTTTTGTTTGAGAGCCAGCCTTGCTGAAACACATCCAATCCATATAGGGACGATCTGTCTTCCTGTCTCCTTTTTCTGGAGATGAGAACTAATTGACTAAAGAATTAAAAGCATACATCAGGGTCAAGTGTATATGTGGCTCCTTTGTTCTCAAAAAAGAAAAAGCATTGAAGAATTAAAAGTTAGGACCTAGGGGTCTCTTAAGTGATTCTTCAAAAGCCACAGCATCTGCTGGGCACAGTGGCTTATGCCTATAATCCCAGCACTTTGGGAGGCCGAGGCGGGTGGATCACCTGAGGTTGGGAGTTCGAGACCAGCCTGACCAACGTGGAGAAACCCCGTCTCTACTAAAAATACAAAAGTAGCCGGGCGTGGTGGTGCATGCCTGTAATCCCAGCTACTCGGGAGGCTGAGGCAGGAGAATCGCTTGAATCGGGGTGGCAGAGATTGTGGTAAGCCGAAATCACACCATTGCGCTGCAGCCTGGGGAACGAGCAAAACTCTGTCTCAAAAAAAAAAAAAAAAAAAAGCCAGAGCATCAGGGAGTCAGTTAGCAGAGTGGTTAAGGGTATAAGCTGGGCATTTGGCAGAGAGACCGATTCTGGCTGTGCTCTTTACTGGTTGTGTGTCACTGTGCACAGTGCCGAGCCTTTCTGTGCCTCAGTTTTCTCAGCTGCATCGAAGAGTTGTTGTGTGAATCAGTGATACACCTGCCTGGAAAGGCACAGTGCCTGATACAGGGACATACGATGAGGTAGAAGTGCTTGGTTTAGACACAGCAGCAGCCAACTCCCAAATGAGTGCCTAAGCCTGCTGCTGTCCCCGCGTGCTGTGATATCTCTTTGCCCAGCTTTCCTTCTTTCTTTAAAAGATACCACCAGGCCCCGAAAGAGCCATGAGAAGGAAGGAGTGGAATATCACTTTGTGTCTAAGCAAGCATTTGAGGCCGACTTACATCACAACAAGTACGTTGCTTGATGGGCCAGTTGGCCTTCTAGGCAGCTGCGTATTTTTGTATCTGCCTGTATTCCACTGGAGCTCCCGGGAGGGCTCCCAGAAAGGATGGGGGAAGCGGGAGAGAAGTCATGTTGGGAGGTCCCCTTTCCTTTGCTAATTTAGGAAAGCTGAGGAACTAAAGGTCTTTTCCCCTTTGGTGGTGTTTTAGGTTCCTGGAACATGGTGAATATAAGGAAAATTTCTATGGAACCAGCCTGGAGGCCATTCAGGCTGTTATGGCCAAAAACAAAGTTTGTTTGGTGGATGTGGAGCCAGAAGTGAGTTCCTGGGCCTGCTGGCCATTTCTGGTTAATGGAATTTATAACTAGGGGATTGTACGTTTTATACAACACTTAACCTCAGCCTAAGGAATTTTTAGTCTGGAACACTAACTGTTCAGTTTCTTTGGGTCTTCCTTTGAGAATCAAATGAAAGCCTTGTACCCCAAAACATGCCCTTCTATCCACAAATTCTGCATTAATTGTAGGGAGCTTGTGGACACTCTGGTGGCCCACAGACCCAGGCTAGTAACCCCTGCATGGAACAGATCATGCTATAGTTGGTGGCGCTGATTGGCCATTGCAATGTGCCAGAGAATTAGATGTCAGTACCCAGGTGAAGCTGAGGCTGAGCGCTCGGTGCCAGGCCTCCCCCTCCCCAACCAAGGCAGGTGGAGTCAGTGGCTTAGAGAACCACTCAGGGAGGCAGTGAGGAGAGCAGTTTAAAGGGGACAAAGAGGGAGGGAGACATGGCCCTGTGAAGTGCTTCAAAAACATTTCCACTCCTGCACACCCAGCATGCTGTGGGCTCAGCAGGGGCTTAGCCATCTTTTTAACCTTGTCTTTTAGAAAAACTTCCAAGCTTTGAACTCAATCTGGGATTTTTTTTTCCCCTCTATAGAAACAGCTCTCTGATTTTATGATATAAACTGTAGGCTTTATTTTAAAGAAGTTTGCTTGAAACATATTCCAAAAAGCACGTTATGCCTACAAAGGAAAACGCTCACTCATTTGGACTTACAGGGAGTTAGTAATCAAAATTAAAAGTCTGAGTTTCAAAAATTTTTTTTGAAAAGTGATTTTATGGATCACTTTATTGATCAAGGGTGCAGATAATGCATATAGCAGTTTAATACTTAGTGTTTCCAAGTGGAGCCCTTACATTCTAGATAAAAATGCGTTAATCAAGAGTACAGTTTCTACAGTCTACAGTTTAAGTGATCTGTTCGGTAATCTCATTTGCTTTGCAGACCTTTTCTTTGAATACCAAGAGGAGATGTAATAGCACAAATTTGGTAATAGTGTAGTCCAATTGATGACATTTGACTAAATAGATACACACTGACTCCTGCGTCCTCACCCATCAGAAATGGAAGGTGGAGAGGAGCCTAAGAAGGTTAATTATAGCCCGAAGGGTCAGAGCTAAGAGAGACAGCAACTCTCTCTGAGCTGAGGCTTAGGAACCTTCTATTTGCAGTGAGTGTGACTTCAGGGCCCCACTGATTTCAATGTCGAAGTGAAGGACGAGAAAAGGAGCAGTTGGTCTGCCCCACTGAAGTCCATTGTCATGGGACCCATGTAACCAGGACCTTTGCTGTTGAGGTTATGGGATTGAAGCACACGTTGAGTTTTCCAAAGTATATTTCACAATAAAACACTTCAAAAGTATATAATAATCCTGAACTTTCTTTCTCAGGCACTGAAACAACTGAGGACCTCAGAATTCAAACCCTATATTATATTTGTAAAGCCTGCAATTCAGGAAAAAAGAAAGACCCCACCTATGTCCCCAGCTTGTGAGGACACGGCAGCCCCATTTGTAAGTTTAAAGTTGATTGTTTCTTTTCTGAAGGCCTAAGGGAGGCTGTTACAGGAATGCTTCTAGCTGCATAAGGTGCTTGCAGCTGAAGAGGGATGCGGGATGCACCTTCTGCACATGATTGTCTTTCCATTTTGCCTATTGAAAAACTTAAGATGATTGCATGGCCAGAAGGCTCAAGATGAACAGCTGGAAGTGCCTCCCAAACCAGGCAGGTGGCTTTTCCTGGGCTCACACCCCTCCACTCCCTCACATAAACACCCTCCCCCAAAATATGACACCTGTCAGGGACCTCATGTGAGTGTGACAGACTACACTCATCAAACTACATTCCTAGGCCAAACCCAAGTATTTTTAATTGAAATCCCAACTAACAAGGTCATTATCACTGCTTTCAAACCAGTTTGAATCATCAATGAATGAAGGGATTTCTAAAACTCGTGGATGAGATCATCTGATGTATCCTAAATGAACTTCTGTTTCACTGTCATAGATTCTTTGTTCAGCCCAGTCTATGTCAGGATGGCGAAACCCTCACCCAAAACCTAAGTATTTGACAGAGTTCTTCCAGGAGGTATGGACTCGGTGACTCATCTTTTTTGGTTCTTAACAGGGTCAGTCAGCAGAATGAGCTGGAAGTTATTATGGGTGGTGGGGGCAGTCAGAAGCAACTCAGTCCCAGAATAGACTTTGCTTGCTGTCCTATATAGCTGGTTTCATCTGAAGGAGGCCTTCTCGGATCCTTCCCCTTGGTCAGGAAGCTCCCTCCAAGTCAAGATTTTGATTCAGTCCTAGTTCATACTGATTTTCAGTTTTAACTGTCCACATTGATAGATTTTTTATTTTATTTTTTATTTTTAAAGACAGGGACTCACTATGTTGTCCAGGCTAGTCTTGAACTCCTGGGCTCGAGTGATCCTCCCACCTTGGCCTCCCAAAGTGCTGGGATTACAGGTGTAAGCCATTGTGCCTGGCCTTTTATTTTTTTTAGGACAGGGTCTTGCTATATTGCCCAGGCTGGAGTGCAGTGGTATAATCATGGCTCACTGCAGCCTTGAACTCCTGGGCTCAAGCAGTCTTCCTTCCTCAGCTTCCTAAGTAGCTGGGACTACAGGCATGTACCACCAACACCCAGCCAATTAAAAAAAAAAATTATAGAGACAGGGTGTCTCTGTGCTGCCCAGGGTGGTCTCAAACTCCTGGCCTCAAGTGATCCTCCTGCCTCAGCTTCCCAAAGTGTTGGGATTACAGGTGTGAGCCACCATACCTGGTCTCAGTAAATTATTTACAATGGCATACATACAAGGAACATTAGAAATTCTCTCCTTGGCCAGGTATGGTGGCTCACGCCTGTATCTCAGCACTTTGGGAGGCTGAGGTGGGCAGATTGCTTGAGCCCAGGAATTCAAGACCAGCCTGGGCAACTTGGTGAAACCCCGTCTCTACAAAAAAATTACAAAAATTAGCCAGGTGTGGTGGCACACACCTATAGTCCTAGCTACTCAGGAGACTGAGATGGGAGTGGGAGGATCACTTGAGCCTCATAGGTTAAGGCTGCAGTGAGCCATGACCATGCCACTGCATTCCAGCCTGCGTGACAGAGTGAGACTGCCTCCAAAAAAAAAGAAAAAAAAGAAAAAGAAATTTTCTCCTTTAGAAACTCTAAGGGGAAGACTGGCGCGGTGGCTCACGCCTATAATCCCAGCACTTTGGGAGGCCGAGGCAGGCGGATCACCTGAGGTCAGGAGTTGGAGAGCAGCCTGGCCAACATGGCGAAACCCCGTCTCATACTAAGAATACAAAAATGATTTTGTGTATTACACTAGGTATGGTGGCGCGTGCCTGTAATTCCAGCTATTCGGGAGGATGAGACAGGAGAAACACTTGAACCCAGGAGGCAGAGACTGCAGTGAGCCAAAATCACGCCACTGCACACTCTAGCCTGGGCAAGAGAGCAAGACTCTGTCTTAAAAAACACACACACACACACAAGAAACTCTAAGGGGAGTATCAACTTAAGTTTAGAATCATTTAGAAACATACAGTATTGACTGGGTGCAATGGCTCACACCTGTAATCCCAGCACTTCGGAGGGCCAAGGCGGGTGGATCACCTGAGGTCAGGAGTTTGAGACCAACCTGACCAACACGGTGAAACCCCGTCTCTACAAAAAAATTACAAAAATTAGCCAGGTGTGGTGGCACACACCTATAGTCCTAGCTACTCAGGAGACTGAGATGGGAGTGGGAGGATCACTTGAGCCTCATAGGTTAAGGCTGCAGTGAGCCATGACCATGCCACTGCATTCCAGCCTGCGTGACAGAGTGAGACTGCCTCCAAAAAAAAAGAAAAAAAAGAAAAAGAAATTTTCTCCTTTAGAAACTCTAAGGGGAAGACTGGCGCGGTGGCTCACGCCTATAATCCCAGCACTTTGGGAGGCCGAGGCAGGCGGATCACCTGAGGTCAGGAGTTGGAGAGCAGCCTGGCCAACATGGCGAAACCCCGTCTCATACTAAGAATACAAAAATGATTTTGTGTATTACACTAGGTATGGTGGCGCGTGCCTGTAATTCCAGCTATTCGGGAGGATGAGACAGGAGAAACACTTGAACCCAGGAGGCAGAGACTGCAGTGAGCCAAAATCACGCCACTGCACACTCTAGCCTGGGCAAGAGAGCAAGACTCTGTCTTAAAAAACACACACACACACACAAGAAACTCTAAGGGGAGTATCAACTTAAGTTTAGAATCATTTAGAAACATACAGTATTGACTGGGTGCAATGGCTCACACCTGTAATCCCAGCACTTCGGAGGGCCAAGGCGGGTGGATCACCTGAGGTCAGGAGTTTGAGACCAACCTGACCAACACGGTGAAACCCCGTCTCTATTAAATACAAAAAATTAGCCGCCGGGCGCGGTGGCTCAAGCCTGTAATCCCAGCACTTTGGGAGGCCGAGACGGGCGGATCACGAGGTCAGGAGATCGAGACCATCCTGGTTAACACGGTGAAACCCCGTCTCTACTAAAAATACAAAAAACTAGCCGGGCGAGGTGGCGGGCGCCTGTAGTCCCAGCTACTCGGGAGGCTGAGGCAGGAGAATGGCGGGAACCCGGGGGGCGGAGCTTGCAGTGAGCTGAGATCCGGCCCCTGAACCCCAGCCTGGGTGACAGAGCGAGACTCCGTCTCAAAAAAAAAAAAAAAATTAGCTGGGCATGGTGGCACGTGCCTGTAATCCCAGCTATTTGCGAGGCTGAGGCAGGAGAATTGCTTGAACTTGGAGGCGGAGGTTGCAATGAGCCGAGATTGTGCCATTGCACTCCAGCCTGGGCAACAAGAGTGAAACTCCATCTCAAAAACGAAAACCAGAAATGTACAGTATGCCCATCACATAACAAAAAAATCAGAGACAACCTAAATGTTCACTATCAGGACTCAGTTCAATATACTCCATTACATGACACTTACAGAATGTATTGAAATATTATTTTAGCCAGTTAAAAGCCATATGTTGGGGCCGGACGTGGTGGCTCACGCTTGTAATCCCAGCACTTTGGGAGGCCTAGGTGGGTGGATCACCAGAGGTCAGGAGTTTGAGATCAGCCTGGCCAACATGGTGAAACCCCGTCTCTACTAAAAATACAAAAATTGGCTGGGCATGGTGGCGGGCGTCTGTCATTCCAGCTACTTGGGAGGCTGAGGCAGGACAATCGCTTGAACCCGGGAGGCAGAGTTTTCAGTGAACTGAGATCGTGCCACTGTACTCCAGCCTGGGCGACAAAGCAAGACTCTGTCTCAAAAAAAAAAAAAAAACTAACTAAATACTTAAAAGCCATGTGTTGGAGGAATATTTGATGACATAGCTAAATACAAGAAAAAATAAATCAGAAAATAAATCAGGATTCTAATTTTGTGTTACACACAAAATACACTCAAATGCTAAAGGCAATTCTCCCTGAATAGTGGGCTCTTGACTAATTTTTGTTTTCTGTGTTTTACTGTGTGTTTTTTGGAAGAGGAGTTAACAACTTTATTGAGATAAAATTTACATACTGTACAATTCACCCATTTAAAGCATACAATTCAATGATGTATTCAGAGTTGTTGCAACCACCACAGTCAATTTAAGAGCATTTTCATTACCTCAGAAAGAAACCTTGAGCCCATTAGAATTTCCCATTATCTGTTTTCCTCCAGCCCCTTCCTAGCCACAGGCAACTGCTAATCTATGGTCACTATAAATTTGTCTATTCTAAACATTTCGTATAAATGGATTCATGCAATATAAGACCTTTTGTATCTGGCTTTTTTCACTTAGTATAATGTTTTTAAGGTTCATTCATGTATCAGTACTTCATTCTTTTTTTTTATGTCTGAATAATATTCCATTGTATAGAGTACCACATTTTGTTTACCCATTTATCAATTAATGAACATTTATGGATTTTCAGCTATTATGAATCATGTTATGAATATTCATATACAAGTTTTTGTGTGAACATGTTTTCATTTCTCTTGGGTGTATACCTTGGTGTGGAATTGCTGGGTCATAGGGCAGCTCTATGTTTAACATTTGGGGGAACTGCCAGACTCTACCATGGCAGCTGTACCATTTTACATTCCCAGCAGCAGCGTTCAAGAGTTCCCATTTCTCCACATCCTTACCAGCCCTTGTTATTGTCTGTCTTTTTAATCATAGCATTACTAGTAGTTGTGAAGTGGTATCTCATTGTGGTTCTGATTTGCATTTCTCTAATCATCAGTGAAGCTGAACATCTTTTCATGTGTTTATTGGCCATTTTTATATCTTTCTTGGAGAAATGTCTATTCAAATACTTTGTCCATTTTTAAATGTCCATTTTTTATTATTGAGTTGTAAGAATTCTTTATTTTGGATACAAGTCCTTTGTGAGATGCATGATTTGCGAATATTTTTTCCCATTCTGTGAGTTGTCTTTTCACTTTCTTTTTTTTTGTGTGTGAGACAGAGTTTTGCTCTTGCCCAGGCTGGAGTGCCATGGTGCGGTGTTGGCTCACTGAAACTTCCGCCTCCCAGGTTCAAGTGATTCTCCTGCCTCAACCTCCAAGTAGCTGGGATTACAGGCGCATGCCATCACGCCCGGCTAATTTTTTTTGTATTTTTAGTAGAGATGGGGTTTCACCATGTTGGCCAGGCTGGTCTCAAACTCGTGACCTTGGGTGATCTGCCTGCCTCGGCCTTCTAAAGTGCTGGGAGGCACCACACCTGGCCCTTACTTTCTTGATAGCGTCCTTTGAGGCATAACATTTTAAAATGTGATAAAGCCCAATGTGTTTTTTCTTTTTTTGCTTATATTTTTGGTATCGTATCTAAGAAATCATTGTTGAATCCAAGGTCATAAAGATTTACTCCTTTGTTTTCTTTTAAGATATTTATAGTTGTAGCAGTTACATTTGGATCCATCATCTATTTTGTGTTATTTTCTGTGGATTGTGTGAAGTAGGGGTCCAACTTCATTCTTTGCAGGTGGATAGCCAGTTACCCCAGCATCACTGGTTGAAAAAACTATTTTCTCATTTAATTATTTTGACACCCTTGTCTAGAATCAATTGGCAAGAAAAGTAAGGGTTTCTCTCCGGAGTCTCAGTCCCATTCCACTGGTCTACATGTCTATTGTTAGGCCAGCACCACACCGTCTTGCTTCGATTACTAGCTTTGTAGTAAGTTTTGAACTCAGGTTTTTCAAGCTTGTTTTGGCTCTTCTGGGTCCTTTGCATTGCCATATGAGTTTTAGGATCAATCTGCCCATTCGTTTTACTGTATTGGCTTTGTTTTGTTTTGCAAATATTTCAGGTTTGAATAAGCAGGGGAGAAATGGCTCATTTTTCAAAGAGTCAAGAAGTCATTAGGAGAATAAGAGGCAGCTTTCTAGGACTCAAGGAAGGTTCTGCCAAATAATCAGGTCCACAGGCAGTGCCAGCTTTCTAGGAGTCAGAACCCTCCCTGGCCCATGATTGTTATTTCAAGAGAAGCAGCTGCACTCTATTCCCAGTGTCCTTCCAGCCTGGCCCGTTTTGCCGTCTATCCCATCTCTTGTATTGCCCACCAGAATACTGCATTCCAAGCAGGTGGGCTGATGATGAAATGCAGCTGGTCCATTCGAGCTCCACCACCCTGCAGCTGTGAGTAGGCAGCAAGGTCACAGTGAGGCTGTTCAACACAGAGTCCCCGGTTCTACTCCCAGAGATTCTGACCTAGGGGGTTTGGAGTGGGGCCCAGGCACTCCATTTTTAAACACACAGCCTTTCATGTGGTTTTGATGTATGTTGGCAGACCCCAGATGACATTTGGAGAAATTCCTCACAAAGGCATGGGTTTTGTGTAACGTTAAATATCTGTCCATTGTCTCCCCCACCTGAGTTCCTGGTAGGGGACCCAAAACATCCTCTGTCTGTTTCCTTGCTGACCACAAGTTAATGAGGCTTCTGGCTTCTGACCCAGCAAAGCTAATCCAACCTGGGGGTGATGGACAGCATGGGGGAATCTTTCCTATGTGATCTTCGGGACTGTGACTCTTGCTGAAGACATAGGTGGCGAGTTCCATCTTTACAGGCCAGGAAAGGGTTTCAGGGGATTTATGACTGCAAAGCAAATGTCACGTGTTTTTATTCCATTAGAGATTTACTGAAGTTCTTTGAGATGCAGATATTTATTAGGAAGATTGTGGTTCTTTGTGGCAAAAATTTTTCTTCTATAATTTCTCAACTAGCCAAATGCTTCCAGGATGAACCATGTGGGTGCCTGGAGGAGGAGAAACGGGAAGCAGCAGACAGGTCTATAGGATGGATGTGTGTCAGGGAGTGGGAAAGGAGGGGTTGAAGAGCCAGAGGGCAGTTATGGGATAGTGCGAAGTGCTTCTGAGTATGAAAGTAGCCCTGCAAGAATATTCTATATGGAATATAGAATTGAGAAATGTCTCCCAATTTAATCCAATTTTTTCCCTCCTGGAGGAGAAAAGAAGAAATTATCTCAGCCTTCTTAGATAGTACATTTCAACTGTCTTTGAAGTAGCATGCCACACCCTTTTCCTAGATCTTGAGGACTCAAATCCTGAAATTTCAGATGCTCTCACTAAAGTAGGAATTGGGTTTTGACTGGTGACAGAGAGAAGACGGGAATATTTTGGAATGTACGTCTCTTTGGGAGAGAACAGAACTCACCCTTTCCCTGTGGCAGCATGAAAACACCGAGCCCCTAGAAACAGAGCGGAGATGGCAACAGAGGACTAAAAAGGGGAATGAGTGAATGCCAGCAACAAATTTCATTTTGTAGGCCGGGCGCGGTGGCTCAAGCCTGTAATCCCAGCACTTTGGGAGGCCGAGACGGGCGGATCATGAGGTCAGGAGATCGAGACCCTCCTGGCTAACACGGTGAAACCCCGTCTCTACTAAAATACAAAAAAAACTAGCCGGGCGAGGTGGCGGGCGCCTGTAGTCCCAGCTACTCGGGAGGCTGAGGCAGGAGAATGGCGTAAACCCGGAGGCGGAGCTTGCAGTGAGCTGAGATCCGGCCACTGCACTCCAGCCTGGGCGACAGAGCGAGACTCCGCCTCAAAAAAAAAAAAAAAAAATTTCATTTTGTAATTTTACTTAGAATGGGCCTACCACTTTCCTGTTTTCCAAAACCAGGCAGATTGTCAGACAGCTACTCACCCGAACTGATACTTATTAGAGGTTCTTTTGAATGGAGATGCAAACAGTGCCCACATTGGGTAAGATGGAGTTGTTGCCTATACCTTAATGTTAGGTGTCAGGAAGGCAATCTGATTAAAGAGATCAGCTGCCCTAAGGACATGGGGAATTTGATTAGAATTGTCCAGTGCTTTCTTAAATAACTCCACTTTGCTGTGCTAGTGTTTAGCTCTGGTGTGAGGAAATGAAAAGAATTTAGTTCTACACTATGAATTTAGGCGTCTTCAGGAGGGCATTGGAATGATTTCTTCTTCCACTAGTTGATTACAGAAATGTTTGCTCTGTTTTTATATAGTTATTATTTATAGTTCTTTCTTACAATTATTTAACTTGTGTACTAAATGCCATGCAGCACAATACTACTACTTCTTTGGAAGTACTTCTGAGCCAGGAAGTGTGATATTGGCATATATACACGGATATAGAATCAGCATTCCCAATGCACTTCCTATCATGGCTTTGAGTTCATAGGTCCTCAGGAGATATCCTGTGAGTGAATGACTGAACAGTGATTGTGTCTACTGCCCATTAACTTTCTTTGAAGTTTGACGTGATGTTGTCCCTACACTCTGTTCTTGTGTACACGGTTGGTTTGTCAGTGAGACGTAGTCATCCACTCATCACTTAAAAGTTAAAGGTTGGAACATTGCTCAAGACAAAGGCTATAGGTTTGTTACAGGAGAACAACCCAGTTGCTCCTTTTACCACCCCTTTCCTTGCAGGATGAGCAGCAGCAAGAGATGGCCGCTTCCGCCGCCTTCATAGACCAGCATTACGGGCACCTGGTAGACGCCGTGCTGGTGAAGGAGGATCTCCAGGGTGCCTACAGCCAGCTCAAAGTAGTCTTAGAGAAGCTGAGCAAGGACACTCACTGGGTACCTGTTAGTTGGGTCAGGTGACTTTATCCCAGAACATCCAAGCTGCATGGGACCTTGAAGATCAACTAGTCCAGACTCCCTCATTTTACCATCAAGGAATCTTGAGCGCAGAGAGGGGGAGAATTCTCCACAAACTGCATTGTCGAGAAGAGTATAAGTGGGAAGTCTTGTTTGTTGTTGGTTTTTGTCTGTTGTTTTTCACTGCACCTCTTTGGATCATGATTTGAAAGGGGCATATCAGAAAACAGCACATTTCATTCATTAAAGTATCACAGGCAAGCTGACCCTGATTCTTTGTACCAAAGTTAAGTAGCCACTGTCTTTTGCAGGTGATAGTGGTTAATTTATACAGTACTGATTTGCAGAATTAATTTAAGCATTTTAAACATAGTGACGCTTAGTAGTTTATTTGGAAGCTAACTTGTTTTATCCAAGGGGATTTTACATGTAACTGAAATTCCCTGTCTTCAAGCACTAAAATGTTGATCTTAACCTTGTTTTGAAGTGCTTGCCTGGTAATAGAAAATTGGTTCTCTGCCTATTTTAAAATAGTGAATATACGTAAATTGTCTCTGGAAGGCTGAGGCACACTTCACCATCAACATGAATCACTGTACTATTCTATACTGCAGTGGTGCCTTCAGGGACTGGAGGAATGTAAGGTTGCCTTTCCCCTTTCTGAATACCCTCAGATTCCTAACATTGAGCCCTTGCTTTGTTTGATTTGTTCTATTCCATCCATTGTTCCTTTTGTTACTGACAGTTGCCTTGGTCCTAGCCAGTCCCTGCCATGAGATCATAGGGGCTCCTGTTGTGCTAGATCTTGGGAAACCAAATGACTCTCCCTGTCAAAACTATGGCTACGCCGCTGTAAACCATTTGTCAAGAATAAAAGTATGTAGACCCAGAGTGTGGGCCTAATGGGTTGTCTCTGAGCAAAAATGATTATCACCCAGGATTCATGATATATCTTAGCTGCTCAGAGAATTTTTTTATTATTATTAATAGCCAACAACAGTCTTTATTCTGTGCTGGATGCTATGCTAAGGCCTTTACATACATTACCCTGATAAATACACCAAGCTAATAAGGTAGGATTCTTATCTCATTGTACAAATGAGAAAAAAAAAATAAAGCTTAGACAGTTTAAATAATGTGCCCAAGTTTGCACAGATTAAAAAAAAAAAAAATTGCAGGCCAGGCAGTGTAGTGCATGCCTGTAATCCTAGCACTTTGGGAGGCCGAGGTGGGTGGATTGCTTGAGCTCAGGAGTTCGAGACCAGTCTGGGCAATGTGTTGAAATCCCATTTCTACAAAAAATACAAAAACTAGCCGGGTGTGGTGGTGTGTGCTTGCAGTCCCAGCTACTCAGGAGGCTGAGGTGGGATGAACGAGGAGGTCAAGGCTGCAGTGAGCCATGATTGTGCCACTGCACTCCAGCCTGGGTGACAGAGTGAGACCCTACCTCAAAAAAAAATTTAAAAAATAAAAAAATGCAGAGCTATGGTATTTGAGCCTAAATCTCCCAAATACCAGAGATGATTGTTAACCAGTATACTATACTGCCTCATTCTTTTGTGGACCCATAATCGAGGCTACTAATGTAATTCACTTGTAAATGATGAATGTGTTCACAGCTAGAATTTATAATATGAAGTGTGACTATAACTTCTAAGACTGAAAAGGCTACATACACACGTGTACATTTTCAAGTTCTTTTACTCATGAAAGGAAAAGGAGGCCAGGTTGAAGGTGAACCACCAGGGAGAAGGTTTGCCACCCATTTAGAAATTTCCATTTTACCTTCTACACAAGGATACCTTTGCAACTCTCTAGCTCATGAACCTGGTAGGTCCACGTAACAGGATCACATTCTTCAGAACTTTCTAGCAAAAAGATGGAGACTTCTTTGCACTTAGAGAGTATTGGATTCTTATCAAGTGAAATTGGTCTTGAGCTGATCCACAGAGAGCTAGGCCAGGGAGGGCAGCTGTCCCTGAAGTGGACAACTAGCACATGCAAAGTTGTTATGCAGGATAATGCCTGTAATCCTAGCACTTTGGGAGGCGGAGGTGGGTGTATCACTTGAGGTCAGGAGTTTGAGATCAGCCTGGCCAAAATGGTGAAACCCCGTCTCTACTAAAAAAAAAAAAAAAAAAAAAAATAGTGGGCATGGTGGCAGGGGCCTGTTGTAATCCCAGCTACTTGGGAGGCTGAGGCAGGAGAATCACTTAAACCTGGGAAGCAGAGGTTGCAGTGAGCTGAGATCGTGCCACTGCACTCCAGCCTGGGTGACAAGTGAGACTCTGTCTCAAAAAAAAAAGTTGTTATTCAGGAGAGCTGAGATCTGAAGTCTGCTCACAGGCAAAAACAAAACAAACCCACATACATTAAAAATTACTTTTGAAGATCCCTTTGGGAGGCACTATGGTGGAGATCCTAATCAAGTCTCAAAGTCCCATGTAGGCGGTTTTCCCTCCAGTGTGGGAACACAGTGGTTGGGCACCCGATGACATTCTTTCTGCATTTTATACCACTCCACAGGCGTTTTCTGCTGCTTACATAATATTTTTACACAATTGTCAGATGAAATGATAGTAATTCTCTTTATATGTATTATGAAGCAGAGTATTAAAAAGTGATCCTTAGCCAAGTGTGGTGACTCACGCCTGTAATCCCAGCACTTTGGGAGGCTGAGGCAGGAGGATCACTTGGGCTCAGGAGTTCAAGACCAGCCTGGGCAACATAACAAGACCTTGTCTCTATTAAACATAAAATTAGGGCCAGCAGCATTGGCTCATGTTGGCTCACGCCTGTAATCCCAGCACTTTGGGAGGCTAAAGCAGGTGGATCACTTGAGGCCAGGAGTTTGAGACCAGTCTGGCCAATATGGTGAAACCCTGTTTCTACTAAAAATACAAACATTAGCCAGGCATGGTGGCACGTGCCTATAATCCCAGCTACTTAAGAGGCTGAAGCACGAGAATCACTTGAACCTCAGAGAGGTTGCAGTGAGCCAAGATCATGCCATTGCACTCCAACCTGGGCAACAGAGCAAGACTGTGTCTTGAATAAATAAATAAATAAAAATAAAAATTTAAAAATTGGCTCAGAGGGGAGGTTCCAAGATGGCCGAATAGGAACAGCTCCAGTCTGCAGCTCCCAGTATGAGCGACGCAGATTTCTGCATTTCCAACTGAGGTACTGGCTTCATCTCACTGGGGCTTGTCAGACAGTGGGTGCAGCCCATGGAGCAGGGCAGGACATCACCTCACCTGGGAAGTACAAGGGGTCAGGGAATTCCCTTTCCTAGCAAAGGGAAGCCGTGACAGACGGTACCTGGAAAATCAGACACTCCCACCCTAATACTGTGCTTTTCCAAGGCCTTAGCAAATGGCACACCAGAAGATTATATACCATGCCTGGCTCGGAGGGTCCAACACCCATGGAGCCTCACTCACTACTAGCACAGGAATCTGAGATTGAACTGCAAGGTGGCAGCGAGGCTGGGGGAGGGGCGTCCACCATTGCTGAGGCTTGAGTAGGTAAACAAAGCGGCCTGGAAGCTCAAACTGGGTGGAGCCCACGGCAGCTCAAGGAGGCCTGCCTGCCTCTGTAGACTCCACCTCTGGGGGCAGAGCATAGCTGAACAAAAGGCAGCAGAAACTTCTGCAGACTTAAACGTCCCTGTCTGACAGCTTTGAAGAGAGTAGTGCTTTTCCCAGCACAGAGTTTGAGATCTGAGAACAGACAGACTGCCTCCTCAAGTGGGTCCCTGACCCCCAAGTAGCCTAACTGGAAAACACCTCCCAGTAGGGGCCGACTGACACCTCTCAGCCGGGTGCCCCTCTGAGAGAAGCTTCCAGAAGAAGGACCAGACAGCAACATTTGCTGTTCTGCAATATTTGCTGTTCTGCAGCCTCTGCTGGTGATAGCCAGGCAAACAACATCTGGAATGGACCTCCAGCAAACTCCAACAGACCTGCAGCTGACGGTCCTGACTGTTAGAAGGAAAGCTAACAAACAGAAAGGACACCCACACCAAAACCACATCTGTACGTCACCATCATCAAAGATCAAAGGTAGATAAAACCACAAAGAGGGGGTGAAACCAGAGCAGAAAAGCTGAAAATTCAAAAAATCAGAGCACCTCTTCTCCTCCAAAGGAACGCAGTTCCTCGCCAGCAATGGAACAAAGCTGGATGGAGAATGACTTTGATGAGTTGAGAAAAGAAGGCTTCAGACGATCAGTAATAATAAACGTCTGCAAGCTAAAGGAGGATGTTTGAACCCATCGCAAAGAAGCTGAAAACCTTGAAAAAAGATTAGGTGAATGGCTAACTAGAATAAACAGTGTAGAGAAGTCCTTAAATGAACTGATGGAGCTGAAAACCATGGCACGAGAACTACGTGATGCATGCACAAGCTTCAGTAGCCGATTTGATCAAGTGGAAGAAAGGGTATCAGTAATTGAAGATCAAATGAATGAAATGAAGTGAGAAGAGAAGTTTAGAGAAAAAAGAGTGAAAAGAAATGAACAAAGCCTCCAAGAAATATGGGACTATGTGAAAAGACCAAATCTACATCTGATTGGTGTACCTGAAAGTGACGGGGAGAATGGAACCAAGTTGGAAAACACTCTTCAGGATATTATCCAGGAGAACTTCCCCAACCTAGCCAGGCAGGCCAATGTTCAAATTTAGGAAATATGGAGAATGCCACAAAGATACTCCTCAAGAAGAGCAACTCCAAGACACATAATTGTCAAATTCACCAAAGTTGAAATGAAGGAAAAAATGTTAAGGGCAGCCAGAGAGAAAGGCCAGGTTACCCACAAAGGGAAGCCCATGAGACTAACAGCAGATCTCTTGGCAGAAACTCTACAAGCCAGAAAAGAGTGGGGGCCAATATTCAACATTCTTAAAGAAAAGAATTTTTAAACCAGAATTTCATATCCAGCCAAACTAAGCTTCATAAATGAAGGAGAAATAAAATCCTTTACAGACAAACAAATGCTGAGAGATTTTGTCACCACCAGGCCTGCCTTACAAGAGCTCTGGAAGGAAGCGCTAAACATGGAAAGGAACAACTGGTACCAGCCACTGCAAAAACATGCCAAATTGTAAAGACCATCAATGCTAGGAAGGAACTGCATCAACTAACGAGCAAAATAACCAGCTAACATCATAATGACAGGATCAGATTCACACTTAACAATATTAACCTTAAATGTAAATGGGCTAAATGCTCCAATTAAAAGACATAGACCGGCAAATTGGATAAAGAGTCGAGACCCATCAGTGTGAGACCCATCTCACGTGCAGAGACACACATGGGCTCAAAATAAAGGGATGGAGGAAGATCTACCAAGCAAATGGAAAACAAAAAAATGCAGGGGTTGCAATTCTCATCTCTGATAAAACAGACTTTAAACCAACAAAGATCAAAAGAGACAAAGAAGGCCATTACATAGTGGTAAAGGGATCAATTCAACAAGAAGAGCTAACTGTCCTAAATAATATGCACGCAATACAGGAGCACCCAGATTCATAAAGCAAGTCCTTAGAGACTTACCAAGAGACTTAGACTCCCACACAATAATAATGGGAGACTTTAACACCCCACTGTCAACATTAGACAGATCAACAAGACAAAAAGTTAACAAGTATATCCAGGAATTGAATTCAGCTCTGCACCAAGCAGACCTAATAGACATCTACAGAACTCTCCACCCCAAATCAACAGAATATACATTCTTCTCAGCACCACATCACACTTATTCCAAAATTGACCACATGGTTGGAAGTAAAGCACTCTTCAGCAAATGTAAAAGAACAGAAATTATAACAAACTGTCTCTCAGACCACAGTGCAATCAAACTAGAACTCAGGATTAAGAAACTCACTCAAAACGCTCAACTACATGGAAACTGAACAACCTGCTCCTGAATGACTACCGGGTACATAATGAAATGAAGGCAGAAATAAAGATGTTCTTTGAAACCAATGAGAACAAAGACACAACATACCAGAATCTCTGGGACACATTTAAAGCACTGTGTAGAGGGAAATTTATAGCACTAAATGCCCACAAGAGAAAGCAGGAAAGATCTAAAATTGACACCCTAACATCACAAGTAAAAGAACTAGAGAAGCAAGAGCAAACACATTCAAAAGCTAGCAGAAGGCAAGAAATAACTAAGATCAGAGCAGAACTGAAGGAGATGGAGATACAAAAAACCATTAAAAAAATCAGTGAATCCAGGAGGTGGTTCTTTGAAAAGATCAACAAAATTGATAGACTGCTAGCAAGACTAATAAAGAAGAAAAGAGAGAAGAATCAAATAGATGCAATAAAAAAATGATAAAGGGGATATCACCACCAATCCCACAGAAATACAAACTACCATCAGAGAATACTGTAAACACCTCTACGCAAATAAACTAGAAAATCTAAAAGAAATGGATAAATTCCTGGACACACACCCTCCCAAGACTAAACCAGGAAGTTGAATCCCTGAATAGACCAATAACAGGTTCTGAAATTGAGGCAATAATTAATAGCCTACCAACCAAAAAAAATCCAGGACCAGACGGATTAATAGCCGAATTCTACCAGAGGTACAAAGAGGAACTGGTACCATTCCTTCTGAAACTATTCCAGTCAATAGAAAAAGAGGGAATCCTCCCTAATTCATTTTATGAGGCCAACATCATCCTGATACCAAAGCCTGACAGAGACACACACAAAAAAGAGAATTTTAGATCAGTATCCCTGATGAACATCGATGCAAAAATCCTCAATAAAATACTGGCAAACTGAATCCAGCAGCACATCAAAAAGTTTATCCACTACGATCAAGTTGACTTCATCCCTGGGATGCAAGACTGATTCAACATATGCAAATCAATAAACATAATCCATCATATAAACAGAACCAAAGACAAAAACCACATGATTATCTCAATAGATGCAGAAAAGACCTTTGACAAAATTCAGCCCTTCATGCTAAAAACTCTCAATAAATTAGGTATTGATGCAGCATATCTCAAAATAACAAGAGCTATTTATGAGAAACCCACAGCCAGTATCATACTGAATGGGCAAAACCTGGAAGCATTCCCTTTGAAAACTGGCACAAGACAAGGATGCCCTCTCTCACCACTCCTATTCAACATAGTGTTGGAAGTTCTGGCCAGGGCAATCAGGCAAGAGAAAGAAATAAAGGGTATTCAATTAGGAAAAGAGGAAGTCAAATTGTCCCCATTTGCAGATGACATGATTGTATATTTAGAAAACCCCACTCTCTCAGCCCAAAATCTCCTAAAGCTGATAAGCAACTTCAGCAAAGTCTCAGGATACAAAATCAATGTGCAAAAATCACAAAGCATTCCTATACACCAATAACAGACAGAGAGCCAAATCATGAGTGAACTCCCATTCACAATTGCTTCAAAGAGAATAAAATACCTAGGAATCCAACTTACAAGGGATGTGAAGGACCTCTTCAAGGAGAACTACAAACCACTGCTCAACGAAATAAAAGAGGACACAAACAAATGGAAAAACATTCCATGCTCATGGATAGGAAGAATCAATATTGTGAAAATGGCCACACTGCCCAAGGTAATTTATAGATTCAATGCCATCCCCATCAAGCTACCAATGACTTTCTTCACAGAATTGGAAAAAGCTACTTTAAAGTTCATATGGAACCAAAAAAGAGCCCGCATTGCCAAGACAATCCTAAGCCAAAAGAACAAAGCTGGAGGCATCATGCTACCTGACTTTGAACTATACTACAAGGCTACAGTAACCAAAACAGCATGGTACTGGTACCAAAACAGAGATATAGACCAATGAAACAGAATAGAGCCCCCAGAAATAATATCACACACCTACAACCATCTGATCCTTGACAAACCTGACAAAAATAAGAAATGGGGAAAGGATTCCCTATTTAATAAATGGTGCTGGGAAAACTGGCTGGCCATATGTAGAAAGCTGAAACTGGATCCCTTCCTTATATCTTATACAAAAATTAATTCAAGATGGATTAAAGACTTAAATGTTAGACCTTAAACCATACAAACCCTAGAAGAAAACCTAGGCAATACTATTCAGGTCATAGGCATGGGCAAGGACTTCATGACTAAAACACCAAAAGCAGTGGCAACAAAAGCCAAACTTGACAAATGGGATCTAATTAAACTAAAGAGCACAGCAAAGGAAACTACCATCAGAGTGAATGGGCAACCTACAGAATGGGAGAAAATTTTTGCAATCTACCCATCTGACAAAGGGCTAATATCCAGAATCTACAAAGAACTTAAACAAATTTACAAGAAAAAAATCAAACAACCACATCAAAAACTGGGCAAAGGATGTGAACAGACACTTCTCAAGACATTTATGCAGCCAACAGACACATGAAAAAATGCTCATCATCACTGGCCATCAGAGAAATGCAAATCAACATCACAATGAGATACCATCTCATACCAGTTAGAATGGTGATCATTAAAAAGTCACAAAACAACAGGTGCTGGAGAGGATGTGGAGAAATAGGAACACTTTACACTGTTGGGGGGACTGTAAACTAGTTCAACCATTGTGGAAGACAGTGTGGCGATTCCTCAAGGATCTAGAACTAGAAATATCATTTGACCCAGCCATCCCATTACTGGGCATATACCCAAAGGATTATAAATCATGCTGCTATAAAGACACATGCACACATATGTTTATTGTGGCACTATTCACAATAGCAGAGACTTGGAACCAACCCAGGTGTCCGTCAATGATAGACTGGATTAAGAAAATATGGCACATATACACCATGGAATACTATGCAGCCATAAAAAAAGGATGAGTTCATGTCCTTTGTAGAGACATGGATGAAGCTGGAAACCATCATTCTGAGCAAACTATCGCAAGGACAGAAAACCAAACACCACATGTTCTCACTCATAGGTGGGAACTGAACAATGAGAACACTTGGACACAGGGTGGGGAACATCACACACTGGGGCCTGTCATGGGGTGGGGGGAGGGAGGAGGGATAGCATTAGGAGATATACCTAATGTAAATGATGAGTTAACGGGTGGAGCATACCAACATGGCACATTTGTACATATGTAACAAACCTGCACGTTGTGCACATGTACCCTGGAACTTAAAGTAAAAAAAAAAAAAAAAAAAAAAAATTAGCTGGGCATGGTGCCGTGCCCCTGTGGTCCCAGCTACTCAGGAAGCTGAGGTGGGAGAATTGCTTGAGTCCTCACTCAATGGAGGCTTCAGTGAGCTCTGATTGCACCACTGCACTCCAGCCTGAGCAACAAAGTGAGACCCTGTCTCAAAAAAAAAAAAAAAAAAAAAAACACTGATCCTTGCTTTATTTCCTGTCAAGGCAGCCCCTAATCCCCAAGACAAGCTGTGTCTACAGCTGTTTGTTGGCTACCAGATTTATGGGAGTAGGAAGGGTAGGGCCCCAGAGACAGAGGTCATTTGGAAGGCATTTTTGCAGTTCATGCAGAAAACTGTTGTTAAAAAATGCACCTGTGTTCAAATATTTATTGGTGGAATGTGTGTAAATGTAATTCCAAGCCCCATTTCAACTAGCAGTCCATATGTTCTGAGCCCCTGGGCAAAATTTTGGAAAAAGTCCATCACTCTGGGCCCAACACTAATAAATCTCCTTATTACAAACCCCTCAAAATGGATCTTTTTTAATCCTTGGGTCTTCAAACAGATAAGTTGGCTGCCTGTATCTACAGCCAGAGAGGATGTGCTCTCTAGAGGAATTTTCTAGGTCAGAAGTGTTAAATAGGTGGCATATGTGCAGCCAATGCCCATTCCTGCACCTATGGAAAACATTACTAATTGATCACAGCACTCTCCTAATGTGATCACAGCACTCTCCTGTTGAATTTAGAATCTAAATTCAACAGGAGAGTGCTGTGATCAATTAGTAATGTCTTTGGCTCTTTTGGGACAGTGTTCAGTATCAGTTGGGCAGAATTAGTGAGTTATTCCTGTTTGCCATTCTCAATCCACTGATTTGTAACCTTCCCTGCTATCCACTTCACTCCCTGTGAATGGGTTTAAGAAAGTTAGAACCATCTGTCATTTACAGGCAGTGCTCAGATAGATTACCCAATTGTATGTTCAAATACATGCTTTAAAACATGTGGCCAATCAAATTGTGTATCCACTTATCCAGTATCATATCATTTATGCTACCAATCACAGGACCATGCATCCAAACAATAACACTTGATAATTTCTTTAATAACTGCAGAGTTCAGCATTATGCACAAAGCCCATTTTTAATCAGATAGTTAAGAACCTATAAGTAGCATTTCTCTATTTGGTGGAGTTAATATTGATCGATTTCTTTCTTTCTTTCTTTTTTTTTTTTTTGAGACAGAGTGTCTGTCGCCCAGGCTGGAGTGCAATAGCATGATCTCAGCTGACTGCAACCTCCACCTTCTAGGTTCAAGCAATTCTCCTGCCTCAGCCTCCTGAGTAGCTAGGATTACAGTAGGATTACAGGCACCTGCCACCACGCCTGGATAATTTTTTTTAATTTTTAGTAGAGACAGGGTTTCACCACGTTGGTCAGGCTGGTCTTGAACACCGACTTCCAAGCAATCCACCTGCTTTGGCCTCCCAAAGTGCTGGGATTACAGGTGTGGGCCACCGTGCCCAGCCACTGATCAGTTTCTTACTCCATTTTTCCTGCCTTTTGAATACAGTCACCAACCACTGCTTCCTTTAAAAGCCAGGCTTATGGTTTCAGAACAAGATGGTATAGAACCACTTTTTCCTCCTCTTCTCCTCTAAATACAACAAAATACCTTGGAAACTATTCTACAAACAATGATAAACGGACTCTGAAAGCTGGAAAGAAGATGATGAGCTGACTGGGGACCTTAGGACTTGAGGAAAAGCAATGTCGTGAGTTTGCTGGGTTTTCTTTATCTCTGTATACCCCAGACTGGACAATGGAGGTGGTTCTGCCAACAGGCCTAGACAGAAAAAACAAACAACAAATAAAACAAAGCAAAAAAACAAGCTTGCTTTCTCTGGCCAAAGGGTGGGAAGGAGGAAGCCCAATGGAGATCCACATAGGGATTCCCAACCCTAGCTCCATACTGGGTCACTAGCAGGTTTCTCAATTCATGAGTAGCAGCAGTGCGATCCTGTGTCTCTCTACCCTCCAACCCAGTGGCAAAAGGAGACCCAGGTTCAGCAGAAGGTGGCCAAGTGACACCATGCACCCCAAGGAAGCACCTTCTGAATCAGTAGAAGACATCAGCAGGGATTGGGTGGGAGTCCCAGCAGCTCCCCAAGAACAAAGCAGACCAAAATAGCACTGTGAGGGCTCTGAAAATAACTTTCATTGGAACTAAAAACAACAAAAGGCAAGAACCTCCACACTGCACCTTAACAGGACTACTGCTTCCTAAAATAGAAGGTTTAAATAGGAAAAATAACATCATAACTCAAATATCTGGAATGCAATAGGAAATCACTATACCAAAAACCAGAAGAATCACAGTCTACACATAATCTAAGGCAAAAGGCCAAGAAGCGATAGAGAACCACAGTCTAAACAAGAAAAGACAGTCAGCTGGGAGCAATACCAATGTGATTCAGATGCTGGAATTTATCTGTCAAGGATTTTAAAGTAGTTGTAATAACAATGCTTCAATGATTAATTGTAACTTCTTTTGAAACAAATTTAAAAATGGAAAATCTTAGCAATGAAATAGAAGATATGAAAAAGAACCAAATGGAAATTATGGGAATGAAAAATACAATAAGCAAAAGAAAAAACTCAAATGAACTCAGTAGTAGAGTGAAGATAATAAAAGGTAAAATCGGTGTACTTGAGGACAGATCAATATAGTTTACTCAATCTTACTGATTTTTTAAAAAGAGCCTCAGAGACCTGTGAGACAGTAACAAAATATCCGTCTCAGGCTCCTAGGGTGTCGCTTTTCCAGCTGCCCAGCTGCAACTGCAGACCTGGGCATCCCTGTGCTCTCAGGGGCCCGGGGCCCCCCTGCCCCTTCAGGCTTGGAAGTGCTGAGTCCCACTGCCTGGCCTCTCCCCACTTCCAGCGCCTGCTCTGATTTTGCAGCAAAGTTGTGACTGAGCCTGGATGTTGTGACCCGGCCAGGTGTGAGCACACTTGGGGCAGCGCTGACATGCCAGCCCCCTGCCACCTTGGCCCCCTCCATACCTTGGGCACTGAAGACCAGGGACAGCCTGAAGCATGGGGACTGGGCTGTTAGTTCCAGGTGGAGTCCACAGCACAGAGTGAGAACTTACGGTGCTTTTTCCAGGCTCACCTATGGCCACCCATGGACCAATCAGCACATACTTCCTCCCTTCTGAAGCCTATAAAAACTCCAGACTCAGCCAGACTCATGGAGACGGCAGGATGACCTGCCTGTGAATAGGAGCTGCCCATTTAGGTCTCCTCTCCACTGAGGGCTGCAGGCATTGGGACGACCTGCCTGCAGATAGAAGCTACCCATTTCGGGTCTCCTGCGAGCTATACTGCCGCTCAATAAAGCACCTCTTTGTCTTGCTCATCTTTCAGTTGTCCTTGCATGTACCTTGTTCTTCCTGGACGCAGGACAAGAACTTGGGGGTCTGCCAAATGGCAGGGCTAAAAGAGCCGTAACCCAAATAGGGCTGACACACGGCCCCGCCACCACCCCTGCTCTCCATGTTGTGGGTGATGAGAAGGAGAGAAGAGCTGCAGCTCCCTGAGCTAGGGCTGTGACACCCTCTTTGGGGCTCTGCGATTTCTGGCATCTCCAAGCTTCTGAGTGCCACTGCATTCCCCTCATCCAGACGTGGATGCCTGCAGTGGAAGCCGTGTGCAGTACATCTGGTCCAGCCACAGCCTCGCATGGAGCTGGCACCTGTGCCAGCACCTGAGCTCCCCACCCCACCACAGCAGCCAGCATGCCTGGCTGTGCATAGTGGCCAGACCCTGAACTCATTTGCCCACACACGCCTTGCCACTCCATGCCTGGCTCAGCCCGGCAGGTGTGGGATCTGGGCCTGTAGTGTGAGCTGAGCGCAGCCTGCTGGGCTGAGTGGGTGGAACAAGCCCAGCGGGCACAAGCAATACTCAGGCAGAAGGTGCCACTAGCCACAGAGGTTTCTGGCTGGCGAAGTGACACCCTAAGGATCCCGTGATAGAGCTACTAACATTTGTATCATCAGAGTCTTTGCAGGAAAGGAGAAAGTGTGAGACTGAAAAGTATTCAGAGAAATAATGGCTGAAAACTTCCCAAATCTGGTGAAAGACAAACACAGATTCAAGAAGTTGATTGAGCTCCAAATAGAGAAAACAGTCCAAAGCCATACTGACACATCATAACTAATCTTCTAAAAACTGGAGATTAAGAAAAAAGAAATCTTTAAAACAATCAGGGAGAAACAACCAGGAAGGAATGCTAATTCAAATTGTATTTTTGCAGTACCTGTAAAAGAAATGATAGAGGCCATCTAGAAGTGGTCCAACACTTATCAAGTGCTGAAAACAAAACCGTCAACCTTGAATCCTGTATCAGGTGAAACTAGCCTTCAGGAATAAAGGAATGAAGACATTCTCAGATGAAGAGAAACAGTTTGTTGAGACCTACCCTTAAAGAATGGCTAAAGGAAGCTCTCCAAACAGAAATAAATCAACAGAAGGAGGCTGGGACCTAAGAAAGAGAAAGAAGGTAGAAGGAAGGGAAGGGGAGAGGAGGGGAAGGGAGGGGAGAGGAGAAGAGGGGACGGAGTGGGGAGGAGGAGAGGAGGGGAGGGAAGGGAAGGGAAGAAGGAGGGAGGGAAAAGAAAGAAACAACACAATACATAAAAATAGAAGTACAGATACTCCTTGACTTATGATGGGGTTATGTTCCCAATAAATCCTTGGTAAGTTGAAAAACATTCGAAGTCGAAAAAACACTTAATACACTTAACCTGTCAAACATTATAGCTTAGCCAGGCCTAACTTAAATGTGCTCAGAACACTTACATTAGCCTATAGTTGGGCAAAATTACCCTAATATAAAGCCTATTTTATAATGAAGTATTGAATATGTCATGTTATCTGTTGAATACGGTACTGAAAGTGAAAAACAGAAGTAGTTGTATGGGTACTTAAAGTATGATTTCTACTGAATGTGTATTGCTTTTGAACCGTCACAAGGTTAAAAAAAAAAAAAAATCATGCTGGGCGCAGTGGCTCACGCCTGTAATCCCAGCACTTTGGGAGGCCGAGGCAGGTGGATCACGAGGTCAGGAGACTGAGACCATCCTGGCTAACATGGTGAAACCCCGTCTCTACTAAAAATACAAAAAATTAGCTGGCGTGGTGGCGGGCACCTGTAGTCCCAGCTACTCAGGAGGCTGAGGCAGGAGAATGGCATGAACCCAGGAGGCGGAGGTTGCAGTGAGCCAAGATCGTGCCACTGCACTCCAACCTGGGCGACAGAGCAAGACTCCGTCTCAAAAAAAAAAATCATTTAAGTCCCTGACCCTCTGTATCTGCTGTCTGCAAGTGTATGTTCCTTCAAACATAATGACACAAGTAGGCTGAAAGTTAAATGATAAAAGGTAATAGATCATGCAAACACTGATTTTAAGAATGCAGTACTGAGTATGTTAATATCAGATAAGTAAGTTCAGAGAAAGAAAATTACTAGGGACAAAGAGGGACATTATATAATAAAGAGATCTCATGTCTATAATCTCAGCACTTTGGGAGGCCAACATGGGCAGATCACTTGAGCCCAGGAGTTCGAGACCAGCCTCGGCAATATGATGAAACCCCATCTCTACTAACAAAAAACACAAAAATGAGCTGGGCACGGTGGTGCATGCCTGTAGTCCCAGCCACTCGGGAGACTGAGGTGGGATGATTGCTTGAGCCTAGGAGGTGGAAGTTGCAGTGAACTGAGATCACACCGCTGGGGACTTCAGCTTGGGTGACACAGTGAGACCCTGTCTCAAAAAAAAAAAAAAAAATCAATAAATCAATCCACCAAAAATATATATCAGCCTTTAATGTGTATGTGCCAAACACCAGAGTTTCGAAATATATGAAGCAAAAACAGAGTTAAAAAGAGAAATAGACAAATCCACAATTACAGTTGGGGATTTCAACACCCCACCCTTAGCAATTGATAGAACTACTAGATAGAAAATCATCAGGATGTAGAAGAACTGAACACCACCAACCAACGGGACCTAACTGATATTTATAGAACACTTCGCCCATTAACAGCACAATACACATTCTTTTCAAATGTCCATAAAATATTCACCTTGATAAAAAAAGAAAAAACCTTAACAAGTTTAAAAGAATTGAAATGATAGAGTATGTTCTCTGGACATAATGGGATCAAATTAAAAATTAATAACAGAAAGATAACCAGAAAATCTCCAAACCTTTGAAACTATAACTAATATAACCTGAGCAGTTAAGGGGCTGGATCATGAAAAGCCTTGTATGCTCTATTTAAAGCTCCAGCCCATTATGCAAGAATGGCAAATCACTGAAGCCATTAAGCTAGAAAGTGATATGGGCATATTTTTGCATTAGTAATACAAGTTGTAAATCACAAATGCCTGAAATATGGGCAGTAGCTCATATAGAGATTGAGACATAAGCCTTGTAGCTTTTAGACCATAGTCTGAGCAACAGAGTGACTCTGTCTTAAAAAAAAAAAGAAAAAAGAAAAGAAAAGATATGTAGGGAGGGGGCTAGGAGGAAAGAGAAGGAATGAAGTAAAAGATGACCTCAGGTTTTTACCCTGGGTGTCTAGAAGAATGGTTGTTCCTCAAACTGAGATTAACTGGAACCAGTTAATAATGAATTTGTATTTAGACATGTTGTTTTTTTAAAGCTTTTTATTTTGAGATAACTGTAGATTCACATGCATGTAGGAAATAATACAGAGAGATCCTGTAAACTCCTTACCAGATTCCCCCAGTGGTAGCATATTGCAAAACTATATGGTACAGTATCACAACAAGGATATTGACATTGATACAGTCAAGATATAGAACAGTTTCATCATTGATATATTGGATGTCATCAAAAATATTTTGCTTTGTCAAAGACCCTGAGGATGAAAAGACAAATTATAGACTGGGAGAAAAACACGTGCAAAGTGCATAGCAGGCAAAGGACTTATATCTAGAATATGTAAATAACTTTCAAAATTTGCTATTAAAAAATCAGGCCAGGTGTGGTGGCTCATGCCTGTAATCCCAGCACTTTGGGAGGCCGAGGCGGGTGGATCGCCTGAGGTCAGGCTGGTCTCAGGATCACCTGACACCAGCCTGGCCAACATGGTGAAACCCTATCTCTACCAAAAATATAAAAATTAGCCGGGCTTGGTGGTACATGCTTGTAATCCCAGTTACTCAGGACAATCGCGTGAACCTGGGAGGCGGAGGTTGCAGTGAGCCAAGATTGTGCCACTGCACTCCAGCCTGGGCGACAGAGCGAGACTCTGTCTCAAAAAAATAAAAAAATAAAAAATTAAAAAAATTAAAAAATCAGATTAGGAAATGAGCAAAAGACATGCACAGACATTTCACTGAAGAGGATATACAGATGAGATTTCACTACACACACATCAGAATGGCTAAAGTAAAAAAAGTGATAACATCAAATGTTGATGAGGATGTGGAGAAACTGGATCACTCATCCATTGTTGGTGGGAATATAAAATGGTATCATAGCTGTGCTGGAAAATCGTTTCATAATTCCTTTTAAAACTAAAATTGGACTTGCCATACAATCCAGCAATTATACTCTTTGGCATTTATTCCAGAGAAAATATATTTTTGTGCAGAAACTTGCACACAAATGTTCACAGCAGTTTCACATATAATATTCAGGCTGGGCATGGTGGCTCACGCCTGTAATTCCAGCACTTTAGGAGGCTGAGACAGGTGGATCACGAGATCAGGAGTTCAAGACCAGCCTGTCCAATATGGTGACACCCCTTCTCTACTAAAAATACAAAAATTATCCAGGTGTGGTGGCACGTGCCTGTAGTCCCAGCTACTTGGGAGGCTGAGACAGGAGAATTGCTTCAGCCTGGGTGGTGGAGGTTGCAGTGAGCCGGGATCGTGCCACTGTACTCCAGCCTGGGCAACAGAACAAGACTCCATCTCAAAATAATAATAATAATAATAATAATAATAATAATAATAATGTTTAAAAATCTAGAAACTACCCCAATGTCCTCTGATGGATGTGTGGTTAAATAAATTGTAGTACGTCCATACCATGGAATACTACTCAGCAATAAAAAGGCACACACAACGTGGATGAACATCAAGGAAATCATCCTGAGTGAAAAAAGCCAGTCTCAAAAGGATGGACATATACTGCATTTATGTAATACCATGAACTAACAGAGAGGTGGAAAATAGATTGTGATTGCCAAGAGTTAGGCTTGAGGGTCTGAGGTGACTGTGGCTAAAGGGTGGCACAAGAGTGTCTTTTGATAATAGTGCTTTTAAGTATCTTGAATGTGGTTGTGGTTACACAAAGCTATACATGTGAGAAAAACTGCATAGAGCTATACACATATGTACAAAAATGAGTGCATGTATAACTGATGAAGCCTGCATAGGTTCTGTGCATCATCCCAATGTCAGTTTCCTGGTTTTGATATTGTACTCCAGTTATGCAAGATGCTAACATTGGTGGAGACTGGGTGAAGGTTGCAGGAGGCCTCCCTGTTCCTTTATTTTCAACTACCCGTGAATTTTCATTATTTCAAAATAGAAAGTTTAAAAATTTCAAAATAGAAAGTTTAAAAAGTCAGTGCGATGGTTAATTTTAGGTGCCAACTTGACTGAATAGAAAGCTGGTAAAACATTATTTTTGGGTGTGTCTGCGAGAGTGTTTCCAGGGGAGATTAGCATGTAAGTCTGAGTGAACTATGTGGGAAGATCCACTCTCCATGTGGAGAGGCATCAGTCAACTTGCTGTGGGTTCAGAGAGAACAAAAACAGACAAGAGGTGAATATGTCAATCTATCTGCTGGAACTAGAATACACTCTTCCTCTCCTGTCCTGGAACAATAACTCCAGGCTCCTTGGCCTTTGGACTCCAAGACACATACCAGTACCCTTGTCCCCCCTGGTGGGTTCTCAGGCCTTTGACCTTGAACTGAGAGTTACACCACCTTCTTCTTGGTTCCGAGTCTTTCGGGCTTGGACCAAGCCATGCTACCAGCATCCCAGTGAGGTGGGAGGCAGAACTTGACTCCAGAGGCGGGGCTTGGACACAGGATCCAATTGAGGACTAGCTAAAACAGGGAAGGGGTGGAAGCAGCTTTCCATAAGACACTCCCACTAGTGTGTCCATGTCAGTTTACCATTACCATGGCAACACCTAGGCGTTACCACCCCTTTCCACAGCAATGATCTAAGGACCCAAAAATTACTACCCCTTCCTATAGGCTGGACACGGTGGCTCACGCCTGTAATCCCAGCACTTTGGGAGGCCGAGGGGGGGTGGATCACCTGAGGTCAGGAGTTCGAGACCAGCCTGACCAATATGGTGAAACCCCGTCTCGACTAAAAATACAAAAATTAGCTGGGTGTGGTGGCATATGACTGAAGTTCCAGCTACTTGGGAGGCTGAGGCAGGAAAATCACTTGAAGCCGGGAGGTGGAGGTTGCAGTGAGCTGAGATCGTGCCATTGCACTCCAGCCTGGGCAACAGAATGAGACTCCATCTCAAAAAAAAAACAAAAAAAACAAAAAAACACTACCCCTTGCCTAGAATTTCTGCACAAACTGCCCCTTAATCTACATGTAATTAAAAGTAAGTATAACTATGACTGCAAAGCTCTCTGCCTATGGGGTAGCCCTGTTCTGCAGGAGCAGTCATGGAGCTGTAACACTGCCAGAGCTGTAACACTGCTGCTTCAATAAAACTGTCTTCTTCTACCCTACCACTGGTTCACCCGTAAATTCTTTCCTGGGTGAAGCCAAGAACCCTTCCAGGCTAAGTCCCACTTTGGGGGTTATCTGCCCTGCTGCATCAGGGTCTGCAGCTTGCAGATGGCCTGTGGTGGGACTTCTTCAGCTTCCATGATCTTGTGAGCCAATTCCCCAAATAAATCCTCTCTCTGTCTGTCTCTCTGTCTCTGTCTCTGTCTCTCTCCTATTGAGTCTGTCTCTTTGGAAAATGCTGACTAATATAATTGGGCTAAAAACCAGCAGGACCAGTCATAGCAGGCCTGCAACATTGTCACACCATATGTTTTGAGACATTTTCACTGCTGCTGCTCCCTATAAATGAACAGAGTCCATGGAAACTTCAATGAGGCATTCTTTTCCAATTGTGTATATTCACAGAGGAACTAACAGCACTTGTTCCTTGTGTTTTCTGAACCTTGATATTGTCATGTGATTTTGTTTTCCATTTTGACAGTGCTATACTTGTGGCTGGATGATCTCACCCCAGCTTTTCTTCTTCCGTGGGATGGTGATGATGGTGTATGTTTTAAAGAGTTCTCTCAGATTTCTCTCTCTTTCTCTCGTTAAAACTTCTTTTCATAGCCCCAAATAAAAATGCTCATTGCATCTTTCCTTCTGCCTGCCCCATTTGGGAATGAGAACGTAAAGCCTTTGGGTCCCCTAAATGTAACTTACACATTTTATGCTCCAAGCTTTATTGAAGCATCTGAAGATTGAGCATTCAGCCACCCAGGAGTGTCTTAAGATTCTAAGCAGCCAGGAAATCCCAGGGCCTTCTCTTGTACCTTTTCCAGGGTGAGTAACCTTGCATTCAGTGGAGAAGAGAGGAGACACATCGATTACACAGAACTATTCTTTGGAACACCTGAGTGTCCATTTAGTCATTACTAATAATGTTAAATAATACAAAATGACAACACGCAGGTACTTTTGAATACTGAGAGACCTGGAATGTAACTTTGGCACAACTTCAAAGCCACAAGTCCTCCAGTTTATGTCTTATTGGAACAAATCACTTCCCCTTAGACTCCCACAAAGCCTCAAAGATGATGACAAAAAGCAATATCATTTCCTTCTTGTATGGAGAGAAGAAATAAAGTCAGAGAGCCCCATGTTTCCCGAATGGATGACTAGTCAGCATTATATGAGAAGAGCAAAATCCGTCTCCTTAACTGGGCCCCTCATTCGCCATTTATGGGGTTCTCAGGGCTTTGGTATCAGCTCTGGTCACAATGCTTGATAGTAAGAGAGACATACCTATTCATTTTGGGAGAGAAGATATCTCGTGGTATTTCTGATATAGCGCCTTGAATTCTTGAAGGAAAAAAAATTGGTTTATGTCAATGCCAGGGCATTGGTGCTATTACTGAAGTTCTAAATCCTAGGGATGACTTAGAAAAGATTTAAAGACCAAAGTCAGTAAGTGGAGGTTTTTTAAAACACCACACATGGCTTCCCCTCCCCTGACCTTTTTAAGGGTCATTCCTAAATGAAGCAAACCAACCACATACTGACTGATTCTTGTACCCTAATCCCTGTACATTCAGCTTTCTTAATGAATTAAGGGATGAGGGAAGATGCTACTAGATTATTTTTCTGGAACTGACACATAATTGTTATGTTATGAAACTGACACATAATAGCTTTGTTACCAAGATGTTTTAGCTGTTTGTTTGATGGTTTGTGCCTGTTAGTTTTGTTTGCTTTGGATGGTTTTTCCTTTAATGATTGTTACATTTCAGGTGATCTGACTCTAGCTGTTTAGGGATCTTTCTGAGACTCTCTCTAGGCTGAACAGGGACAAACTCTTGTGTGTGTCTAGGAATATAACATAAGTGCCCACGTGCCTGCCAGTCTATCTCAGATGCCCTGCGGTCATAGTGGGGTTTGCGATCAACAAGCCTCTTCAGAATGCCCTGGTTTTCCATGGTGATTCTCACTAGCTCACGGTTCCTCGTTTCTCTGTTTAAGCTGAAAAACACAAAACCCCGAGATGGGTGAAGAAGAAAATGCTCATCTTAACAAGTGGGGGAGATGAAGTCGTGAGATCATAAATGCCAGGCTGTCTAAGTGCAGGGAGTAAACTGTCCTGCTGAGCCCACAGGCCACTGGGGCAGCCTGTTGATCCGCACTGCACTCCGGGAAATGTACACAGCATTTGGAGGTTTATATCAGTGGTCCTCAACCCTGTTGCCCATGAGAAGATTGTACTTCATTGATCTGAGGTGAACCACGCACACTGGCATTTTGCTACAATTCCCCAAGGATTATAATGTAAAACCAGGATTGAGAACCTCTGGTTGGGGGAAGGTCTCCCTGTGGATAAATCCCTGGTGACAAGTTTTGGGTCACCTCACTCCTCTCAGCTTTCAACTCATACCAGAATATAGCAGGATATAGGAATGGCATCTTGACCATCTCCTCCCCCCACACCAAATTCTTTCTCTTGCATGTGCTTCTTTTGTATCCTAATCACACTGCATTGTCATCATTTCCATAAATATCTCCCCTACAAGACCTTGAGTTCTTTGAGGTTAGGAAATATACATCTCATTTCATCTCTGTTATTCCTGGTGCCTAGCACATAGTAGTTGCTCAGGAAAGATTTCTGGAACCAATTTTAAGAATGTCACATCATAGCCCCAGCCATGGTGTTATGGTCCAGTTGTCTGTGTCCCCCAAAATTCTTATGTTCAAATCCTAACCACTAAGGTGATGGTTAGGGGGTGCACCTTTGAGAGATGATTAGGTCACCCTAATGGAATTAGTGTGCTTATGAAAGACACCTGAGAGAAACCCCTTGCTCCTTCTTCCACGTGAGGTTACAGTGAAAAGATGGCTGTCTGTGAAGCAGGCCCTCATCAGATGCCGAATTTACTGGCACCTTGATCTTTGGACTTTCTTACCTCTAGAACTATGAGAAATAAATTTTTGTTGTTTATAAGCCACCAGTTTATACCATTTTGCTATAACACCCTATAATGGACTAAGACACACAGCCACCATTTTATAAAAGTGGGCAGTGCATTCTTGTGACAAACTGAATAGGACTCTGAAAAGTCTCTTAGATGAAATAAAAGCTCTTTAATGCTAGAGAAAGGTCCCCATTTGTAAAGTTTTCATTCTGTGTAACATGGTCTGTTTGGTTCTCCCTCAAAATAACTTCCCTTAAGTACTCCTCTGGCTTGGGAAAACCTCACACTAAAACCCAAGAGGAAAGTCAATTTTGACTTTTCAAAACTGAAATGAAGACAAAGAACATTACCTCTTGGAAAAATATTCATTCCAGCAATCCACCTTGGCAGGGCCGCGGTGGGCATTTGCGATTTTCTGACACAGTTGCTTGTTTTCATACTCGATTTTGTTGATTTTCTTTTGTTCACCCTGGTAAGAAACCACACCTCACCGTGGTGACACCATCAGTACACTGCTTCCACACACAATGACTTAGTGTCCCCCTCCTCTGAGATCGTGGGAAAGGGGTGCATTGAGGGCCACAGGGGAGACTGGGAGCAGAACTTAAAAGACTGGGGCGCTGGGCACGGTGGCTCACGCCTGTAATCCCAGCACTTTGGGAGGCCGAGGCAGGCGGATCATGAGGTCAGAAGACTAAGACCATCCTGGCCAACATGGTGAAACCCTGTGTCTACTAAAAATATGAAAAATTAGCTGGGTATGGTGGCATGCACCTGTAATCCCAGCTACTCGGGAGGCTGAGGCAGGAGAAACGCTTGAATCTGGGAGGCAGAGGTTACAGTGAGCTGAAATCATGCCTCTGCACTCCAGCCTGGGTGACAGAGCGGACTCCGCCTCAGGGGGGGAAAAAAAAGACTAGGGGTGACGTGTGTGGGAAGGAGGAATGTTAACAAATCTTTGAGTAGATGGGTATTTAGAAGGCTCTGAGAAATTGAACCTCTTTAGGAAATGGACTGGAAGTCAATAAAATACATCTGCACATCTGCAAACAGCGAGAACAAATACCTGTAGTTTGCTCAATTTTAAAATGTGATGTGTGTGCGCCACTGGAGGTTTGGTATCAACAGTAGGCTTCACTAGAGAAGGGGGATAAAAGGGAACAATGTTACATCACAGGAATTCCAGTAGCGGCCTCAGAAAACCAGCACTAGACAGTGCTTGACTTGACTAATGAACAATTTTGAATTAGGACCTTAATGCGACTCAGGAAGTTTGGTTTGGTTTAATTTATCAAATGCACATCTCTGGAGACTTTTGAGCAGAAACAAAAGAATAGTGAAAGTAAAATTTACAGAGATAAATATCCTTTTAATCCAAAGAAAGAGCCTCTCTTCCAATCCTTTTCCAATATTTTTAGCCTGTCTATTGGCTTCTGAAGTCCTATCCTCTTTCTAACGTACTTTGGCTTTAAAGAGTTTAAGGGAGTATTTCCATCCAGTGAACTCCCTGGTGGAAGATACATTTTGTTATTGGTGCTAATGCCCTCTTGCCCAAATCAGCAGATAAGGCCATATCATCCCAAAGCTGTGACCTGGTCTGGTTTACTGTCGATCTCTTTATGGGGTACCATTCCAAAACCCCTGATAGCGGTGTCCAGCCCAAAGTGCCCACATACCTATTTGTATTCGATTCTTGTGAGATATGTAGTGGCCAAAGTCCAGTTTCTTTCTGAAGGTTGTGCTTTGCCTGTGATTAGAGACGATAACAGGGTAGGCCAGATAATCCAGGGAATTGTTCATCTTCTCTTCCTAGTCTCACTTCAGAAATGAGGTACCCAGACTCCTCTGTGAGGTGCCTAGCTGTCCCCATGACAAGCTGTCATAGTTACCCAGTTATGACATCAGGGACAGGTCCCGGGAAGGGAGTAGGAGCAGCGGAGGATGACTGGGCTGCCTCTGGGCTTGTGTTTTTAATGCTAACCTAGGCTCAAGTCAAGGAACTCGAAAGCTTTCTCCCCTGCTTAGAATGCAGATGCTGCCAGCCAACACCAGATGGAAAGGAGTGGTGCGCTGGGAGGGGTGGCCAGGGATGGGATGGGGTGAGGGATACAGAAATTCCAGCCTTGGTTGCACATCTTGGGCTATCAGCTAAGTAGTCTCCACTGCAATAGTTTGCCTGAAGGTGCAAGACCACAAGTTTTGGGGAAGGAGAAAGTTGACCCTAATGATAATCTGATCCAATTCCTTTTGCAAATGAGGAAACTGAAGACCACAGCAGCAGCAATGTTACTCAAGAACCAAACTGGTGGCAGGGCTGGGCTCAGGATGTGGGGTTCCTGAATTCAAGGCCAAATTTGCTCTTTTGCAGGAAGGGAACTGCCAGTTTTTCATGGCAGTAGGGGAGGGCGGCTTTCCTCCAGTAGACTATCTTTTGTACTTAGTAGGAGTTCAGGAAATGCTGAGTGGCTTATGGTGGGCTGGCATCTGCTCCAGGAAGGGCTGCAGGAGTCTGATTGATCTCCACCCCAGCACTGGGTGTTCAACGCATTTGTTGATGAAGGACCAACACTTATTGAGTGCTCGCCATGCAGTGCTGGGTGCCTTCCTTGAATGTCACATTTAACCCTTCCAGCAATCACCCGGGCGCTTGATTCTGTCAAGCGCCCGGGTGATGCCTCCACAGCAGGGAGCCGCTCACGAGCCGAACCCCGCGGTCCCTGTAATCCTGACTGAAGGGACCTCTAGGTGTACCCCCGCCACAGAAACGTTTATTGGGCCCTGCATTTAATTCAGGGAAGGAAGTTACCGCGCTTCCCAGTTTACAAAGATACACAAAGATACACAAACGGCCTGGACCGGGATGGGGCGAGGATTCCCGAGACTCCAGGGCGGTGGCGTCTCCCCCCGGGGACGGGCCCAGGAGTGGCGCGCGGGGCCCCCGCGTCACGGCGCCCGCGCTCTGCAGCTCCCGGAGCCCGGCAGGCCCGCCCCTGGGGCGGGACTGGGCGGCTCCTGGAGCGAGCCCCCGCCCAGCTGACCCGCTGCTCTCCGCCTCGCTTGCTCCCGCCGGGCGTGCTGGGCCCCGCCGCCGCCATGTCGGGCTCGTTCGAGCTCTCGGTGCAGGATCTCAACGACCTGCTCTCGGACGGCAGCGGCTGCTACAGCCTCCCGAGCCAACCCTGCAACGAGGTCACCCCGCGGATCTACGTGGGCAACGCGTGAGTCCCCCCAGTGAGCCTGGCCCCGCCGTCCCTCTCGGGACGCCCCGCCCACCCGAGGCCGGGGTCGGGGTGTCGCGAGTCTTGGGTTGGGGGAGCCCGGGCGCCATCGCCCCTCCGGGAGCCACAGCGGGGGCTTGGGAGGTGGCTGGAGTCAACGCCTACCCCCGCGCGTGGGGCCAAGGAACTGGAACCCTGCCTGGCCGGGCGCGGCCATTCCCCGTCGCGGGACGCACGGAGCCCGAGGGGCGCCTGCCCGGGTCCTCTGCTGCCACCCGCTTGGGGCTTGGCCTTGGGCGGGGTCGGGGCTACCATGTTCACTTAACAGGTGGCCCTCGGTCGCCCGGCCGGTCTCCTGCCAGCGCATCATGTGACAGCTGCCTGGTTCTGCAGTGAGGTCACCGCGGAATGTCTGCCTTCGCCGCCATGGCAACGGGCCGACGTCACAATTCGGGCATGGAATTTTCCTGGCCCGGCAGTCCCGGATCAGGGAACCTAAACACCCCAAACGAGCGAGTCCGGGGAGCTGGGCCGGGATTTCCAGGCCCCCACCTTCCAGATGTGGTTTGATTTACAGGAAGAACGGTCTACTGATAATCCCCCTAAGGACCTGAGCCACTACCTAGAAAAGGCTCTTGACCTTTCACTCCCAGACTCTGTCACCCTGGCTGGAGGGCGCGATCTCGGCTCACTGCAACCTCTGCCTCCTGGGTTCAAGCAATTCTCCTGCCTCAGCCTCCCGAGTAGCTGGGATTACAGGTGCCTACCACCACGCCTGGCTAATTTTTGTATTTTTAGTAGAGACGGGGTTTCGCCATATTGGCCAGGCTGGTCTCTTGGCCAGGCTGGTCTCAAACTCCTGCCCGCCTCGGACTCCAAAAGTGCTTGGATTACAGGCGTTAGCCACTGCCTGTTACAGCCACCACCTGTAAGAATTTTTTTTTATTTAAATTTAAAAATTTTTTCTAGTAAGAATGTCTAATCAGCAGGAGAGAACCAGTGTCAGAATTCTGAGATGTGAAATAGGAGCCACAAGAAAGAATAGATTAGCATGCCTGTACAGCCTTGGAAAGGCTCAGGTTGGATTTTCATGACACTCTGAGGACCCAGTTACCAAAATCCTAAGCTCCATGGCTCAGCCCAAGGATGGCATGTTGAAAATTCAAAACTAACCCTCCTCCCATTTTACAGAGGAGGAAATGGTGTCTCAGAGTGTGTGAGGGACTACAAGGACAGGGTCAATGTCTTGTTCATGTATGTATTTCCTGACCTCTGCTAGGACCTGCTGTTCAGCCTGCCAAGGACTGCCACAGAAATGGGGTTCATCGCGGAACTAGAAGGGGTCCATCAGGCCCTAGCCTCAAGGGGATAGTTCTCATCCATTCCATCATTCATTCACCAGTCTGAGCACCTACTGTATGTCAGGCACTGTACAATGTTCATTCATAGTAGAGATAGTAATAATGATCATGGTAAATTTTTTGAATATTGAATTATTAATAGTATTAGAGGCCTGGCACGGTGGCTCACACCTGTGATCCCAGCACTTTGGGAGGCTGAGGCAGGCAGATCACCTGAGGTCAACAGTTCAAGACCAGCCTGACCAACATGGTGAAACCCTGTCTCTACTGAAAATACAAAAATTAGCTGGGCGTGGTGGCCGACGCCTATAATCCCAGCTACTCGGGAGGCTGAGGCAGGAGAATCGTTTGAACCCAGGAGGTGGAGGTTGCAGTGAGCCAAGATTGTGCCATTGCACTCCAGCTGGGCAACAAGAGTGAAACTCCATCTAAAAAAAAAAAAAAGTATTAGAGAAGGGAGATGAATGGGAGTGACTCTTCAAAGTATTTTTTTCTCTCAGCCACTGCTTTACAGTCTTGTGCAGTGTCCTAAGCAGGAATAAACAGAGTCCCACAGTGTCAGCCAAAGGCTTCAGGAATTGCAAAGTTCTAGAGACACCCTTCCTCTTGCCCCAAGCAGCAAGCAGGCCTTGTTAGCCTCAGGAACGCCGCTTGCTTGGGCAGCTTGGCCATTCAGCTGTCATCACTTCCCAAGTGGAAACCAAGGTTGTGCACGTCTGGTGTAGCCAGAGTGGCAATTGCTGATGGCCCCTGTAGAAAATACATCCCTTGCCCTCTAAGCACATCTGACTTTGACTTGGCCAGGGGTGTGGAGGTTCCTCAACAGGGAGGATCAATGAGCACCAAGCACCAAGAGGATTTGGGCTCCATCCCCTTAACAAAATCAGGGCTGCAGCCACGTCCTCACAAGGCAGAAACAGAGCCTGTGTGAGCCACATTTGCCAGGCCTTGGGGGTTTTGCAGCAGATGTGGGCATGAGGGGCAGAGTGAGGTGGAAGATAGAGCAGGGCTGGATGTCGGGAGAAAGGAGGTCTTCTCCCAGCTCTGCCACCAGCAGCACATGGGGCCTGTGCTCATCCCTCTGCCCATCCTGTTGGCCCTGAGTTCAAGCTCTGTTAAGCGGGGATATTGCCATCCTTGTTCCTCACAGGGCTGCTCAGTGAGCAAACAAGATCACATAGGAGGCGGCATTTTGTAAAGTATAAACTGCCATTTGGGCTGGGATGTTTTGTGAGATGGAATAAAAGGGCCTTTTCACCATTCAAACCAATTATGATTTTTATTTTTATTTTATTTTATTTTATTTTTCAAGACAGAGTCTCACTCTGTCACCCAGGCTAGAGTGCAATGGCACAATCTCGGCTCACTGCAACCTCCAACTGCCGGGTTCAAGTGATTCTCCTGTCTCAGCCTCCCGAGTAGCTGGGATTACAGGCATGTACCACCACACCTGGCTAATTTGTGTATTTTTATTAGAAACAGGGTTACACCATGTTGGCCAGGCTGGTCCCGAACTCCCGACCTCAGGTGATCCACCTGCCTCGGCCTCCCAGAGTGCTGGGATTACAAGTGTGAGCCACTGCACCCGGCCTTAGATCAATTATTTTGTAACCTCCCATAGTTCTGTTGGGGCCACTTACTCCCCAAGTACTAAATCACCCAAAAGAGCTTTGGAAATGTAGCTAGTGGAATGTGGTAGGTAGGATCCCTCTGGGGGCAGGGAGGCGGCTGCCTGGCGCATGACAAATTTATTTTTCTGCACTCATTCACTGCTTATTTATTCAGCACCTACTAAGTGGCAGGTACTATAACAGATGGTGGGGAAACAGACTTAAAGCAGACATGGTTCCTCTCTCAAGGAGCTCAAAGCCTGGATGTCTAAACACAGAAGCACAATCAAGCATTAGAATCGTAGTGCTCACTACCATGTCTGGCTCTGTCAATGGAATAGCCCATTTAATACTCATAACAACCTCAGGGAGAAGGCACTGTTATCCTCATTTTACAGAGAGGGAAACTGAGGCACAGAAAGGTTAAATGGCTTCTTAAGGTTGCCTGACTAGTACCTGGGCTGGGTGCAGACCCAGTTAGTCTGGTTCCAGAGCCCATTTGTAACCAGTTGGCTATGTACATCCCCACCACAGCTTAGGGAGCATGGGGCCAAATGGAATGGAGGGGAGACAAACACTGCAGAGGGTGTGAAAGATGAGAGGGAGCATTTCTCCAGAAAAGGTGGGAAAGAGCATTCCAAAGGGAACAGCATGGCTATGAAACCACCAGTCTATTTGGGGAAGCTGCTGGCAATTCGATATGGCCAGAGTCAGGGAGGAGGTCATAAGTTGAGGCAGGAGAAGCCAGCAGGGGCCAGAGCATGGAGGGGTTCCTTGCTTTGCCAAGAGGTTTAAATACTTCTTCATCTTCCTCCCCCTGGGGCTGCCATTTGGTTGGTTAATCATCCCCACCATTGTCTCCCGTCCAGGTCTGTGGCTCAGGATATCCCCAAGCTGCAGAAACTAGGCATCACCCATGTTCTGAACGCGGCTGAGGGCAGGTCCTTCATGCACGTCAACACCAATGCCAACTTCTACAAGGACTCCGGCATCACATACCTGGGCATCAAGGCCAACGACACACAGGAGTTCAACCTCAGCGCTTACTTTGAAAGGGCTGCTGACTTCATCGACCAGGCTTTGGCTCAAAAGAATGGTAAGGGACTCCCGCCAGGAAAAGATGGGAGGCAGCTTTGACTGGACTGTCCCTCTGGAAAACAGGCCCACAACAGGTCTCTTCTTGGAAACCTCCTTGTTTCCCTTCTTCTGGGGTGAATGACAGAGCTGTAGGTCTCTCTCTGCTCACCTGGCTGCCTGTCAAGTGGCCCCATGTGTCACAGGATGTGCAACTCATTCACACCATGGCAGCCCCAGGGTCCTTGCCTTTGATTGCACTTTGGCTGGAGGTTGGTTTCCAGTTGCTTACACATCCCCCATTCAAACAGCTGTAACGATGAGGAAGATGTGTTAGTGTGTTAATGTGCATGGCAGGAAGTCCTGAGGTGAAGGAGCATGGGGGCTGGTTGATTCAGCAGTTCCGTGGTGGCATCTGGACCAGGCCCTTTCCCTTTCTCTCTTCTGCCACCTCAGTGTTGGGTGCTCCCATCGTGGTCCCAAGATGGGATCCGGTCACCACATCCAAGTAGGACAAAGTACAGCAGATGAGGCACTGCAGCCATCTCTTCCCACCTTCTCTCTCTCTCTCTCTCTTTTTTTTTTTTCTGAGACAGAGTCACACTCTTGTTGCACAGGCTAGAGTGCAATGGCGCGATCTCGGCTCACCGCAACCTCCACCTCCTGGATTCAAGTGATTCTCCTGCCTCAGCCTCTTGAGTAGCTGGGATTACAGGCATGTGCCCCCACGCCTGGCTAATTTTGTATTTGTAGTAGAGATGGGGTTTCACCATGTTGGTCAGGCTGGTCTCGAACTCCTGACCTGAGATGATCTGCCCACCTCAGCCTCCCAAAGTGCTGGTATTACAGGCATGAGCCACCACATCCAGTCACTTTCTCTTTTTTTTAAAGAGACAGGGTCTTGCTATGTTTTCTAGACTGGTCTCCAACTCCTGGCCTCAAGCAATCCTCTCACCTCAGCCTCCAGAATAGCTGGGACTACAAGCCCGTGCCACCATGCCTGGTCTCTCTCTTTTTTTAAGAACAAGTAAAACATTTCCCAGAAATTCCCCTCACATCTCATTGGCTAGAGATTCATGTGACTGCCTGGCAAGGGGAAAAGGGGTAGCTGTGGTTGGCTTAGGTTGGCAGTCAGCAAACCACAGCCCCCCCGGCCAAATCTTCTAGCCACTTAAAAAACACTTCCTGCAGCCCCCAAAGATAAGGTAAGACTGAAGGAGAACTACCAAGGTGCTGGCAGTCACCAAGGCGTTACAGCAAGAAACCCTAGAAGGCCACAAAGCAGACATCAGCTGAGCAGGCTGGGCCACTTGCCCTTTCTCCCTTTCTGCTTTTAGCTATTTCTCTCAGCTCCTCCCTTAGCCTCTTCCTCCCTCCCCACCCCAAACCCTCCCAGCAGAGGGAACCCCCATGAGGTGTGATCAGCCTTGGCTCTACTACTCTGATGATTCTTGGGCCCAGCAGCCTCACCGTCTGAATTATTTCCAGTAAACACAATTTTCTAGACCACTGGACAGCGCACGCTCAGGGCTCAGAGAGAAGCTTTACTGTGGGAGTATCTGCAGACTTTGCTGACAGGCCCCTCATGGTCCTTCCCGGTCACTGTCACCCCCGACCCTGCCCACTCCCTCCACTCCAGCTGTACTGAGCTCATCACCCTGTGTAGACATAGGCTGGGTGAAGGGGAAGGATTTTGTTGTTCTCATGTAATACCAATTGGTCATTCATTCAGGGAATTTCAAGCTCTCTGACTTTGTTTCCTCTTCCCAAAACCTAGGAACATTCTCTTTTTTTGACCTCCTGTCTCAGTCCAGGTGTGCTGGGTCTTCAGTCTGAAAAGTTCTCTTTGCCTCTCCCTACCCGGTCCTCTGGCAAACTCCACCTCGTCCTTGGCATGGTGTCCTCTCTTCCATGAAGCCTGCCCTCAGGCTGGGTCCACTTTGTTCCTTGTCTGTCTCCTTAGCACATAGTAGGTACACCACAAATGATTAATGAGCAAGTGATGAAGAACTCCATGGGCTCTAATGCCAAGTATAAATGCTTCTAGGAATGAGTGGCTAAGTGAGTCAACAGAAACATGCTGGCCTCTGACAGGGTATAGGGGACAGGGACCCATCACTGAGAGCTGGGTGGGATGGCTGAGGATGCTCAAGAGGGAGCAGTCACTTCCAGCTGGGAAAACCAAGGGAGGCTTCATGGAGGAGGTGGTATCTGGGCTGAGCTTAGAGGAATGGGAGGTTGAACTGGCCCCTTTCCCAGTAGGCTCTGTGTGCACTGGGCATGCAGAGTATGTTCTAGATGGTGAGGTGGCTGCTCTGCAGAGGGTCTCATTCCTAGGGTGGGGCAGGGGAAGCCCCATTCTGAATATTTTGGGCATACAGGCCAGAGGGTGAATGGGCAAGAAAGTGGAGGACTCCTGCTTCCTGATTTGGAAGGCATTGAGAAAATAGAGTGGTGTTTTGGGGGTAGGGTGATGGGAGCAGAAGAGACTCTGTTGGACTCTGGGCTAGCAGATTCCTTGCCAAACAATGCCCTTATAGAGGTGTTAGTAGGTAATAATTCACTCAGCTAGTCAGGAAATATTTATTGAGCACATGGTGTATGCTAGAGATTGTAACACATCCAAAAATCAATGCTCCACATTTCTTGCCTTTGTTTTTTTTTTTTTTTTTTTTTTTGAGGCGGAGTCTCGCTCTGTCGCCCGGACCGGAGTGCAGTGGCCGGATCTCAGCTCACTGCAAGCTCCGCCTCCCAGGTTTACGCCATTCTCCTGCCTCAGCCTCCCGAGTAGCTGGGACTACAGGCGCCCGCCACCTCGCCCGGCTAGTTTTTGTATTTTTAGTAGAGACGGGGTTTCACCGTGTTAGCCAGGATGGTCTCAATCTCCTGACCTCGTGATCCGCCCGTCTCGGCCTCCCAAAGTGCTGGGATTACAGGCTTGAGCCACCGCGCCCAGCCTTTTTTTTTTTTTGAGATGGAGTCTGGCTCTTGTCACCTAGGCTGGAGTGCAGTGGCGCGATCGAAGCTCACTGCAACCTCCACCTCCCAGGTTCAGGTGATTCTCCTGCCTCAGCCTCCTGAGTAACTGGGATTACAGGCATGTGCCACCATGCCCAGCTAATTTTTGTATTTTTAGTAGAGACAGGGTTTTGCCTTGTTGGCCAGGATGGTCTCGAACTCCTGACCTCAGGTGATCCACCCACCTCAGCCTCCCAAAGTGCTGGGATTACAGGTGTGAGCCACCGTGCTCAGCCATTTCTTGCTCTTAAGGAATTTGTCCTCTAGGAGAGAAAAGTCGATCTGTGCATGTCTGGCAATGACACAGGACCAGGGCTGCTGTAGCTGAGGGTGTACTAGGTGCCACCAAAGGATGCCCAGTATTGGGTAACATTTATTGAGTGCTCATGGATGCCAGGTGCTAACCTAGAGGATTCATGTGTCATCTCCTTTAATCTTCTAACCACCTTGTGCAATGGGTACTATTGGCCAGATAAGAAAACTGAGGCACCTTGAGGTAGGTAGATCATGAGTTAATAACCAGTGTATTGGTCAGGATTCTCTAGAAAAAATAGGACCAATAGAATATACAGTCGGTCCCCCGCATCTATGTATGGGAACTGGTCTGGGTGCTGTGGCTTTACAGGTTACCATGTGCCATACGTGTGAAACAAGGGCCTTCTGATGGCCAACCCACCCTTAATGCTGGCCAGTCTATTTTACACAAAGTTTTAAGTTTTCCTGGCGTCAGAGTACTCCATAGTCTCCCTTAAATCCTGTCTTGAAAATTTTCAACATAGTTCCTAGTAGGGTGGGCTTATTTGTGCCTGACTCATGCTTCTTCGAGACAAAACACCACGCTTACACCACACACACACCACAAAACAAAGAACAGGTAAAAGGGCACACACACACTTTTGCAGTGTATGTGCACAGTGTATGTGGGTTCCACATCTGTGGATTCAACCAACTGCAGACTGAAAATATTAAAAACAACATAAAAAAATGTTATGTCTGTACTGAACATGTACAGACTTTTTTCTTGTTATTCTCTAGATGATATAGTCTAATAACCGTTTACATTGTCTTGGGTATCATAAGTCATCTGGAGATGATTTAAAGTATAGGGGAGGATGTGCAGAGGTTATTTGCATATATGATGTCATTTTATAATCAGGGACTTGAGTATCTGTAGATTTGGGTATCTGCAGGAGGTCCTGGAACTAATCTCCCCTGTGGATATTGACAGATGGTGTCTATTTTATATATATATATACACACACACACACACACACTATATTAAAATGTTATATATATATTTAATAAAATAAACCTATATATAAATACATAATATATATTATAAATATATAAATGCATAATTATATGTAATCTATTTTACATATGTTTTAAATTTAAATTTAATTGTATATAATATATTTTATATAATATAAATATATAATTATATTAAATATATTATTTTATTTAATATAATTATATCTAATATATGATATAATTTTATCATTCATAATTTTATATAATATGATATAATATATAATTAGATAGTTATGTTATATAATTATTTACATATAAGATATATGTTATATGTAGTCTCTATATATTACATGTATTTATATAATATATAGTTTATATATATATTAATATATATATATTTTAAGATAGAGTCTTGCTCTGTCACCCAGGCTGGAGTGTAGTGGCGCAGTCTTGGCTTACTGCAGCCTTGACTTCCCAGGCTCAAGGGATCCTCCTGCCTTGGCCTCCAGGTAGCTGGGACTACAAGCATGCGTCACTGCCCCTGGCTATTTCTTTTCTTTTTTTTTTTGAGAGATGGCGTCTTACTATGTTGACCAGGTTTGTCTTGAACTCCTGGCCTCAAGTGATTCTCCAGCCTCTGCCTCCCAAAGCGTTGGGATTACAGGTGTGAGCCACTGCACCTGGCCATATATTATTTTATATATTTTTATTATATTGATTTATATATATATATATGATTTATTTTAAGGGATTGACTCATGTGCTTCTCAGAGCTGGGAAGTCTGAAGTGAGGCAAGCTAGCAGGCTGGAAACTTTGGCAGGATTTCTGTGTAACAGTCGAGGTGTGATGACGTTTTCTCCAGGAAACCTCAATCTTTGTCCATTAGGTCTTCAACTGTTTTGATGAGGCCCACCCACATTATCAAGGGTGGTCCCCTTTTACTTAAAGTCGGCTGTCTGTAGATGCTAATTACAGCCACAGGATACCTTCACAGCAATATCTAGATGAGTGTTTGATCAAGTGACTGGGCATTGTGCATTAGCCAAATGGATGCGTTTAACCATTACAATCAGTCAGTCAAATTTAAACCTGGGTTCATATGGCTTCAACAATGTGAGTTTTTCTTCTTCTTTTTTTTTTTTTTGAGACGGAGTCTCACTCTGTTGCCCAGGCTGGAGTGCAGTGGTGCGATCTTGGCTCACCTCAACCTCTGCCTCCTGGGTTAAAGCAATTCTCCTGCCTCAGCCTCCCAAGTAGCTGGGACTACAGGCGCACACTGCCATGCCTGGCCAATTTTTTGTATTTCAGTAAAGATGGGGTTTCACCGTGTTGCCTAGGCTGGTCGTGAACTCCTGAGTTCAGGCAATCCACCTGCCTCAGCCTCCCAAAGTGTTGGGATTACAGGCGTGAGCCACCATGCCTGGCCTTTTTTTTGTTGTTTTTTTTTGAGACGGAGTCTCGCCCTGTCACCCAGGCTGGAGTGCAGTAGCCCAATCTGAGTTCACTGCAACCTCCGCCTCCTGGGTTTAAGCAATTATCCTGCCTCATCCTTCCGAGTAGCTGGGATTACAAGTGCACGCCACCATGCCTGGCTAATTTTTTTGTATCTTTAGTAGAGATGGGGTTTCACGATGTTGGCCAGGTTGGTCTCGAACTCCTGACCTCGTGATCCACTTGCCTCGGCCTCCCAAAGTGCTGGGATTACAGGCATAAGCCACCGCACCCGGCCCCTTGCAGGCTTCTGACAGCACAGATGGGTTTCACCCACTTTCCTACTCTGTGAGCTCGTCCACCTCATATCTGTGTGCTGCCTCCGTGTTGCTTCTGCTAAGTGGTGGGCTGATCATTCTTTGTATTTATCCTTTCTACTGTAGATGGGCCTTTGGGGGTGTCTAGCTGGGGTCCATGATGTACAGTGCTGCCTATGAACATTCTGACCCATGTTCGTGAATGTGAATGCATATCTCTATTGGACCTGGGCCTGGGAGTGGGATTGCTGGGCCAGAGGGGATGCACATGTTCAGTTTGAGGAGATACTGCCTTGCCATACAACTTTCCAAAGTGGTTGTTCCAATTCACACCCCACCTCCCCCAGCCACGCAGAAGAGTTCCAGTTGCCCCGTATCTTCCATCCTTTTTCGTCACTTTGGGTTTTCCATCCTTTTCATTTTAGCAATTCTGGCGGGCACACCGTGGCGTGACATTGTGCTTTTAAGTGGCACTTCATGGAAGAGTCTTGACCGATGCCATGGTGTAATGGGACGCCCCCAGCTCACCGCATCTCCCCTGTTTCTTACAGGCCGGGTGCTCGTCCACTGCCGGGAAGGTTACAGCCGCTCTCCAACGCTAGTTATTGCCTACCTCATGATGCGGCAGAAGATGGATGTCAAGTCTGCCCTGAGCATCGTGAGGCAGAACCGTGAGATTGGCCCCAACGATGGCTTCCTGGCCCAGCTGTGCCAGCTCAATGACAGACTAGCCAAGGAGGGGAAGTTGAAACCCTAGGGCATCCCCGCTGCCTCTGCTTGAGAGGTCTGCGGGGGAGGCCGTGGGCAAAGATGTCCCGAGCTGCCATGTTTAGGAAACACACCGTACCCTGCTCCCAGCGTCACAAGGCACTTGTCTACAAGTCTGTCTCAACACAGTCCTGGGCCACCTTCCCCACGCTGGGGAGTACATAAAGAAGCTTGCCAAGGGGGGCGTCCTTGCTCCCCAGTTGTCCTGTTTCTGTAACTTATGATGTCTTTTCCCTAGGATGGGGGCTCAGAGGGGGAAGGCCTGTGGCCTGCATGCTTCCCGATGGCCCAGGGCAGGAGGTGTGTGGAAGCATAAGGCCTAGGATGCTCATAGAGGTCCCTCATGACCTCCCTTCCCCTACTCCCAAATCCTCTCTTGAGTGGGGACCTCAACACCTTGAGCCCTAGTAAAGGAACTATGCAAATGCAGGCCACTCTCCCTACCACGTCTGTGCTCCCCACTGTCCCCACAGCCTTCCACACCCTGTACATAGGCAGAGCTCTCACGTCTTGAGGTCCGGAGCTGGGGCAGGGGTGTCTGTCAGTCATTAGTGGATGGAGATTCCCATAGCAAGGCTGCATTGAATGATTGCCTTAGGAAGAATGGTCCCCACACAAAGAGGCCTTGTGTAGGCAAACCTGGAGAACCCTCCTAAATCCACAGAGTTTTCAAAATGTGAATCTTTGGAAGCCTTGAGTTCAGAATCTGCTGCTCTGGAATATTTCGCTTTGACCTTATCTCAGTCACTTCGTTTTTGAGAAGAGTGATGCCTTGGGCATGCTTTTTTTTTTTTTTTCTTTTTTAGAAAACAGGGTGTTGAAGTCTAACCTATTTAAAAACCCCACCATTTGGAGAATTACAAGGGTTTTGTCCTGAATTACAGCATTGGCAAGCCCAAGCCACTCGTGCTAACTGCTTTTTCTCTCGGTTGCTATTCCAAGAACAGAAGGAGGAAGTTGGCCAATTACAGCGTGTGTGCACGGGTGTGGGTGGGGGGTGCCTCTCAGAAATGCGGCCAGAAGACGAGCAGGGAAGTGAAGAGTCCCAGGCACACACCCTGCCCATTGCAGGTGGCTCTTAGAGCTCTCTGGTGCCAGCATGGGATTCCTGAAATGACTCAGCCAGGCAGACACGAGACATGGCGGAGTATCCAAATGGATCCTTTACTGGTGGTAGAGCAAAAAAACCCAAACACAGTCAACCTTTCAAAAGACTTTCTAAGGATGATTTTGGAATGCACTAGCCCTCACATGTGTATGCAAATTTGCCAGAATATAAGAGTTTTGTTTTAAACACAGTCTTGTTAGGATTTTACATTATTGTTATTATGGAAAGTGATTGTGATGCTATTTATCTTCAGGGTCACTCTGGGCAAAGAGAAGGTCCTCAGCCATGCCCCCAGCACCTTGCACATAGTTGTCTGATAAAAGTTTAAGAAATTAAACGCTTTTTGAGCACCAAATATATATAGGGCATTGTTCTGGTGGGTGTTTCACGCTCCCAGAAGCCTGAATTCATGGTAGGATCACTTGCAAGGCCTTGTGAAGGAATCTTACCTAAAATGAAATATCAGGGACTTTTGTTGACTATTTACAACCCAGTTTTACATTTAAATTCAGGCAGTGTTAATATGCCAAGGTGGGGAATGTGCCTTTTTCAGAGTTGGCCAGGAGCTCCTGGCTGGGACACGGAGAAGCAGGTGTGGTGTAAGGCCTCACTCCCGGCTATGAAGGTCTCTGATCACACAGGAGCAGTCCTGCCCAGCCTGGTCATTTGCTGTCCACTTTTCTCTGTGAGCACAGCAGCCCTGAACAACTAGGATGTGTCTTCTTCTCCAGATAGTGAAAAAGGTGTCCAGATAAACCCACCTAAGTGAAATGGCCATCCTCTAAACTGGGTACCTCACTGCACAGCTTCCAGGTAGCCTTCCAACTTAATCTAACTTGAGCCTCACAATAACCCTGTAAAGTTAGTAGAGCTTGTTCTTGTATTGTGGCCTTTATTAAAAAAGGAATTGAGGTTCAGAATGATTAAGGGCATGGCCCCCAGGGTTGTCCAGCTCTATAAGGTAGAGCTGGGTAAGATTTTGGGTTTGCTGCTCCCTGAAGCTGGATTCTTTCATATGATACTCTTTTGCAAGAAAAGGGCTCCCTGGGATTTCCAGGTGTACTGCACATGCCCTTGATCCAGCCCCGGAGAAGCAAGTAAAAAGGGTGGGTCCCTCATAGCCTAGAATGTGCAGCTCTTTCTCCAGGTGGGTTGTAGTACCCCTAAGTAGAGCTTTCTGCTCTGCTCCTGGAAGAGGCTAGGGAGCTGGGGCTGGGGCTCCCCTCCCATGCCCAGGCAGTGGTCACCCCATGGGACAGGCACAGCTACTTATGGGAACACAGCAGGTTGGTGTGGCTGGCTAACAAGGACCTCTCGAAAGCCTCTGTGGGGGCATGAGGGAGAAAAGGCCACTGGGAGAATTACTGCCTTTACTTTGAAACTACTTTTATGCTGATAACTTGGGATTTCTTGATAGTCCTTCACCCCCAAAACCCCGTATTTACTTAATGAAATTTAGCTCCTAGTTCAAGTAAAATAAAAGTCTCTTGTGTAAGAGCCAACACATGCCCAGTTGTGGATAGGAGCTGTTCCTGGACAGCCTTCTACCACCTGGGAAGTGTTGGAACAGGAACTCAGGGTGCCCTTACCCCCTCCCCAGACCTGATCCCTTTCTTTGACAGACAGAGCACCATCCAGGCAAAATTAGAGCGCCAAATGGTTTTCTTTTCAATCTTAAAGCAGTATACCGTTCCACAGGCTGGTCTGTGTCCCTGCCACTCTGAGTTATCCAGAAACCACCACCTACAAATGAGGGGACTCATCTAGAAGACCTCTCAGGTCCCTTTTGGCTCTGAGGGGTCTCTAATAATCTCCACTTGGAATTAAGCACCGCAAGGAAATTATGGGTATGAGATTCATAATATGATGGCCAGCAGGTGGCGCTGCCTTCCACCCATCGTGATGGATGGTTCAGAAAGGGAATGTTGGGGCCTTTTGTGCCACAAGTTAAGATGCTACTGTTTTAATAAAAATAAATAAATAAAGCACTGATCTTCAATATGAAGACATGAGCTTTTCTCGTAGGAAATTTTATTTTTCACAGAACTAGTGTCAGGAATCACTGAAGGGCTAACAGTGATGGTTCTTCCAAGTCAAGGTTTTAACCTGATTGGAAATAGAAGACATTTCAGGTTGAGAGAACAGATTGGTTGGAAGCTTAACTGTTGTTGCCTCTTAACTCCGCCAGATTTTAGGGTAATTTGATTGTGAAAGAGTGAATTTTCTGGACAGAAAAGGGAGAGCTACCAAATTGTTTTTTTCTTTTTTAAAGGAAGTTTAATGTCCATTGTATCACAAATCAGTGTTAAAACACCAAAACTGTAGCCAAAATAAATGTCTTACATTACAAAAGTATTGTTTTTTTTTTTTTTTTTTGTCCCTCTTATCACAGTTGATTTTCTTTTGTGTTTTTATGCTTAGCTTTTTTCGTGAGGGCTTAGCTTTTATATTTGCTTTTTCTAACTTTTTAAAAATAATCATCTTTAAAACATAGCTGTTCTGAGCTAGTTATAGGTTCCATGATGGTCCTGTTTATGCAGTAGATATTGATGAACATCTCTCCAGTACCAGAAATGTTCTGTTAGGAATATTCTTAGGTAGAATGGCCCACCTGGATGAAGGAGGTAAGATTTGTACTCCTAAGACAGTAGGGGACTAGGGTGTTCATCTCAAGGTAGCCTCACATGATGACTGGGTGGCATTTTGGGATTTGAGTGATCCTGCAAATGAACGGTTACTAAACATATCCCCTTCCCCCAGATGCCTTAAATTCCACTATTGGTGTTATGTTCCTTTGAATAAAAAACCTTAGAGAAAGTGGGTGCCTTTTCTCCCAGACAGAAGTCTGGGCAGAGAAAGCCCCTTGAGGTTCCTGTTGCTTCTATCATATGAAGCAATTGGACTCGTTCACTATTTGTCAAACCTCTGACAACACAATCTTTATGGTTCTACACAAAATCTAAAGGCAGAGCACTAAAATATAAAACAGGTAAAAGTGTTTTTAAGTATAATTTAAGAAAATTTTCATTAAAAATAATATGTATATAGTAATACACTTAAACAATGCAAAAGGCTTATGTGGAAAAGTGAGTCACTTGCTCCTTCAATTTCTCTCCCCATAAGCATATCCTTACAGGAAAATCTCAAGCATATATAAGCACACACATGTACATACATGTGTATATACAGAGATATCTCTGCTTTGTTGTTTTGCTTAGCTTACATTTTAGTTATTGTTTTTTCGTTCTACCCCATTCATCTTAACAGCTACATGGCCTCCATTGTGTATGGATGTGCAAATAAAGACAAGGTGATTTGGACATCCCTCAATGCAGGCTACTGCCTAAAAGCAGAAGTTTTCCTTCCCAATCCAGATATTTCCTTTTTACCACCTATCAGTGGGAGCAAAATCTGTTTTAAAATGCAGCTAATAAGGAGAATCCTCAGCTTCCATTAATTAGAGATAGGGGCCTCCTCCAGAACCAAGTGGAGAATTAAACAAGATGACCTTTGAGATTCCTTCCAGATCAAAGATTCTATGATCCCAAGGAGTCAAAGGAACATAATATACTTTCCAAATTTGGCCTGTCATTCAAAGTCTGGTCCAAATGTCACTTTTTTTTTTTTTTTTTTTTTTGAGACGGAGTCTCGTTCTGTCGCCCAGGCTGGAGTGCAGTGGCCGGATCTCAGCTCACTGCAAGCTCTGCCTCCCGGGTTTATGCCATTCTCCTGCCTCAGCCTCCCGAGTAGCTGGGACTACAGGTGCCCGCCACCTCGCCTGGCTAGTTTTTTGTATTTTTTAGTAGAGACGGGGTTTCACTGTGTTAGCCAGGATGGTCTCGATCTCCTGACCTCGTGATCCACCCGCCTCGGCCTCCCAAAGTGCTGGGATTACAGGCTTGAGCCACCGTGCCCGGCCCAAATGTCACATCTTACCATAAGGATCCCAGACCCTCCCCAGGGGAAAGAGATTGTTCTCTCCTTTGAAGGCCCATAAGAAAATTATCCTTTTAAAAAAATGCATCTGGTGAGGATGTGGAGCAACAGGAACTCTTTGTTTCAATGGGGAATGCAAAATGGTACAGCCACTTTGGAGGACGGTTTGCAGTTTAGTTTCTTGCAAAACTACACATACTTTTATTGCACAATCCAGCAGTCATGCTCCTTGGTATTTATTCAAATGATTTGAAAACTTATGTTCATATAAAAACCTGCGCACAGCTGCATGTGGTGGCTCATGCCTGTAATCCCAGCACTTTGGGAGGCTGAGGTGGGCAGATTACTTGAGGTTAGGAGTTTGAGAACACCCAGGCCAACGTGGGGAAACCCCTTCTCTACTAAAAATACAAAAATTAGCTAGGTGTGGTGGTGCTCACCTGTAATCCCACCTACTTGGGAGGCTGAGGCAGGAGAATCACTTGAACTCAGGAGGCGGAGTTGCAGTGAGCTGAGATCACGGCACTGTTCTCCAGCCTGGGAGACAGAGTGAGACTCCGTCTTAAAACAAAATACCTGTACAAAATATTAATACCACCTTTATTAATAATTGCCAGAACTTGAAAGCAACCAAGATGTCCTTCAGTAGGTGACAACAGGTGACTAGACAAACCGTGGTAAATCAAGACGATGGAGTATTACTCAGTGCTAAAAAGAAATAAGCTGTTCATGCCATGAAAAGACATGGAGGGCCGGGTGTGGTGGCTCACGCCTGTAATCCCAGCACTTTGGGAGGCCAAGGCGGGCAGATCATCTGAGGTCAGGAGTTTGTGCCCAGCCTGACCAACATGGAGAAACTCCGTCTCTACTAAAAAAAAAAGAAAAGAAAAAAAAAAAATTAGCCAGGCATGGTGGTGCATGCCTGTAATCCCAGCTACTTGGGAGGCTGAGGCAGGAGAATTGCCTGAACCTGGGAGGTGGAGGTTGCGGTGAGCTGAGATTGTGTCATTGCACTCTAGCCTGGGAAAAAAAAAAAAAAAAAAAACATGGAGGAACCCCAAATGAATATTTGTGAAATAAGTGAAAGAGGCCAATCTGAAAAGACTATGTATGGGTATATTCCAACTCTATAGGACATCCTGGAAAAGGCAAAAATAAAGGTACAGTAAAAAGATCAGTCATTGCCAGGGGTTGGGGAAAGTTGGGGAGGGATGAATAGGCAGAGCACATAGTTTTTTTGGACAATGAAAATACTGCTAATCTGTGTGATACTATAATGGTAGATGTATGTCATTATACATTTGTCCAAAGCCATAGGATGTACAACACTAATGCTGTGATGTAAACCATAGACTTCAGGTAATAATGATGTGTCATGTAGGCTCATCAATCATAGCAAATGCACTACTCTGGTGGCGGGATGTTGATAACGGGGGCGGCTGTACATGTGTGGGACAGGAAGTACATGATAAATCTCTGTGCCATCCACTCAGTTTTACTGTGAACCTAAAACTGCTCCAGAAAAAAAAAAAATAAAGTATTTTTTTTAGAAAAAAGCATCCAAACCTTTTTTCAGTGGCACTGATCACCTTCCATCTGGTAGTGGAGTTGTTTGGATGCAGAAATTATTTCTTCCATGGTATGTGAGCTCCTAGAGAGGGAGTGCGTGTCCTCCTTGCTTTATTAAATGTTTGGCAAGTGGACATTGGAAGAAGCAACGCGGCAGAAACAAAAGCTAGTAAATCATTACACAGAAAAACAGGTTTTCTAGAAATTAAGGTTCAACTATTCAATTTTTTAAAAAATCGGCTGGGTGCCACTGGTGGCTCCCGCCTGCAATCCCAGCACTTAGTGGGATTGTGGGAACACCTGAGGTTAGGAGTTCAAGACCGGCCTGGCCAACATGGCGAAACCCTATCTCTACAAAAAAAAAAAAAAAACAAAATACAAAAATTAGCTGGGTGTGGTGGCTGGAGCCTGTAGTCCCAGCTACTTGGGAGGCTGAGGCAGGAGAATTGCTTGAACCCAGGAGATGGAGGTTACATGAGCTGAGATCGCGCCACTGCACTCCCACCTGGGCAACAGAGCAAGACTCTGTCTAAAAAAAAAAAATCAACCGCCCAAACCCAGTGTCAACAGTCTTGTTTATGGGTTGAACTGCATTTCTCCCAAATGCGTATATTGAAGTCCTAAGTTGCAGTACCTGAGAATGTGACCTTATTTGGAAATAGGGCTATTACAGATGTAATTCATTAAGATGAGATCATTAGGCTGGGCCTAATCTAATATGCCTGACATCCTCAGGAAAAGGGGAAGACTCAAACACAGAGAGAACATCATGTGAAGATAAAGGCAGGGACTGGGGCTGACGCTTCTGCAAGCCAGTGAATGCCAAGCTTGTCAGCAGTCAGCAGAAGGCAGGTAAAAGGCCTTTGTCACTGTCCTCGAAGGAACCAACTTTGCCAGCGTCTTGAACTTGCACTCCTAACCTCCAGCTCTGTGAGATGACTTCTGTTGTTTATGCCACCCAGTTTGTGGTACTTATTTACGGCAGCCTCAGCAAAGTGCTGTCTATGAGAGCCTCTATTTTGTGGGTGAGGGCAGGGACCAGGCCGGGTTTTCTGGAAAACAGCCATGTAATATCCTCATCAGACCCACCAAACCTCTTCACACTCCCTCAGACACAGCATTCACTTCTAGAAATAACTCTGAAGTTTGTTTGGTTTTTTTTAACTTTGTGGAATACTACTCAGCCAAAAAAAAAAAAAAAAAAAAGGAAAAAAAGGAACATGTTACTGATACGTACAACTTTGATAACGGAAATAATGCTGAGTGAAAAAAGAAAAATCCCCAAAGGCTAAAAACTAATCAATTCCATTTATATAACTTTTTTTTTTTTTTTTTTTTTTTAGACACTCTCACTCTGTCCCCCAGGCTGGAGCACAGTGGTGCGATCGGCTCATTGCAACTTCCATCTCCTGGGTTCAAGCGATTCTCTTGCCTTAGCTTCCCAAGCAGCCGGGATTACAGGTGTGAGCCACCATGCCCAGCTAATTTTTGTATTTTCAGTAGAAACAGGGTTTTGCCATGTTGGCCAGGCTTGTCTTGAACTCCTAACCTCAAGTGATCTGCCTGCCTCGGCCTCCCAAAGTGCTGGAATTACATGAGTGAGCCACGGCACCTGGCTGCATTTATGTGACAATTTTGAAGTGAAAAAAAAAAAAAAGACAGAAATGGAGATTAATGAGTAGTTGCCAGGGGTTAGTTATGGGAGGGAGAGCAAAGGAGGGAAGGAGGTGGGCAACAGGAGAAAGACTTGTGGTCACAGAGCTGTGCTTTATCTTGACTGTGGTGGATCCCCAAATTTACATGTGACAAGATTGCACAGAACTAAGTATACACACACGTGAATGTGTGTGCCCACAGAGAGTACAGGTTAAACCACGGGAGATGTGGGTAAGATTGGTAAATTGTGTCAATATCAATATCCTAGTTGTGATATTGTCCTATAGTTTCTCAAGGTGTTATTGTTGGGGGAAACTGGATAAAGGATACATGGAGTCTGTATTTTTTTTTTTTTTAATTTTTTGAGACAGGGTCTCACTCCGTCATCCAGGCTAGAGTGCAGTGGCACAAGTATGGCTCACTGCAGCCTCAACCTCAACCTCAAGTGATCCTCCCACCTTAGCCTCCCGAGTAGCTGAGACCACAGGCGTGCGACACCATATGCCCAGCTAATTTTTAAATTTTTTGTAGAGACTAGGTCTCACCATGTTGCCCAGGCTTTTATTTATTTCTTATAAGTATATTTAAATTTATAATTATATCCTAATTTAAAAATTTTAATTTAAAAAATTACTCCGAGGCCAGGTATGGTGGCTCACGCCTCTAATCCCAGCACCTTGGGAGGCTGAGTTGGGCAGATCACCTGAGGTCAGAAGTTTGAGACCAGCCTGACTAACATGGAGAAACCCGTCTCTACTAAAAATACAAAATTAGCCGGGCGTGGTGGTGCATGCCTGTAATCCCAGCTACTCGGGAGGCTGAGGCAGGAGAATTACTTGAACCTGGGAGGTGGAGGTTGTATTGAGCCAAGACTGCGCCATTGCACTCCAGCCTGGGCCACAGAGAGACTCTGAAAAAAAAAAAAAAAATTCAGTAGTACAAGGATGTTCACAGCAGCCTTGCTGAAAATAGGAAAAAAACTGGAAATAGCCTAAACTACTCACAATAGGAGTCAGCTAAAACCCTGGGGGTTTAATTCCAGGGAATACTGTGAACAATGACAAGTTTGTGGACTGAGTAAAAATAAAGAGCTGTCAATTACTTAACATTAAATGAAATGGCAGAAGATGTCACAGCAGGTTCTTGCTGAGCCATTCGGAGGGGTGGATATCATTTAGAGGTTCAAGTCCACCGGATTCTTCTTTTTCCATTTAATATTACTTCACTTCCAAATAAGGAAAAGACAGGAAATCACGTCCAGTCCTGAGCCTTGCCATCCTGCAGTCACCCGCAGGTGGCAGACGTGTTCCAGGGATGAACCCTGCTGCCTCTGTTTAATGCAGATGGTCCAGCCGCTCCCAACAGCAGGTGGGGCTATAAGCATCCATCCTACCTGCTCAAGGAACCCAAGCATCAGAACTGCTCTCTCCCAAGTCCATTGTGAGAAGGCAGTCTTCTGGGCATGAGAGGGTTAACAGTCCACATTCCAGAGCGAGGGAAAAGGAGGCTGGAGGGTCATAGACAAGGGGACGGGGCGCGGAGGGCCAGCTTCTCACAACACTACCGGCTCTGCTGGGAGAGATAGATCACCCCCAACAATGGCCACAGCTGTTTTCATCTGCCCTGAAGGAAACTGACTTAGGAAGCAGGTATCAGAGAGGGCCCTTCCTGAGGGGGCTTCTGTCTGGCTTGTAAAACTGTCAGAGCAGCTGCATTCATGTGTCGGATGATGGATGATGGAAAGGAGGACAGTGGGCTGCAGATGGACACAGCGACTTGCAAGTTGAGGCAGGTGGCAAAGGGCTTGCAGAGGCTCTGCAGGTGGGGCATACTGATTCATTACCCAGTTAAAATACCAGGAAGATATGGGCAGCCTGTTCGCAGGAGCTGCTTGTCCTCAAACAATCTGTCTTCAATGAAAGCTTCCTCTGGCCCTCCTTTCTCTTCTGGCACCTCAGGTGTGAACCTTTCTCCCCCATGCCTTTACCGGCCCTCCCCTCCCCACCGCCTCTGGCCCTGTGCCCGCTTATTATATGCAGGGCCAAGAAGGCATGGTCCTGGGATGGCTTCATGGAACACATCCTGTGGTGTGCACCAATGAAGCTCTCCATACAGGACTCAAAAATGTTTTTGAAAAATGTAACCAGCTGGAAGACAAGAAAATAAAATGTCAGCACTAAAAACGCTGGATGTGGCTTTTGCTAAGGAAAGGAATTTGGTGTTGTCTACTTGCACGCACAGCCTGGTTGGGGAAATGACTGTCTTCAGTACATCACCCTGCGAGCCACAGTGAGTGTCCTGGCTCAGAAGTGCCTGTCACGGTGCACAGGCTCCCCGAGGAGCACGAGCTGGGATTTCCTCTGTGCTCTCCATCACAGGAGCCTGAGTGACCAGTGCATCCTCGATTTGTAACCAGAATCCTGCCCCATCTCCCAAGTGACCCTTGCTCTGGCCCTCTAGTTCTCTCTCTTGCCTTCCGGAGAATGCCAAGAGAGGCTTTCTTAGTCAGGTCAATCAATGCTGAGACTTGTGGAGTTAGGACCAATGGGATTTTTTAAAAAGCATCATTTTGCCTCTAGCTGGGTCTATGGGGGTCAGACACCCCTTGGGCCATTTGTTGGTGGGGTGACAAATGAACTTGGCCTGAGAAATGGAATAGGCTGGGCTCAGCCCCACGAAGCACTCAGAACTGCACAATTTCTTTGTTGAGCGGGTCCACAGTTTGTTTTGAGAATGCCTGAGGGCCCAGGGAGACAGACAATTAAAAGCCGGAGCTCATTTTGATATCTGAAAACCACAGCCGCCAGCACGTGGGAGGTGCCGGAGAGCAGGCTTGGGCCCTGCCTCATACGCCCCCTCTCTCTGGGTCACCTGGGAGTGCCAGCAGCAATTTGGAAGTTTGCTGAGCTAGATGAGAAGTCTTTGGTGAGGGTTTGCTCTGAGCACACCCCTTTCCCTCCCCCCCCCCGGGGCTGAGGGAAACATGGGACCAGCCCTGCCCCAGCCTGTCCTCATTGGCTGGCATGAGGCAGAGGGGGGCTTTAAAAAGGCGACCGTGTCTCCGCTGGAGACCAGAGCCTGTGCTACTGGAAGGCTGTGTGCCCTCCTCTGGCTGGCACCATGCAGCTCCCACTAGCCCTGTGTCTTGTCTGCCTGCTGGTACACGCAGCCTTCCGTGTAGTGGAGGGCCAGGGGTGGCAGGCCTTCAAGAATGATGCCACGGAAATCATCCCCGAGCTCGGAGAGTACCCCGAGCCTCCACCGGAGCTGGAGAACAACAAGACCATGAACCGGGCGGAGAACGGAGGGCGGCCTCCCCACCACCCCTTTGAGACCAAAGGTATGGGGTGGTGGAGAGAATTCTTAGTAAAAGGTCCTGGGGAGGTTTTAGAAACTTCTCTTTGGGAGGCTTTGGGAAGACTGGGGTAGACCCAGTGAAGATTGTTGGCCTCTGCCAGCACTGGTCAAGGAACAGTCTTGCCTGGAGATGGGAGAAGGATGGCTCACTGGTGCAGCCTTCTAATTCAGGTGCAGGGGCATGAGGCAACAGACACTGGTGAGAGCCCAGGGCAGGGAGGAGGCTGGGGTGGTGAGGGTATGGCATCAGGTTATCAGAACAGGCTCCGGGACTCAGAAAAGGTTTCAAAGAATCTCCTCCTGGGAACATAGGAGCCACGTCCAACTGCTGGTACCATTGGGGAGGGAACAAGGTAAGGGAGCCTCCCATCCACAGAACAGCACCTGCAGGGCGCCAGACACTCTATGCTGGCGGTGGCTGTCCCCATGACACAGACCCACATCATGGAAGCCCCAGGAGGTGAACCCCCAGCTCGAAGGGGAAGAAACAGGCTCCACGCACTCAGTAACTTGGTAGTGAGGAGAAGAGCTGAGGTTTGAATCTGGTTTGATCCAACTGCAAGATAGCCCTGGTGTGTGTGAGGGGTGTCGGGGATAGATCTCCACAAAGTAGTGGGAGAGGAAGGCCAGAGAGACACCCCTGCAGTGTGCATTGCCCATGGCCTGCCCAGGGAGCTGGCACTTGAAGGAATGAGAGTTTTCCACAGTTTTAGCCCCTGACATGGGTGCAGCTGAGTTCAGGCCCTGGAGGGGAGGCAGCATCCTCTGCTCAGGAGTAGGCACATCTGTCCTCAGCGGCCACCCCATTCCCAGCCTTGCCTCATTCCAGGGGAGCAGAAGGAAGAGGGACCCTGGGTTCCTGGTCAGGCCTGCACAGAGAAGCCCAGTTGACAGCGTGCATCTGGCTCTACGGTTGGCAGGAATCACGAGGCCGTGGGTGGGGGCTGGAATGACACTTCAGACTAAGGGCTTCCCTGCCCTCTGGCCATTATCCAGGTGGCAGAGAAGTCCACTGCCCAGGCTCCTGGACCCCAGCCCTCCCTGCCTCATAACCTGTTGGGGCTATGGGGTGCTAAAAAGGGCAACTGTATGAGAGGCCAGCCAGGACCCTGTGTCTTCCAAATGGAGGACAAGGGTGCCTCCTCCCACAGCTCCCCTTCTAGGCAAGGTCAGCTGGGCTCCAGTGACCGCCTGAAGGGCTGTAAGGAACCCAAACACAAAATGTCCACCCTGCTGGACTCCCATGAGAGGCCACAGCCCCCGAGGAAGCCACGTGCTCAAAACAAAGTCACAATCTGCAGAGGAAGTGCCTGACCTGGGGCACTATTCTTGGAAAGCCCCTAAATGCCCCCTTCCCTGGGCAAATGTCCCCCTGACCACACACACCCCAGCCCTGCAGAGGTGAGGATGCAAACCAGACCACAAACCAGAAAGCAGCCCTAGACAAAGGCAGTGGCCACATCTCTCCCACTGTGCTTGCTCTCCAGAGTGGGGGTGGGGGTCGGCCTTCTCTGTCCCCTCTCTGGTTTGGTCTTAAGATTATTTTTCATTCTTTCGTGTCACATTGGAACTATCCCCATGAAACCTTTGGGGGGTGGACTGGTACTCACATGACCAGCTATTTAAAAAGCTCCCACCCATCTAAGTCCACCATAGGAGACATGGTCAAGGTGTGTGCAGGGGATCAGGCCAGGCCTCGGAGCCCCATCTCTGCCTGCCCAGGGAGTATCACCATGAGACGCCCATTCAGATAACACAGAACGAGAAATGTGCCCAGCAGAGAGCCAGGTAAATGTTTATGGCAGCCAAACCTGTAGGTTTTGGGTCAGAGCTCAGTCCCCCTATGGTAGGAAAGTAACTAGAGTAAAAAACAGCCCTCGGCTCCATCCCCCAGCCTAGCCTCCCATGGGTGCTCGAACACAGAGCCTCCACTCTTGTGGGAGCCAAAAGGTGCTGGGAACCCAGGGAAGTGGAGTCTGGAGATGCAGCCCAGCCTTTTGGGCAAGTTCTTTTCTCTGGCTGGGCCTCAGTATTCTCATTGATAATGAGGGGGTTGGACACACTGCCTTTGATTCCTTTCAAGTCTAATGAATTCCTGTCCTGATCACCTCCCCTTCGGTCCCTCGCCACCACAGCAGCTGCCCTGATTTATTACCTTCAATTAACCTCTACTCCTTTCTCCATCTCCTGTCCACCCCTCCCAAGTGGCTGGAAAAGGAATTTGGGAGAAGCCAGAGCCAGGCAGAAGGTGTGCCGAGTACTTACCCTGCCCAGGCCAGGGACCCTGCGGCACAAGTGTGGCTTAAATCATAAGAGGACCCTAGGAGAGAAATGATAATAGTAATACATAACAGCCAATGCTTTCAGCTATATCTGCCAAATGGTATTCTCTGCATTGCGTGTGGAATGGATTAACTCACAATGTTTGGGGCGGCCCATGTTACAGACTGGAAGAAGAGATTAAGGAACTTGCCCAAGATGACACCAGCGGTGAGCGATGGAGCCCTGGTGTTCGAATCCCAGCAGTCATTTGGCTCCGAGGGGACAGGGTGCGCAGGATAGTTTTCCACGAGCTCTAGAGCATCTGGGACCTTCCTGCAAGCCTCTGGAGACAGGCTTGGCAAAAGCAGGGCTGGGGTGGAGGGAGTCGGGCCGGGCCAGGGCAGGGGTGGCCAGGCGGGCGGCCACCCTCACTCGCACCTCTCTCCTCAGACGTGTCCGAGTACAGCTGCCGAGAGCTGCACTTCACCCGCTACGTGACCGACGGGCCGTGCCGCAGCGCCAAGCCAGTCACTGAGTTGGTGTGCTCCGGTCAGTGCGGCCCGGCACGCCTGCTGCCCAACGCCATCGGCCGCGGCAAGTGGTGGCGCCCGAGTGGGCCCGACTTCCGCTGCATCCCCGACCGCTACCGCGCGCAGCGTGTGCAGCTGCTGTGTCCCGGTGGTGCCGCGCCGCGCGCGCGCAAGGTGCGCCTGGTGGCCTCGTGCAAGTGCAAGCGCCTCACCCGCTTCCACAACCAGTCGGAGCTCAAGGACTTCGGTCCCGAGGCCGCTCGGCCGCAGAAGGGCCGGAAGCCGCGGCCCCGCGCCCGGGGGGCCAAAGCCAACCAGGCCGAGCTGGAGAACGCCTACTAGAGCCCTCCCGCGCCCCTCCCCACCGGCGGGGCCCCGCGCCCCACGTTTCTGTCCTCTGCGCGTGGTTTGATTGTTTATATTTCATTGTAAATGCCTGCAACCCAGGGCAGGGGGCTGAGACCTTCCAGGCCCTGAGGAATCCCGGGCGCTGGCAAGGCCCCCCTCAGTCAGCCAGCTGAGGGGTCCCGCGGGACAGGGGAGGGAGTTGAGAGTCACAGACACTGAGCCACGCAGCCCCGCCTCTGGGGCCGCCGACCTTTGCTGGTCCCACTTCAGAGGAGGCAGAAATGGAAGCATTTTCACCGTCCTGGGGTTTTAAGGGAGCAGTGTGGGAATGTGAAAAGTCCAGGGAGTGGTTAAGAAAGCTGGATAAGATTACCGCTTGCACCTCACTGCCCATCAGAAAGCCTGCGGCGTGCCCAGAGCACAAGACTGGGGGCATCTGTAGATGTGGTTTCTAGGCCTGGTTCTGCCACTAACTTGCTATATAACCTTGAACTGCACAATTTTTTTTCGGGATCTCAGTTTCCACTTTGTAAAATGAGGATGGATGTGGGAATAGGATCTCGAGGAGATTACTGGCATATGATTCCAAGGACTCCAGTGCCTTTTGAATGGGCAAAAGTGAGAGAGAGAGAGAGAGAGAGAGAGAGAGAGAAGAGAGAGAGAGAGAGAGAGAGAGAGAGAGAATGAATGAGGTTGCATTGACTCAGTGCCAAGGTCACTTCCAGAATTCAGAGTTGTGATGCTCTCATCTGACAGCCAAAGATGAAAAACAAACAGGAAAACAAAAGTAAAGAGTCTATTTATGGCTGACAAACTCCTGGAAGAAGCTATGCTGCTTCCTAGCCTGGCTTCCCCAGATGTTTGGCTACCTCCACCTCTTCTCCATCTCAAAGAAATAACATCACCCATTGGGGTAGAAAAGGAGAGGGTCCAAGGGTGGTGGAAGGGATAGAAATTACATCCACCCCAACTTCCCAAAGAGCAGCATCCCTACCCCGACCCATAGCCATATGTTAAAGTCAGCTTCCGAAGAGAAGTGCAAAGTCCCAGGACACCAGGCTCAAGGGAGCAGCCATCACGAACTCACAGACCAGCACATCCCTTTTGAGACACCGCCTTCTGCCCACCACTCACAGACACATTTCTGCCTAGAAAATTGCTTCTTACTGCTCTTACATGTGATGGCATATCTTACACGAAAAGAATATTATTGGGGGAAAACGACAAGTGCTGTACATATGCTGAGAAGCTGCAGAGCATAATAGCTGCCATCCAAAAATCTTTTTGAAAATCTTTTCCAGACAACCTCTTACTTTCTGTGTAGTTTTTAACTGTTAAAAAAAAAGTGTTTTAAACAGAAGCACATGCCATATGAAAGCCTGCAGGACTGGTCGTTTTTTTGCAATCCTTCCACGTGGGACTTGTCCACAAGAATGAAAGTACTGGTTTTTAAAGAGTTAAGTTACATATTTATTTTCTCACTTAAGTTATTTATGCAAAAGTTTTTCTTGTAGAGAATGACAATGTTAATATTGCTTTATGAATTAACAGTCTGTTCTTCCAGAGTCCAGAGACATTGTTAATAAAGACAATGAATCATGACCGAAAGGATGTGGTCTCATTTTGCCAACCACACACGATGTCATTTCTGTCAAAGTTGACACCCTTCTCTTGGTCACTAGAGTTCAAACCTTGGACACACCTTTGACTGCTCTCTGGTGGCCCTTGCAGCAATTATGTCTTCCTTTGAAAAGTCATGTCTGTCCCTTCCTTTCCAAACCCAGACCACATTTCTTCACCCAGGGCATAGTAATAACCTCAACCCCGTATCCTTTTAGCAGCCTCCTCTCCATGCTGGCTTCCAAAAATGCTGTTCTCATTGTATCATTCACCTGCTCAAGAGCCTTCCATAGCTCCCCCTTGCCCAGGATCAAGTACAGGTTTCCCAATCTGACATGGGAGGGCTTCCCTCTTGACTCCCACCTCCCACTCCGCCAAGCTTCCTACTGACTCCAAATGGTCACGCAGATCCCTGCTTCCTTAGTTTGCCATCCACACTTAGCCCACCCAATAACTTATCTTCTTTCTTTAGGATTCACGTTACTTGTCACCTCTTCCCCCAGCCTTGCAGAGATGTTCCAATCTCCCATGATCCCTCTCTCCTCTGAGGTTCCAGCCCCTTTAGTCCACACCTCTAGTTTGGTTCCTAATTCTGTTTTCCATTTGACAGTCATTCATGGAGGACCAGCCTGGCGAAGCTCTGCTTAGTACTGGCATAGACAACACAAAGCCAAGTACAATTCAGGACCAGTTCACAGGAAACTTGGTCTTCTTCGAAGTGGGGATTTTATGTCTCCCGAGTAGAAATGTAGGATCTTCAAAAGCAGGCTAGCCTCCTGCACTTTTCTCAAAGTCTCACCTCCCCAGGATGTCTAATAGTGCTGGATGCTAGCTGAGTTAGCATCTTCAGATGAAGAGTAGCCCTAAAGTTACTCTTTAGTGGCCCTAACGTGTGATGGTCAACTGGAAAGCTTTAAATTAAGTCCAGCCTACCTTGTGGGAACCCACCCCCACAAAGAAAGCTGAGGTCCCTCCTGATGACTTGTCAGTTTAACTACCAATAACCCACTTGAATTAATCATTATCATCAAGTCTTTGATAGGTGTGAGTGGGTATCAGTGGCTGGTCCCTTCCTGTGGCTCCAGCCCCTGTGGAGGCCTCAGTGAGCCCCCGCAGGAAACCCATGCTTCATGAGTATCTCAGGGCCTGGAATGTGAGAGCAGGTAGGAAACAGAGATGTCTTCCATCCCTGAGAGGCAGTGTGGTCCAGGGGGTGGGGATACGGGCTCTGGGCCAGGTTTGTGTTTTTGGTTTGTTTGTTTGTTTGTTTTGAGACAGAATCTCGCTCTGTTGCCCAGGCTGGAGTGCAGTGTCACGATCTTGGCTCACTGCAACTTCTGCCTTCCCGGGTTCAAGTGATATTCCTGCCTCAGCCTCCAGAGTAGCTGGGATTACAGGTGCCCACCACCATGCCTGGCTAATTTTTGCATTTTTAGTAGAGACAGGGTTTCACCATGTTGGCCAGGCTAGTCTCGAACTCCTGACCTCAAGTGATCTGCCCGCCTGGGCCTTCCAAAGCGCTGGGATTACAGGCGTGAGCCACCGCACCTAGCCCCAGGTTGGTGTTTGTATCTGAGGAGACTGAAACACCAAGGGGTTAAATGTTTTGCCCACAGCCATACTGAGCTCAGTTCCTGGCCCTACCCCTCACTTGAGCTGCTCAGAGCCTGGTGGGCACATGGGCAATAATCAGGTCACACTGTTCTGTACGAAGTGTTATGGGAACCCAAGATAGGAGTAATTTGCTCTGTGGAGGGGATGAGGGATAGGGATTAGGGAAGGCTTCATGAAGTGGGTGCTGCTTAGAGATATTCCGGGTGGAGAAGGGGGCTTCTAGGCAGAAGGCATAGCCTAAGCAAAGACTGCAAGTACATGGCTGCTTATGGTTAGAAGAGAATCCACCATTCCTCAACATGTACCGAGTCCTTGCCATGTGCAAGGCAACATGGGGATACCAGGAATTCCAAGCAATGCCCAAACCTAGGGTCTGCTTTCTGGGACCTGAAGATACAGGATGGACCAGCCCAGGCTGCAATCCCATTACCACGAGGGGAAAAAAAAAAACCTGAAGCCTAAATTGTAGGTCGGGTTAGAGGTTATTTATGGAAAGTTATATTCTACCTACATGGGGTCTATGAGCCTGGCGCCAATCAGAAAAGGAACAAACAACAGACCTAGCTGGGAGGGGCACCATTTTGTTGTAGGGGGCGGGGCACATGTTCTGGGGGTACAGCCAGACTCAGGGCTTGTATTAATAGCCTGAGAGTAAGACAGACAGAGGGATAGAAGGAAATACGTCTCTCTCACTCTCTCTCTCTCTCTCTCTCTCTCACACCACACACACACACACACACACACACACACACACACACACAGGTTCTGTAGGGGTCTACTTAGGCTCCAAGTACAAATCAGGCCACGTTTACACAAGGAGGTAAAGGAAAAGAAACTTGGAGAAGCCACAGGACCCCAAAATTCCCTGTTTTCCTTGAATCAGGCAGGACTTACGCAGCTGGGAGGGTGGAGAGCCTGCAGAAGCCACCTGTGAGTAAGCCAAGTTCAGAGTCACAGACACCAGATGCTGGTGCCATGTCCCACACCCGCCCACCTCCCACCTGCTCCTTGACACAGCTCTGTGCTCCACAACCTGGTTCCAAGATCATTGATTATAGCTCTGGGGCCTGCATCGTCCTTCCTGCCACACCCCCACCCCATTCTTGGAACGTGCCCTCTGTCTTCTCCCTTGTCCAAGGGCAGGCAAGGGCTCAGTTATTGGGCAGCTTTGACCAACAGCGGAGGTTCCTTTTGTGGCTGGAGATGCAGGAGGCAGGGGAATATTCCTCTTAGTCCATGCGACCACATGCCTGGTTTGCCCAGGGTGGTCTCGTTTACACCTGTAGGCCGAGCGTAATTATTAACAGCTCCCACTTTTACTCTAAAAAATGACCTGATTCGGGCAGTCAATTATATGGTGCCCATGCTATTAAGAGCTGCAACTTGCTGGGTGCGGAGGCTCACACCTGTAATCCTAGTACTTTGGGAGGCCAAGGCGGGTGGATCACCTGAGGTCAGGAGTTAGAGACCAGCCTGGCCAGCATGGCAAAACCGCATCTTTACTAAAAATACAAAAATTAGCAGGGCATGGTGGCATGCACCTGTAATCCCAGGTACTTGGGAGGCTGAGACAGGAGAATGGCTTGAACCCAGGAGGCAGAGGTTGGAGTGAGACAAGATCATGCCACTGCCCTCCAGCCCTGGCAACAGAGCAAGACTTCATCTCAAAAAAAAAAAAAAAAGATACTGTCAATTACTACAGGAAGAACCCAGGAACGAATCAGGAGAAGAGAGGGGCTGAGTCTCCATAGTGGCAGCACCGACTCCTGCAGGAAAGGCGAGACACTGGGTCATGGGTACTGAAAGGTGCCCTGAATGACCTTCTGCTTTAGAGACCAAACCCGAGCCCTGCAAGTGCATGCCTGATCATGGGTGAGACACTCAATTCATCATTCCTCGGCATGTACTGAATCCTTTCTTATCGCCACCCTCCAATGCCCAATTTCCCTACAATTGTCTGAGGTGCCTAAGCTTCTGCCTACCAAGAGAGGCAGAGCTGGCAGTGAGCAGCTGCAGGTAGGAGAGATAGGTACCCATGAGGGAGGCGGGAAAGAGAGATGGAAGGAGAGGGGTGCAGAGCACACACCTCCCCTGCCTGACAACTTCCTGAGGGCTGGTTCTGCCAGCAGATTTAAGGCGGAGGCAGGGGAGATGTGGCGGGAGAGGAAGTGAAAAAGGAGAGGGTGGGGATGGAGAAGAGAGGGTGATCAATCATTCATTCCATTGCTACTTGACTGGATGCCAGCTGTGAGCCAGGCACCACCCTAGCTCTGGGCGTGTGGTTGTGATCTTGGAGCCTCATGGAGCTCACAGTGAGTGCTGTAAGGAGATGGATAATGGACGGATAACAAATAAATGTTTAGCACAATGCCCGGGAATGGAAAGTTTTCCAAAGAAAAATAAAGTTGGTGGGCATATAGACAGCTCTGAAGGCGGCCAGGTCAGGCATTTCTGAGGAGGGGGCATTTGAACTAAGACGAAAACGTGATGGGAGAGGGAGCCACACAAGGATATGGGGGGATGTGCACTGGGAGGGGGAGAAGCAAGTGCAAAGGGCCTGAAGGTATGTAGGGGGTGGAGAAGGGACACCACTAATTGCCTTGGGTGCCTTTCAGGCGTCTCCATGCCAAGGCTCTAACCCCTGATCTGGAAACCAACATAGTAATTATAATTATAGTGGAGAGGGGTGTGTGTGTGTGTGTGTGTGTGTGTGTGTGATTGAAAGAGAGAGAGAATGAGTCTCTGTACATTCTCTTGGCTCCATATGTTGAAGACCAGTGACCCTAAAGAAGAATATTTGCATATTATTAATTATGTAGCTATACACATTTTTCTTTTGAGACAAAGTCTTGCTTTGTCACCCAGACTGGAGTACAATGGCAGCGATCGTGGCTCATTGCAGCCTCTGCCTCCCAGGCTCAAGCCATCCTCCTCTCTCACCCTCCTGAGTAACTGGGCTATAGGCAGTTGCCACCACATCCGGCTAAGTTTTGTATTTTTTGTAGAGATGGGGCTTCACCTTGTTGCCCACGCTGGTGCACATCTTTATTCTTTTTTTTTTTTTTTTTTTTTTTGAGACAGAGTCTCACTCTGTCACCCAGGCTGGAGTGCAGTGGCGCAATCTCGGCTCACTGCAACCTCTGTCTCCTGGCTTCAAGTGACTCTCCTGCCTCAACCTCCTGAGTAGCTGGGATTATAGGCATGTGCCACCACGCCCGGCTAATTTGTTTTTGTATTTTTAGTAGAGACAGGGTTTCACTGTGTTAGCCAGGATGGTCTCAGTCTCCTAACCACGTGATTCCCCCACCTTGGCCTCCCAAAGTGCTGGGATTACAGGTGTGAGCCACCACGCCCAGCCACATCTTTATTCTTTAGGCTCTTGATAGGTTTGCTTAAGTAATGTTGCTAGCACTGGGCAGATGTATTACAATAGGAATATTGATGCCCTTGAACTCCTTCTAGAACATGCAGATGTGATACAATTCATATTTAGTTGCAGAAATGCCTGAAGTTTTCATTAATGGATACCTATAAGATCCAGGCTGGGCTGGAGGCAAAGGATTATCTTGGCCTGGGAAAGTGCAAGCACTTTCCTGCTGTGAATTCTGACCTGCTGTGGCTCTAAGCCAGATGTATAAATATATGTGGATGGATACAGGTTTATGCTACTCAGCTGAGACTCTAGGTCAAGTGATGGAGATCTGAAGGGTAAGAAGGAGTCTAGAAATGAATTCTTTCTGGAAAGATTCATGATTCATTCTTACTTGTCTGAACTGTAAGAGCATCCTCATTGGTGAATGTATTCATCACAGCATCCACTGCAAACCTCCTTGGGGAAGACTTGCTTTCACTGTGCTTCTGGATGTGCACATTCGCTTGCATGTGCACACACACATTCACACCATCTTTACTCTGAATATACAATGTCAAGCTTTCCCAGGTATTCTAAAATCCTCCTGTTTCTGCCCCTTGGTTGGCAGGTGTCCAAAAATGGTGCTGACATCCCAGGTCAGAATCGTAGCCAGTTCCGATCAAGACAGAGCCCCATATCTTCCAGGGACACCAGACAAGATGCCAGGACCACACCTCCACTCTGCCCAGAGGCCAAAAGCAGCCCAAGAAGATGAGGTGTTCTCTGTATGCATTACCCCCAGGTCCCCCAAGATTGGCCTCCAGCTGTCCTCCACCCAGGAGGAGCTGTGTGGAGACAGAGACTGGCTTGGGGTCCCATTCCCCAATCCCCTCCCTTCCATCTGCTATGCCACTGCCAGATGGACTTTGCTTTCTCTGTTTTTCAAAAAAGCAAAGTTCAAAAAATATTTTAAACACAGGAAATTGAATATGTTAGCATTTTAGCTCCATCTACAATACTTCTTTACATTTTATACAGGGTTTCACTCTGTTGCCCAGACTGCAACGCAGTGGCACAATCATAGCTCACTGCAGCCTCTATCTCCTGGGCTCAAGTGATGCTCCCACCTCAGCCTCCCAAGAAGCTGAGACTGCAGGTGTGCACCACTACACCTAGCTAATGTTTTTTTATTTTTATTAGAGGCGAAGGCTCACTATGTTTCCCAGGCTGGTCTTGAACTCCTGAGCTCCAAAGGCAATAATCCATGTTTCTATACAGTCCTACATATATTATTTATAATCAATATACAAACATATTTTTAAATTTCACATACATTTTATCATATCATACATATTCTGAAACTCATCTTTTTTTTTTTTACTCAAAATTATGCTTTTAAGATCTAGCCATGTTGGATTATTTTAAAATCTTGAATGGCATTATATTTTATGACTATACCACTATTTGCTTATCTATTTTTCTTTTCTCTTTTTTTTTTTTTTTTGAGACAGTCTCGCTCTGTCACCCAGGCTGGAATGCAATGGTGCGATGTCGGCTCACTGCAACTTCTGAGTCCCAAGTTCAAGCAATTCTTCTGCCTCAGCCTCCCGAGTAGCTGGAACTACAGGTGTGCATCACCATGCCCAGTTAATTTTTTGTATTTTTAGTAGAAACGGGGTTTCACCATGTTGGCCAGGCTAGTCTCGAACTCCTGGTCTCAGGTGATCTGCCTGCCTCGGCCTCCCAAAGTGCTGAGATTACAGGCACGAGCCACCGCGCCCGGCCTGCTTATCTATTTTTCTACTGATTTAGTTTGTTTCCAGTGTTTTCAGTATCAAAACCAATGCACTAAGGAAGATGCCTGAATTTGTCTCCTGATGTGACATATGCTAGAGTTTCCTCAAGACAGAGAGGAGTGAGTGTTCTAATACAAAAATCTAATCATACCATTTCCCTGCTCAAATTCCTCCATGGAATTTATTACCTAAAAGGTCAACTCTAAACTCCTTAGCTTACGAGTACATGATCTGATATCTGCCTACCTGTCCAGCCACGCATTTGACTGCTGACTTCCTTAGCACTTTGTTCTCTGCAATATCGTATTTCTCTTAATTTCTAAATCGCCCAGGGGATTTCAAGCCTCTGCTTTTGCACATTCTCCTTAGTCTGCCTAGGATCCCATCCTCCAACTCCTCTGGCCTGGAAATTCCCCTTCAAGTCTCCTTTTGAGGAGACTGCCTCCTCCACAGAGCTGACCACACCACATCCACGCTGTGTTACAAGATTGCCACACAGGCTGAACTTGGACTATGGAGGACTCTTCTCTGGACTATGAGGCTATTGAGGACAGGACCCCGGCCTTTGCACATTTGTACCTCAGTGCTTTTGCACAGGGCTTGGCCAGAATCTGGGCTTCATAAATATTTGTTGAATTAATGGATGTTTGGCTGCTGGAGCATGATTTGAGCAGCAGGAATGAAAAGCCCAGCTTCCTCCCAGCTCAGCAGCAGGCAAAAGCTTTGGACAACTTTTCCAAAGCATTTCTTTCATTCAAGTCCCTCTGTAGCTTTGCAACCATAGCGGGGAACAGGGCCCTTCCCAAGAAACCAAGTCCATGGTTGTTTACCCTGGACATTATTAAGCACCCACATTACAGATATCTCTGTCATTTGGCCAACAATTTGGTGTTGTGATGTTAAGTTATTTCTATGTCTGAAGAAAACAGCTCAGCTCTGACTAAAGAAATAAATGATATCATTTTTCATTCAGGCATCCAGATTCCTTGGTACAAAAGGCTCCCGGGGGAGAAATGCCGGGACAGTGTGGCCCCTCTGAGGCTATTTACATCTGTCAGCTTCTCTAATCTCTTGCCTTCCTTCCTCTGTCTGTTTCCTTCCCTTTGCACAGAGCCCAGCATTGAGCCTGGTACTTACAGGGAGGGTGGTGGAGCCATCGTCCTCACGTATGCACTGGGGATTGGGGCTTGTGGGGGGTGGCCCAGTAGCATTTAGTGTTGTTGTTGTTTTTTTTCTTAGAAACCAGCCTCAATTTAAGATAATAACTCTCCTTGTTTGCCAGTGATCACTATTTGTAGGCACTTATTTTCCCTGGTCAATTTGGCTAAGACAAATCGAATCTAAAAGGGAACATTTTCTAAAAATGCTGCGGGGCAGTTTGCAGAAACTGGACCAAAGAGCATCTTCCAGGTCATTGTTCCATGATGGCCTGGATACCCCCCTTCTTAAATGAGATGGGGGGTAGAAACAGACTCCCCAGCCTTTTATGACAGCTCCTTTCAGGTGCCATTGAAACCTGGGGGAACAAGGACCCTGAAGAATCATTTGGTCTGGCCTTTACTGAAAGATTCCAATTCCTGCATGGTCAGCCCCTGCCCCCCTCTCCAGCTGGTCTCTTGTCAGTGTCCTCACACCCCCAGCCCGGCCCTGGCTCCCACCCTCCACCCACCCTGCCTATCTGTTAGTTCCTCGAAAGCACTGGCTCCTGATTGTGACGACACTGTTCCCTCTGCCAGGGACACTCTTCTTGCATTCTCTGCCATCCATCCGATGTCGGCTCAAATGTCACCTCCTCAGAGGCCTTCCCTGACCATCCCATCTAAAACAGGATCCCACTATTTTTTTTCCTAACCCTTGTCATAAGTTGTCATTTTATATTTGTCTCATGGCAGGTCTGCCTCCGCTGCCCAGTTGTAAGCTCTATTACGCAGGGACTGAGCTGGCTTGTTCTTGAGATCGGAGACCACAGAGCCTGGCCTGCAGCAGGTGCTTCGTATATGTTGGCAAGTGAGTGAACCAGCAAGGGGCCGATGGGCCCTGGCACACTTGCTCTGCTACCACTACCACCACCACTAAGAATGTCATTTAAATATCGGATCACAGGCCGGGTGTGGTGGCTCAAGCCTGTAATCCCAGCACTTTGGGAGGCCAAGATGGGTGGATCACAAGGTCAGGAGATCAAGACCATCCTGGCTAACACGGTGAAACCCTGTCTCTACTAAAAAATACAAAAAATTAGCTGGGCGTGGTGGCGGGCGCCTGTAGTCCCAGCTACTAGGGAGGCTGAGGCAGGAGAATGGTGTGAACCTGGGAGGCGGAGCTTGCAGTGAGCTGAGATCCGGCCACTGCACTCCAGCCTAGGCGACAGAGCGAGACTCCATCTCAAAAAATATATATATATATATATATCAGATCACAAACACCAGCTTTAGTCCCAGGCAGTCCTCCCGCAGTGGGAGTAACAGACTCTCTCCACTTCATCCCCCAGGCCTGGAAAAATGTTTTGAGCTTTTCGGTTGCTTGTTCTTTGCTTCTTTATGCGCAAGATGTTTTCCTTTCCTCAATCACTTTATTTCCCTTTTTTCTAATAGTCACATCTTCATTAGAGATTTTATATTACATTATCATTCACAGACTCCCTTTTGAATTTTCCCTGGTCCTTCTGTTGCTGTCTGGGGAGACAGAGGTGCACACTTTGAAGTCGGTACAGGACCCATTCACACTGCCTAGCTTCTGCGTGGCTGACCAGCTGGGTGTCTCCAACCCCTCAGGGGCTCCACCAGGCCCTTGGAATCAACCCCCATGGTTCTCCCTTGCTCCCCTATCTCCTGCATGCATTCAACTCACCAACCACCACGTGTGCCGTTTCTGTTTTCTATCCATCTGCCTAATGTCTCTTGAATCCATCCATTTCTCTCCAGTGCCACTTCCCTGGTTTGGCCGCTGTCTCCCTTGTCCCAGCCTCTGATGTTCTCCTGGCCTCTGGACTCACCTCCTCTAAGCCAGTCTTCCTCTGGGCACAGAATCTGATCCTGTCCCTCCTCTGCTTCCTGTGGCCTCAGGATGGAGAGCACTTACCTCAGCCAGGCCCCCAGGCTAAAACCGATCTGATGCTCCCAGCTCTCCAGGCCCTTCTCTTCTCAGATGTCTCTCTGGGCTCCTCTTAGTTCCTGCAAGTACCGCACTCTCTCCCACCTCTGGCCTTTGGGCAGCGGGTCTTTCAGCTAAGTGCTTTTCCTGTGCCACCTGCTACTCCTGCCTCGGCTCTCATACATCCCCCTGGATGTCCCGCTGAGCCTCCAGGCCAGTTAGGGCCTTCCCCTGTGTTTTCCTGACAGACTGCAATTTCCCTCATATTGCCTTGGCAAAGTGCCCTCTAATTGCCAATTTATTATTATTATTATTTTGAGATGATAATAATCTCAGTCTTGCTCTGTCGCCCAGGCTGGAGGGCAGTGGCACGATCTCGGCTCACTGCAACCTCTGCCTCCCAGGTTCCAGCGATTCTTCTGCCTCAACCTCCTGAGTAGCTGGGTTACTTTAGCCCAGGAGTTCAAGACCAGCCCAAGCAATGTGGCAAAAAACACACAAAAAAATTAGCCAGGAATGGTGGTGTGTACCTGTAGCACCAGCTACTAGGGAGGCTGAGGTGGGAGGATCACCTGAGCCTGGGAGGTCAAGGCTGCAGTGAGCTGTGGTTGCACCACTGCACTCCAGCCTGGGTGACAGAGTAAGACCCTGTCTAAGAAAAAAAAGTGTGTAGCACCTCCCTCCTCTCCCCCATTCTCTCCCTTGCTCCCCTCTCCATGTGAGGTGCTGGCTTCCCCCTTCGCCTTTTGACATGATTGGAAGCTTCCTGAGGCCTCCCCAGAAACCCAGCAGATGCCCAGCACCATGCTTCCTCTACTGCCTGCAGGATCACAAGCCAATTTAACCTCTTTTCTTTATAAATTACCCAGACTCAGGTCAGTCAGCCTGCCTGCCTGCCTGCCTGCCTTCCTTCCTTCCTTCCTTCCTTCCTTCCTTCCTTCCTTCCTGCCTTCCTTCCTTCCTTCCTTTCTTCCTTCCTTCCTTTTTTAACATTTTCTTATTTTGAGACAGAGTTTTGCTCTGTTTCCCAGGCTGGAGTGTAGTAGTGCAATCTTGGCTCACTGCAACTTCCTCCTCCTAGGCTTAAGTGATCCTCCTGATTTGGGTTCCTAAACTGCTGGGATCACAGGCATGAGCCACCGCACCTGGTCTCAGATATTTCTTTATAGCAATGCAAGAATGGCCTAATATGGGTGACAAGTCAGAGTTTGCAGGGAAGCCCAAGAAACCAAGCACATTGGCTGCCTGAGTAAGGCCGTGAAGGGAGCCAGTGGACAGGTCTGCGGGCAGCTGTGGCTCAGCAAGGCCAGCTGGCCAGAACACAGGCCAGACAGGGAGCCAGCAGCCCGAGAGGTGGATCGGCCAGGCATCTCTGCCTCAGTATCATCACAGCACATGACCATGACAACCCTCTGAGAGTCAGGATGCTGCTTCACTTTTATTTTCCAAATCTCATGCAAGCTCCTCTTTTGACCAACTCTACCCTAGACCACTCTGGAGAAGGGGATTCTGGGAGGTATTATTCCCAGATTAGCCAAATGGACAAAACACAAAACAGCAGGAGGACCAGCCCCACTCATCTCTCTGGCCTCCTCCCCTCTACTCCCTACCTGTGCCCGGGCCCTAAACTCTTTACAGCTCCCCCTTGTGCCTCTGCCCATGCTATGCCTTCAATTTGGGATACCTTTGCTCTCTTCTTTAGCTAGTCAATGCTACAGTGAGCCCTCAGGATCTAGCCCCAGAGACTCATTCCCTGAGACATCTTCCCTCTCCGAGAACTCCCCTCTCCTCCGTGCTCCCCAAGAACTGGGTACAAATCCATAATGCAACTCCTGTTACCCATCGAGTCTTCCTCCTCGCCAGGTCTAGTAATCTCTTGGGAAGGAGGACTGTGTCTGTGCTGGCTGGCCTCCCAGCAGCTAGTGCTAGGGAGGCAGGGTTCCCAGGGAGGGCGCAATGCTCTCCTGGCATGGAAACCACTAAACCACCGGTGCAGTGTGCTTCAGAATCACCTAGGGAACATGTTACACATTCAGATTCCCAGTCCTCACCTCCCCAAGATTTTGATTTGGTAGTTCTGGAGCTAGGCTCAGGAACTTGCTTTATTATTATTGTTATTATTATTTAAATTGGGCAGCCTCTCGAGCCAGAGTAGGCTCAGAGACTCCCAGGAACCTGCATTTTTTAGCAAATGCCATGAGTAATTCATGAGCAATTTGTCTACCACATCAGGCTGACTCTGACAGTACTGAATCTTTTTTATTTTGTTTTAAGAGTTTAAGTCTAACTCTTTTCATTGTTTTTACCTTAGTTTCTAGTTAGATTAGATGGTCTGTCTCTTTTATAGATAAAAGCTCTATTAAGTCCCTATAGGTCATATTCTGCTTTTATTGGAGGCCCTGAAGCCCAGACTATGGGATTTAAAAGTCTCTGAAGGGTGACAGAGAGGACCAGAGAGAAGGCAGTAGAGTTGAGGCATGGAGCCTGCCGAGGGCCTGGCCAGGACAGAGAGACCCAGCAACGCCTTGGCCCCAAGAAAATCTCCTTGTCTTTCTGGAATGCTGAGAAGCCCTGAGGAGGTCCTGGGTGGGAAGAGCTAAGCCACGGTGGGTGGGCTCAGGCCCACGGGAGGGGACTCAGAGCATGTGCCACAGTAGCCCGTGATGCAGGACCTCCCACGCAGGTCTCCTGAGGAGATGGAGAGAAGCAGATTATTCCCCCAACATATCAGTGAGGGTACCTTGGGCCCAATTGGCTGGAGAGGTGGGGATGAGTGGGGTGGGGATGGGATGACAGCAGAGGAGCTGGCACTAGGACAGGAGCCACAGCAGGCTCGGTACCACAAAGCGGGTCCTTGCCAATTTTGACATCTGCCCCCAGTCCCTGCCTGGTCACCCAGGGAATGTGGTTTTAGATTTGTGGCTTGGGACCCCAGAAGAGGGAGAGGGAGCCTCTCAGCCTCTCTAGATCTTCTTGGCCAGGTGGTGGGAGGTGGCTTCTCCCAGGGGCCCCAGAGGCAGCTGGATGAGACGCTGACTCAGTTATCTTCTGAGTTGAGCCATTGTTTTATTTAAAAATACAGAGGAAATAAACCCACAACATCACTCCACCCCTGAACACAAGCACTGCTTATATTTAGGTGTAACCCCTTCCAGTCTTATTTCCTCTGTGTGTGTGTGTGCAGGTACATGCATATGTGTGTTTGTACCATAGGTCCATAAAGTTCTGTATTCTGTATGACACCATTAGCATTTTCTATGTTGCCACAGAGTCTTTGTGACCATCATTCCTAAAGGCTGCCTGGTCTACTGAGATGATGGGCCATAGTTTCCTTAAGGATCCTCTATTGTCCTCTGACCCACACAATAACATTAAGTTTTACTTGGGGCCAGACTCCTGGTCCCTAAAGTCAGCCCTCTACAGACCCTAAATCTTGGCCCTCTCAATCCAGTCCCTCACTCCCTGACCTCTTCCTACATTCTTCTGCCTGCTCCAGACTTTTCGATTTACCTCCCAATTTATATATTACACTCACCACCAACCTAGATCTGACAACTTAGATAATGCCTTCTTGAATACTGGAAAAACCTGAATTACCATCAATTTTTGAGGTTCCTAGTATACTATAAAATGTAAATATGGCCGGGCGCGGTGGCTCAAGCCTGTAATCCCAGCACTTTGGGAGGCCGAGACGGGCGGATCATGAGGTCAGGAGATCGAGACCATCCTGGCTAACACGGTGAAACCCCGTCTCTACTAAAAAGTACAAAAAACTAGCCGGGCATGGTGGCGGGCGCCTGTAGTCCCAGCTACTCAGGAGGCTGAGGCAGGAGAATGGAGTGAACCCGGGAGGTGGAGCTTGCAGTGAGCTGAGATCCGGCCACTGCACTCCAGCCTGGGCGACAGAGGAAGACTCCGTCTCAAAAAAAAAAAAAAATAAAATAAAATAAAATAAAATAAAATGTAAATATGCCTAAAGAGGGTTATAAAGATTGTCAGCTATTTTAGGCTGGGTGTGGTGGCTCACACCTGTAATCCCAGAACTTTGGGAGGCCAAGGGGGGTAGATTTCTTTTTTTTTTTTAATTTTATTTTTTTTGAGACGGAGTCTCGCTCTGTCGTCCAGGCTAGAGTGCAATGGCGCAATCTCATCTCACTGCAAGCTCTGCCTCCCGGGTTCACGCCATTCTCCTGCCTCAACCTCCCAAGTAACTGGGATTACAGGCACCCGCCACTTTGCCTGGATAATTTTTTGTATTTTTAGTACAGATGGGGTTTACCCATGTTAGCCAGGATGGTCTCGATCTCCTGACCTCGTGATTTGCCCGCCTCGGCCTCCCAAAGCGCTGGGATTACAGGCGGCCAATTTCTTGAGCTCAAGAGATCAGGACCAACCTTGGCAACATGGTAAAATCCCATCTCTACCCAAAATACAAATATTAGCCAGTCTCATAATCCAGTCTCAAAACAAATAAACAGATTAAAATTAAAAATAAAAGGTTGTCAAGTATTTCAATGTTTACACTGAACAAATTAATATTCCTTTCACCAGTAATGTGGTATAACATTGTTATGAAACTCACGAGAAATGTACAAATAAGGTACCACAGGTGATACCAACTCTCCAGAGGTGGAGACAAGGTCAAGGCCAAATGACAAATGTTCTCTTTGGGTCTTGTCAGAGTCACTCTCTGGGACTAAATATGCAATTGCACTTGAAGAAAAAAATAGCAGAAGTCTAAATTTGACACCCATTGAGACCTGAGCCAATGGCTCTCCATATTCCTCTTGTGTCTACAACCAATTAAAAACAAAATAAAACAGCTTATCCAGGCTGCTTCTCTAGAACTGGGCTTTGGCCTAGCTTCTTAGGCTGAGTCTGGCACCCATACTCAGATCTGATGCTTTGCTGCCTGGAGTGCCTCCCCCACCCACTCAACCCTAGCTCCTGGGATCCTGCCTTGGGTCAGCCCCCTTGGCTGGTACAAGAGGTGTTTGGAACATCTGATGGCTTCTAATATTTTCACTATTGTAAATGTGGTGGATGGGATTCTCTGGCCCTGACAACCCATTTTCCCTCTCTATGCTTATCCCTACTGAGGAGGGAATCTTTTAACCTCACCCCTACTGAGAAGGGGGCCTTTTAACCTCATAAATCATTAGAGTGATACATCAAGAATCTACTGTAAGGGAAATGGATTATCTCAAGGCCCCTCCACTCAGAGGATGGGAGGATGTGGAGCAGGTGGTTCTATCTACCTTGTGCACAAGGGCCATGGGGAGCAATCCAGATTTGCTGGCTACTGACCAAAAGGGATGAAGAAGCTCCTTTTCTAAGAGAAGAAACTTAGACAAGGAAGGAGAAGAGAGAGATCAAGGGAAACAGAGATTACTGGGCATCATGGAAGCTGTTTTCTGGAAGGCAACCCAATGGTGGGGCAACCCAGTGGTGGGGACCCTCTGCATCCTGAATGAGTGGAGGTGGTACTTGCTGGCAGTAGATTCAGCTTTTATCCATTTCTGGACATGGAAGGGCAGAATGCAGCCATGAACAACTTTGCTCAAATACATTTTTCTCTACTTAGGATTATTTCTTTTCTCCAAGGGGGACATTTCTGTGGCTCTTCCCATATATTGCTGGATTGCTTTCTAGAAGATGGGTACCACTTTACAATATCATGACCCAAATAGGGCAAGAGAGGATCCCATTTTGGTCACATATAATAATGCAATAAATAAGTGATTAATAACAAACAGAACAGAAAATCCCCAGGCTGTGGGGCAGTGGAGCTGTTGCTGGAGGGAGAACATCCAGATCTTTAATCTCTGGGGCCACTTCAAGTATACCTGCCCAGGATTTAAGCATCATTAGTCGATGTTGCTGAGCCAGATCAATAAATGGATATGGCAAAGGCTGTGTAGATTTTAGAGCAGGGGCAGATGGGATGCAATTCTCAGGAATCCCACAAGGCTTAGAAGTAACAGTGTAATCCTCAGGGCAGGACTTAATTCAGGGCCCTGCCATCAAAAGTGAAATGAAGCACTAATATATCCCACGACATGGATGAACCTTGAAAACATGCTAAGTGAAAGAAGCCAGACCAAAAGACCACATATTATATGACTCCACTTATATGAAGATTCCTGCAGCCTCTACTCTCCACCACTGATAACTCCCTCCAGATTCAAATTCCTGTGGGCCTACCTGCTCTAGCTGGGGCCGGGATGGGAGGTGCCAGAACCCCACAACTGACAACCCCAACCAGACTCTCAGGAGAGGTAATTTGCTCAAAGGAAAATTGAGATGGAGGCAAAAGCCACAGCTCTCCACTAACTATGCTGCTAAAACTTTGGGGGCTGCTATGCACCAGAACTAGTTGACACCATAGAGTCACAGGCCAAGTCTGGCCCACGGCTTATTACTTCACAGCCCATGAGAGAAGAATGGTTTTTGTTGTTGTTGTTGTTGTTGTTGTTGTTTTGGGACGGAGTTTTGTTCTTGTTGCCCAGGCTGGAGTGCAGTGGTGCAATCTCAGCTCACTGCAACCTCTACCTCCCGGGTTCAAACGATTCTCCTGCCTCAGCTCCCGAGTAGCTGGGATTACAGGCATGCACCACAATGCCCAGCTAATTTTGTATTTTACTAGAAACAGGGTTTCTCCTTGTTGGTCAGGCTGGTCTCGAACTCCCTGCCTTAGATGATCCGCCCGCCTTGGCCTCCCAAAGTGCTGGGATTACAGGCATAAGCCACCGTGCCGACCAGCAGAATAGTTTTTACAGATGAATATCTGCAATTGATTTGATGACAGGGAACACCAACTCTGAATCCCAATTAAGTAAAATGTTGCCCTCCCAACCCTGCAAAAAAACAAAACAAAGCAAAACAAAAAACCAAACACATTCTTCTCATTAGCAAACCTGCATTACAAAAAACTGTTCCTGGCAGGACGCAGTGACTCACGCCTATAATCCCAGCACTTTGGGAAGCTGAAGTGGGAGGATCACATGAGCCCAGGAGTTTGAGACCAACCTGGGCGACATAGGGAGATCTCGTCTCTACAAAAATTTTAAAAGTAGCCAGTGTGCTGGTGCATGCCTGTAGCTCCAAGTTACTTGGGAGGATCACTTGAGCCCAGGAGGTCAAGGTGGCAGTGAGCTATGCAATCAAGCCTGGGAGGAAGAGCGAGACCCTGTCTCAAAAAACCAAAAACCAACAAACAGAAACAACCCTGTTACCAATGATTATGATTATATTTTTCAATTTGTCAATAAAAATTTTTGGAAATTTGTTATCAAATTTCGAAACAAATTCCAAAACAGAAAAACTCTTATCAAATAAGTGCCTACCTAACATCCTCAGTTTTGATTCTTGGCCTGCAAACCCCAATATTTACTACCTAGCTGTTTACTGCCCCTTACTGTAGGGCAGTGCCTCTCAAATTGTGGTGATCATAGAATCACCTGGAGAGCTGTTAAAACAGATTGCTGGGCCCTAGTCCCAGATACTCTAATTCAGTAGGTTAAACATAGAGTTTACTATATGACATGTCAATTCCACTCCTATGTATATAGCCAAGAGATGTGAAAATATATGTCAGTACAGAAACTTGCACATGAATGTTCATAGCAGCACTATTCATAATAGCCAAAAATTGGAAACAATACAATATCCATCAATTGATGAATGGATATACACATTATGGTATATCCATATGAGGTAGGAAGTGAGACTCGACTCCAGAGATGAAGGTCAGACACCAAACTGAGGACTAGCTAAAACAAGGAAGGGGCAGAACCAGCTTTCCATAAGATATGCCCACCAGTGTGCCATGTCAGTTTACCATTGCCATGACAACACCCAGGAGTTACCACTTCTTTCCATGGCAATGACCAGCTGACCCAAAAGTGACCACCCCTTCCCTAGAAATTTCTGCATAAACTACCCCTTAATCTATATATAATTAAAAGTAGGTATAAATATGACTGCAAAACGCCCTGAGCTGCTACTCTCTGCCTATGGAGTAGCCCTGTTCTGCAGGAGTAGTCACAGAGCTCTAACACTGCTGCTTCAATAAAGCTGTTTTCTACCCCTGGCTTGCCCTTGAATTCTTTCCTGGGCAAAGCCAAAAACCCTCATGGGCTAAGTCCCAATTTGGGGCTCACCTGCCCTACATCACATACAATAGAATATTATGCAACTATGAAGTGAAATGAAGCACAGATATATCTCATGACATGGATGAACCTTGAAAACATGCTAAGTAAAACAAGCCAGACCAAAAGGCCACATATTATATGACTCCACTTACATGAAATGTCCAGAATAGGCAAGTACATAGAGATGGAAGAGAGATTAGTTGTTGTCAGGGAATGTAAGACAGCAGAAGTGGAGAGTGACTGCTAATGAGGATGAATTTTCTTTTTTGTGTCATGAAAATGTTCTGGAATTAGTGGTGATGGTTGTACAGTCTTTTGAATATACTAAAACCACTGAATTGTATACTTTCAAATGGTGAATTTTATGGTATGTGAATTATATCTCAATATGAAAATAAATAAATAAAACACACAACCCATGACACTGGATGCAATCTGGAACTAGTTCTCAGAAAATGATTTTGCTTGATGCACAATGTATATTAAAGAAAAAAGACTGCTACTTCTTTGAGGGCAATGACATTTTTTCGCTAGCATCTCTCTAAATTTTCTTTCTCATCAAAGTCAATGAGAAAACAGAATTCCTGAAAAGAAACTTTGCTGCTAACAATTAAGACCTAAAACCATCAATAAGTTAAGGACGTGACTATGGGGCTCTTGGGATCAATGACAGACTCAGACTGGCTATTTTAACTGACTTATCATGAAATGAGTGATGACAGAAACAATACAATGGAAATTATTTTTCATGGAAAGAATTCATAGCACCCTTTGTGTTTGTGACTGGAATGACCATGGATGTGGTTAAGTCCGAACGTGTATGTCATCACCTTGGGCAGGGTTTCAGGGAAGGCTAAATCAGATCCAGGGAGAGAGAGCAAGCAGTGCCATTGCGTATCTTGTAGGGGATGCCCCAGAAAGACTGAAATACAATGCCCCAATGGCTAGCTGTTGCTGGAAAGAAGCAAGCTGGAGGGAACACAAGGTTTAAAAAAGGGGGCTCCTGAATGTCACCAGGTTCCCCAAACCTCCAAGAGGAAGCTGTACCCAGATTCTGCTGCCATCCCCTTATGGTGGAAAGCAAAGGCTTGGGCTGTGTATGCCTCCAGGACTCCTCCATGAGCCCATGTCTGCAGAGGGTGTGGTCCAGGAAGAAGCAACTGACCTTCTGCTTCCAGAAGTGAGGATTTCCTGTAGCTCCTGGGCCTGGCTTGCCCCGGGATGGCTCCAACCCTACCAATATATGTGAGTTCCTTTATAGCTGCTGTTCATTTTTGAAAGGAAGCATCTTTGGTGACCAGTATCACGTGTCAAAGTTGAGAGTGCATGACCAAGGGATCCTGTGACTCAGGGAGAGCTCTACATAACCTTTATTGCTGCCCAATTATTCTCCAGAATCTCAGTTACCAATCCTGTCATTCATCTGCTCATAAACCTTCTATGTCTCCCCACCACCAACCAAATTAAATCCAAGTCTGGAAACAGGCATTCATGAATCCAGCTCTGCAATACAGCAGTACCTACTTTTGCAGTGTCAACTACCTGGAGTTAGTACAGACTCCACAGGTTAAGGACATAGTCTTCAACAAGACTGCCCTCACTTCAGAGACCCTACATGATATGGGGTTTCCCAGGCCATCTGCACTTCTGATCAACTGGCTACAAATATGGGGATTCCCACAACCCCTCATATTTGATAATTTGCTACAGTGACTCACATAACTCAGCAAAGTGCTATACTTACCATTACAGTTTTATTATAAAGGGTACAAATCAGGACCAGCCAAATGAAGAGATCCATAGGGTGAGGTCTGGGAGGATCCCAAACACAGAGCTTCCATATCTTTTCCCCATGGAGTCAGGATGCATTACCCTCATAGCACATTGGTGTTCACCCACCAGGAGGCTCAACTGAGCTTTGATGTCCAGAGTTTTTACTGGTGTTTCATCACAAGGCATGACTGATCAAATAATTGGCCATGTGATTGAACTCAATCTCTAACCTCCTTCCCTCCCTGGAGGTCAGGCTGATATCATCTGGCTCAAAACTCCAACCCTCTAGTCATTTGGTTGGTTCCTAATGACTAGTCCCCATCTTGAAACTATCTAGGGGCCCACCATGAGTCACCTTGTTAGTATAGACTCAGGCATGGTCCCAGTGGGTCACTATGAATAACAAAGACATTCCTATCACTTGGGAAATTCCAAGGGTTTAGAAGCTCCTTCTCAGAAACCCAAGACAACTGGAGAAATTATTATGCAACAAATGCCAGCCTATCTTCACCACAGTGTGCCCCATGACCTCTTTTCTATGCTCTTGGCTTAGGTCAGGCAGAGCAGCTTCCTGCTCTCCATATGTAGCTGGAGACTTCTCACCTTGCTTCCTTTGCTTGCACTGATTCCTTTGTCTGGATTGCTTCCCTGAGGGTACCCATCCTTTGTGTAGATATAACTGTCCTCATTTTAGATGAGAAAGTTGAGGACTAGAAGATTAAGTCACTTTTCAAAGACAATTGGTTCTATATGATAAAACCAGGACATAAATCCAGGCCTATCTGAAGCCCCAGCCTGTGTGATCCCATATCCCTGTGGGCAGTAGGATTGGCTGATATTATTGGAATCCCTGAAAGATCAGTCTGTAATTATTCTCTCATGAAAAATGGCTTAAAGAGGACAAAATTTTCCATCACTAACAATGCCACCTTGGGGAAGCTAAACTCCCAAACTAACAGATACCCTTGACTGCAAGTAATAGAAAGGCCCACAAAAAGACCCTTAGACCAGAAGTTGGCAAACTTTTTCTGTAAAGGGCCAAGGGCCAGAGAGTAAATATTTGAGGCTTTGCAGGCCATAAGGTCTCTGTCATGACTACTCATCCCTGCCACTGTAGCACTAAACAATATGTAGACAATACATAAACAAATGGGCATGGCTGTATTCCAATAAAACTTTATTTACAAAATCAAGCAGTGGGCCAGATTTGGCTCTTGGGTCATATTTGCCAACTCCTGTCTTAAACCAGGAGGACATTTATTCATCATATAACAAGAAGTCTAGAAATAGGGTGGATCGGCCGGGCGCGGTGGCTCAAGCCTGTAATCCCAGCACTTTGGGAGGCCGAGACGGGCGAATCACGAGGTCAGGAGATCGAGACCATCCTGGCTAATACGGTGAAACCCCGTCTCTACTTAAAAATACAAAAAACTAGCCGGGCGACGAGGCGGGCGCCTGTAGTCCCAGCTACTCGGGAGGCTGAGGCAGGAGAATGGCGTAAACCCGGGAGGCGGAGCTTGCAGTGAGCTGAGATCCAGCCACTGCACTCCAGTCTGGGTGGCAGAGCAAGACTCCGTCTCCAAAAAAAAAAAAAAAAAAGAAATAGGGTGGATCCAGGTGAGCTACTCAGGCAGCTCAGCAGCATGTTCAGATCCTAGGTTCCTTCCTGTCATTTGCAGATGACAACATCCAGAAACAGAAAACTTCATGCCTCCTTGGTCAGAATAGTTTACAGGCAAACCCCTAGCTAAGGGGAAAGGAGTCATCCAGATTGCCTTAAAAATGGTCTCATCCCTGACTGCAACATTAGAATCACCTGAGAGCTTTTAAGAAACACCTGGGCCCAGCTGGGAGCGGTGGCTCACACCTGTAATCCCAGCACTTGTGGGAGGTGGAGGCAGGCAGATTATGAGGTCAGGAGATTGAGACCATCCTGGCTAACACGGCAAAACCCTGTCTCTACTAAAAATATAAAAAATTAATCAGGCGTGGTGGCACGTGCCTGTAGTCCCAGCTACTCGGGAGGCTGAGGCAGGAGAATCTCTTGAATCGGGGCGGCGGAGATTGCAGTGAGCTGAGATTGCATCACTGCACTCCAGCCTGGCAACAGAGAGAGACTCCATCTCAAAAAAAAAAAAAAAAAAAAAGAAACACCTAGGCCCCTACCAGAGCTTTGTATTTAATGGTTATGAGGTGGGGCCTTGGCATTGATATTTTTTAAAACCATTCATAGCTGGAAAGGAAAGGAAGGCATTGGCAGACCAGTCAAAACTTCCTGCACACAAAGGCCAATTCGTGATCACCATCAAAAGGGTATTTTAGCAAAGAGGAAGAAGGGTGTATTAGCCCATTTTCTTTTTTTTTTTTTTTTTTGAGATGGAGTCTTGCTCTGTCGCCCAGGCTGGAGTGCAGTGGCCGGATCTCAGCTCACTGCAAGCTCCGCCTCCCAGGTTTACGCCATTCTCCTGCCTCAGCCTCCCAAGTAGCTGGGACTACAGGCGCCCACCACCTCGCCCGGCTAATTTTTTTTTTTATTTTTTAGTAGAGATGGGGTTTCACCAGGTTAGCCAGGATGGTCTCGATCTCCTGACCTCGTGATCCGCCCGTCTCGGCCTCCCAAAGTGCTGGGATTACAGGCTTGAGCCACCACGCCCGGCCTAGCCCATTTTCACGCTGCTGATAAAGACATGCCCGACATTGGGCAATTTACAAAAGAAAGGTTTAATTGGACTTACGGTTCCACATGGCTGGGGAAGCCTCATAATCATGGCAGAAGGCAAGGAGGAGCAAGTCCTGTCTCACATGGATGGCAGCAGGCAAAGTGAGAATGAGGAAGACGCAAAAGTGGAAACCCCTGATAAAACCATAAGATCTCGTGAGACTTATTCACTATCACGAGAACAGTATGGGGGAGACTGCCCTCATGATTCAATTATCTCCCACCAGATCCCTCTCACAACACATGGGGATTATGGGAGTACAATTCAAGAAGAGATTTGGGTGGAGACACAGAGCCAAACCATATCAAAGGGCGAAGGCTGAAGGGCCACATCTCAATGTGATGATTTTCACCTGCAAAATGGAAATCACGGTAGGACCTACTTCAAAAGTCCCTGCAAAATTTAAATGAAGCAGCATGCCTGATACAGTGCCTGGAAAAAATAAGCACTCAGTGCATTAGCAGTTGATTGCTCTTAGTTGTTATGAAGTCCTCCTAGATGTTTTATGTACATTTTAGAAAATGTACCAATTGAATGATGTTGGTTTCTATGGGATTTGAACCCCAGCCTTTCCTCAGCTATCTGGAAAACTGGGAGTGGCAGGGATTTAAAAAAAAAAATTACAAGTGACTCACCACAACCCTTCCCTCCCAAATACTTCATGTAAGAACACAGCACAGAGATTGATTGATCTCTACTCTCTTCTGAAAAGCATCATGGCACAAACTTTTTCCTGAAGGCCGTTTAGAAGCCTCACTCTTCCTCAGTCACAGAAGAAGACTTTCTCCCCCGTTCTGCTGTAGGCCATCTTCTCCCTGTTGCCCCATCTATTTCCAGCCACTTTTCAAAGCAAAGTGGGAAATCTCTCTTAATGCTCTTTTTCTTCCTTCCACTAGTTTTCTACGGCTGCTGCAACAAATTACCACAAACTTAGAGGCTTAAAGCAACACAAATTAATGACCTTACAACTCTAAAGGTCACAAGTGTAAAATGGGTCTCACGGGGCTAAAATCCAGGTTCCAGCAGGGCTGTGCTCCTATCTGGAGAGACCACGTATTCTCGCCTTTTGCAGATCCTAGAAGTGGCCTGCATTCCTTGGCTTGTGACCCCTTCCATCTTCTCTCATGGCACCCCCTTGACTCACCCTTCTACCCCTCTCTTCCACATCTAAGGACCCTTAAATGTGATGATATTGGGTTCCCCTAATCCACTTGGATTATTCTGGATAATCCAGAATGATCTTCACATCTCAGGATTCTTAATGTAATCACACCTGCAAAGTCCCTTTTGCCACATAAGGTAAGATAAGGTAACATTCACAGGTTTCAGGGATGTGGATGTCAACATCTGTGGACCATTATTCTGTCTACCACATTTTATGATCTCTAATGCTCCCCATTCTTCTCCAGCCTCCCGTTCCTCCTTTTCACCTACAGGGCTCTGTTTGTTCTGTCCCTGTTGCCCTCCTGCAGGGTCCAGATGGCCTTTCCTGAAATAGAGGTACGGGTATCCTGGCATGTGGGGCTGTTGGGAGGTTTAGATTAATGTTTATGAGTGCTTAGAACAGTGTCTGGTGCACAGTAGGGCTACAAAAGTGGTTGCTAGCTGCCACTGCTGCCGTTAACGTGCTCACAGGCATGCCCTCCTTGGGAATGGGACTTCTGCTTCACAATTGGCCTTCCTAAAGGGTGCCTACTTGTTTTTAAGCTCGAACAGTTCAAAAACAGCCAGTAACTTGGAAAAGCTTTCTAGAAACTATCAACTACTGCCGGGTGTGGTGGTTCACACTTGTAATCCCAGCACTTTGGGAGGCCAAGATGGGCGGATCACCTGAGGTCAGGAGTTTGAGACCAGCCTGACCAACATAGCGAAACCCCGTCTCTACTAAAAATACAAAAATTAGCTGGTCATGGTGGCGCATGCCTATAATCCCAGCAACTCAGGAGGCTGAGGCAGGAGAATCGCTTGAACCCCAGAGGTGGAGGTTGTGGTTAAGTGAGATGGCCCCACTGCACTCCAGTCTGGGCCACAGAGCGAGACTCCGTCTCAAAAAGAAAGAAAGAAAGAAAGAAACTTTATCAACCAGTATTTCTTTAAGTGTCCACCTGCATCAGCATCTCCTGGGGTGCTTTTCAAAGCACACTTGACTGTTCTTCACACTAAAGTTTGTGAACCTCAGTCTGAAGCTCCAGCATTTGGGAGTTTATAATTTGCAACCAGAAAAAAAAAAAGAAGAGCCCCATCCCACTGCCTCGCTCAGCCCCTCTGCTGCTAACAACACACTCACTGCAGGGCCAGGAGCTGAAGTCTTCCTTGAAGGATGTTCAGCAAGCCTGGGGCCTTCCTCGGGGATCTGCCATTGAATGCTAGCGAAGGACTTGTCCCAAGAACAGGGGTTGAAGGCAGGAAATGGATGGGAGGGAGGTAGACAGTGACTATCTGACCAATGGCATTTATCCTTTTGGAGGTCCCTGACCCGCTCAAGAACCTGGTGAAAGCCAAAGGTCTCTTCTCATACCTGGGCACCAGGTATGGGCAGCTGGCCTGATGCCTACTGAGAGAAAAAGAGGAAGATGGAGCCCCCAGACAGACCGTGGTCCAACCTGTCCCTCTGCTGGCCTTAGTATGAGCAGAGGATGCAAAAGCCAGAAAGAGGCCCAACTGTCAAACCTTCAGGACATGTGAAGTAGAGCTTGGTGTGAGTTCAGCTCCCGCCCTGGGACTCCTCAGTTGGTGTTGAGGAAACTTCTAAGCCCTAGAACCTGCAAAGACCCCAGGCCCTGCTGTTTAATGAATGGAAAGAATCTTCTTCCCTCCTTTTGAGGCATTCCAGGCCTTTCCAGAGCCCACCCGAAACTTAAATAAGCACCCCACGGGGATGGTGTGTATCCAGCACTAAAATAAACTTAAATAATATCCCAGAAAATTATAAATTATGCATTTAGGAATCGGAATGTGAGAGGCAGGGTTTTCTCTTCCTCTATTATAGCTTTCATGAAAGGGAGACAAATAATAAAGCTCCCCCAGGCTAAAGTTAGAGTCGACATATAGTTTACACCAGAAAATATACACTTAGGTATCCATTTCGAATGCATGTACTTCCAGTGCGAAATCCTTTCAGTGACCACAAGCTCCTTAAAGCCAAAGCCAAGAGCAGGGAGGTCTCTGTGTGGTCCAAATGCTCAGGAAGGAAGGAAAGTAGCATCTATTGAACGTTTACCACCCACCTGGCACATAGCTCACACCCTCTTACAACGTCCTCACGACTACACTGTGAAATCTTTTTTTTTTTTCTTTTTTTTTTTTTTGAGGCAGTCTCATTCACTCTGCACTCACCCAAGCCCAGTGCAGTGGTGTGATCTCGGCTCACTGCAACCTCCACCTCCCAAGTTCAAGCAATTCTCCTGCCTCAGCCTCCACAGTAGCTGGGACTACAGGCATGCGCCACCACGCCCAGCTAATTTTTTGTATTTTTTTTAGTAGAAATGCGGTTTCACCACATTGGCCAGGCTGGTCTCGAACTCCTGACCTCATGTGATCCACCCACCTCAGCCTCCCAAATGCTAGGATTACAGGCATGAGCCACCATGCCCGGCGAAATCAAATTTATTAGCTCCATTTTTCAAGTGGAGGAAACTGAAACTGGGAATGGACAAGTAACTTGCCCAGCACAGTGGGGAACAATACCTTGAGCCTGAAGCCAATTTCCCTAATGATTTATTTGCCTAGTCACTTATTTCATCTTCAGCATCCTAGTTTTCCCTACTCTTTTGGGTATTTGAAGAACTCTATTAAAAGCTCATCTAAAGATAAACATTTTTGGCTGAGTACAGTGGCTCAGGCCTGTACCAGCACTTTGGGAGGCCAAGGCGGGCGGATCACTTAAGTCTCGGAGTTCCAGTCCAGCCTGGCCAACATGGTGAAACCCCGTCTCTACTCAAAATACAAAAATTAGTCAGGTGTGGTAGCAGGTGCCTGTAATCCTAGCTACTTAGGAGGCTGAGGAAGGAGAATCGCTTGAACCCAGGAGACAGAGTTTGCAGTGAGCTGAGATCGCACCACTGCACTCCAGCCTGGGCAATAGAGCAAGACTCTGTCTCAAAAAAAAAAAAAATCCCACAGATGCCTGGGCTTCACTCCAGACCAGATGAACCCAAATCCTTCAGGGTGGGGCCAAGCATCAGCATTTTCACCTATTCTCCAGGAGCTTCCACACCTCAAGGTCTGAAACCCACTTCTCTATGACATCTCTTGGAGGGGGGTTGTCTGCATGTCCTATCTCACCTCCTGATGCCCCTCCACTGGCCCTTGGGGACTCAGAATCAAGGAATGGGTTAGGAGTCCCAGCCACTGCCTCTGGATGGTTACCATACCTCCCACCCTCTATTTCTGCCCTCATTTTATAGATGGTGAGTGTGGCTGCCCAGGGACTGCTAGGTGATTGGAGCTCAATCATCCCCTCCCAGTAGAGGGCCATTTTTTCTTGAGAAGTGCAGGTTTGCTGGATTAACAAGCTTGTTAACAAGCCTTGATGGATTAACAAGCCAGGGATTAACCCCTGGCTTCCCAGGGGTTAATGCCGTTCCCTCAGAGGTTGCCAGTCTGAGGGTGCTGTCCCCACCGTGCCCCTGTTGGCCTGAGGAGTCTCCTGCTTAGCTGGCCATTTATGCCCCTGCTGTCCTGGCTGCATTGGGTGGGTAGGGGCTGCTTCTTTGCACTCTGGTGTCTCCCCTGCTGGGTGACCTTGGGAAGGTCACTTAACCCCTCTGAGCCTTAGTATTACCCTGCAAAATAGAAAGGATGGTGCCCACCTCAGAAGGATATTATGAGGATTAAATAGGTCTCTACCCACTCTCAGAACGCCCTAAGTTTTTCATTCAAAGTATGTACATTAATCACTGTTTAATGTTTGTCTCTAGCTGGACTAAGAGAACCACTAGGGCCAGGCCTGTGTCCATGTCCCAGAATCTTAACACAGGGCCTGGCACCTCGTAGTTGCTCATAGACCCCTTGTTGAATAAATGAATAAGGACGGGCCAGGCGAGGAATGGAGTCTGTTGTCAATGAGTCTTAATCCCCTTCCTTTACTTCCCTAAAATACTTCCAGAACAACCTTCGCAGATGTACATTCTTTTGTTACCAGTCATGCATGTCAGCAACTTCCTTCACCCAACTTCCTTCAAACAAAGGTACCCACCACACACTCACTGGCCTTCTCAGTGGTCTTCTGGTGGGAACAGATGTGGCTTCATTAGTGGCCGGGCAGAAGCATGGATATCAGAGACTTAAGGGGTACCAATCCAGCAGGTTAAGATGGCTGGGTAGCAAGCCACCCCAAAGTTGGTGGCATAAAACAACAACCATTTTATTAGGCTCACAGATTCAGAGGTTTAAGAATTTGACTAGGGCCCAATAGGGTGGTCTCTCTCTGCTCTCCAATGTCTAGGGCCTGGGTTGTGAAGACTCAAATGGCTGGAGGTGGCTGGAAAGGCTGAGGGCTGAAATCACCTGGGGGCTTCTTCCCTCACATGCCTGGTGCCTGGACTGAGACGTCTCAGTGGGGACTGTCAACCAGAGTGCCTTCACATGGCCCCTCTATGTAGTTTGGGCTTCCTCACAGTATGGTGGCCTTGGGATAGTTGAACTTTTTACCCAGAGGCTCAGGACTCCAAAGGCAAGTGTTCCATTAACAAAGGCAGAAGCTGATGGCCTGAGATGACTTAGGCTTGGAAGTCATATAGCATCACTTCTCGGTACTCAATTAATTGAAGCAGCCTCTTGGCAGAATAAACCTGCCAATATTCAAAGAAAAGAGAGAGACAGACCCTACCGCTCAATGGGAAGACTATCAAAGAATTTGTGACCATGTTTTAAGACTATCACACATACCCTGCTGGTTGCAGTTGCATGTGCTAGAACCCGAGACAAGGCCTGGTTCAGGAGGAGGGCTCAGGGGAGGTTTACCAAGTCCCAGGCTCTTGGCCCAATGTTGCCACTCACTCATGCTGTGTGGCCTTAGGCAAGTCTTTTCCACCTTCTTGACCTCCATTTCCCCATGTGACATTCAGGGAATAAAATGCTGCAAGATCAACCTCTGATATGGTCAGGCTTTGTGTCCCCACCCAAGTCTCATCTTGAATTATAATTTCCAGGTGTTGAGGGAGAGAGCTGCTGGATGGTGACTGGATCATGAGGGTGGTTCCCCCATGCTGTTCTGGTGATAGTGAGTGAGTTCTCATGAGATCTGATGGTTTTATAAGCGGCTCTTCCCCTTCACTTCCTACACACTCTCTCTCACCTGCCACCATGTAAGACATGCCTTTTCCCCTTCCGCCATGACTGTAAGTTTCCTGAGGCCTCCCCAGCCATGAGGAACTATGAGTCAATTAAACCTCTTTTCTTTATAAATTACCCAGTCTCAGGTATTTCTTTATAGCAGTGTGAAAATGGACAAATGTAACTCCTTTCCTTGTTGCGGGAGACCCTCCCCATCATGCACATACATAGCTCACCAGGGTGACAAAGATCAAAATGGGGTTGGCGGTGGCACCAACAGAATCCTCCCAACCGATTGGGAAAATATGAGTGCAAAGGAGACTGTGTCCACTGTCCATCGGGAACCCTGAGTGGGTGGAACCCTGTTCTATCATGGCACTCAGTGTCAATCAGAGCCTTCCTGGGTCCCTACAGTATGAGGGTCCAGCTAGTTTTCCAATGCTTCCAATAGAAGGTGCTGGGCAGGGCCTGCTGGGCTGAGAGGGCCTCAGGTGCAGGGTCAGGAGCACACAGAGTGTGTGGGCTAATTACTACAGAAAACAAAAGATGTGGATATAGCAGACACCAACAAGATGGGGTGACCATGCCCAAGAGGCTAGTGAAGACAGATACTGATGACCATGGCTCAGCTCTCCCCCTCCTCCAGCTCCCCTCCTATGGCACAGAAGCCACTAGAACTAAGTACATGCCCTGACAAGGGAAGTTGAGGCAATTTGGAATAGATTGAATTTAAGTCTGACATGACTGACTTCAGCTGACATTGATTATAAATAAATGGTTTTGGCAGTTGGACAGAATGGGGAGTCTCTAGGAGAAACAGAGAAAAATGAAGCTGCATTTTTAGAGACCCCAAGATTTGTAGCTAATTCATTTCTTCTTTCTGCTTAGCAAGGGACTGGCTGAGATCTCAGGCCTTTCCAGCTGTGACATCCACTGTGGCTCTGATCCCCAGGCTTTATGACTCTGCTGCTGCTACCACTGCAACCCAGGGGACTGCCAGAGTGTGTGCAGGTCACATCCCAGTGGAGCTCTGCCTGAACCAGCACTGAAAAATGGTTTACCCCTGAGTCATTCAGACAATTGATATTGTTGAGAAACCACGGCGTGTAGGCCCTAGGCTGGGCATCGTGCCTGCTTCTGGGGACAGTCAATTGAGTAAGACACTGGCCTCATCTTCAACGTGTTTACAATCCTGTGGCAACAAACAATTAGAAGCCACTGGTTCTAGGACCTTAATTAGGAATTTCTCCTGATTACTGCTTTTGTTAAGAATTGACATGAACACATCTCCAGCCAATCAGTCAACAAATATTTACTGAGCACCTACTATGTGCCAGGCTCTATTTTAGGTATTTGGGGTACATCAGTGAACAAATAAACAATAGAAATATAAATAAATGAGCCTTCAAGGCCTGCTTTTATCTCTCTGCCCATCTCAGTCCTGGGGAAATAAATGTGGGTGCTTCAAGCTAAACAACCAAATGATCACCTTTTTTTTGAGACAGGGTCTCCTGTTGTCCAGGCTGAAGTGAAGTGGTGCAAACACAGCTCACTGCATCCTCAACCTCCTGTACTCAAGCAATCCTTGCACTTCAGCCTCCCGTGTAGATGGGGTCACAGGCATGTGCCACTACACCAGGCTGATTTTTAAATTTTTTGTTAAGAAAAGGTCTCACCATGTTGCCCATGCTGGTCTCAAACTCCTGGGCTCAAGTGATTTTCCCACCTCTGCCTCCCAAAGCACTGAGATTAGAGGTATAAGCCACCGCAACAGGCCATGATCAACCTAATTCTAAGGCATTTCCCACCCCCACCCTCATTCCCTGAACTCCCATCCTCCTTTGATCCTCAGTCAAGGCCAACTTCAAAAACTCCTTGGTAATCAGCTGGGAGCTTGCAGGTCCCAGACCTTCAGCAGCTTGTGGGAATGTCCCACGAGGAACATTTTTTTTTTTTTGTCAAAAGAATGCCAGGAGTTTAATTACTGTGTGGCCCATGGAGGTGATTTCCATTTATCAGCCAGAACCCAGACAGATCCTAGGAAGGCCCGTTGTGTGAGGCTGTGGTCGCTGTGGCCTGCTCTCACTAGCAAAGGATAACCCTGGGGCCTGCGCCCTGGGCAGGGGCAGCAGGAATGCTTTGAATGCTTCCCCTGCATGTGGCCTTGGGTTTTACCACTGGCTACAGCGGGTGGTTTAATTAATAAATGTCTACTGCTTGTCATTTATCATTAGCAAAACAGGAGGGGTTGGAGGTGGGGGCAGCCAAGAGGGCAGGGAAGCTTTCTCCAAACAAGGTGCACCGATAAATTAAAGCTGTACCCATCAGTCTCACAGGCTGACTGCTGTTGTACAGCCCCACGTTGCTTTCCTCTGGTTCAGAGGCCAGTCTCATCTTTCTGAAGGGCTTTGCAGCAGCTGTAGGGGGTTTCAGCTATGATTGTGTCTCCCTTGTCAAATCTCAGCAAAGGACTGTGTTGTGTGGTATGGAGGAGAGAGAGCAGCATGTGCCCAGGGAACTGGTTCCCATCGGCGCTGCAAACTGAAACTCTATGGTGGATCCAGCCTGAGGCTGGATTTTTGTTTGGCTTCAATGGCATTTGACAAATTGGAAATTTTTACATAAAAATTCAGGTTTCCGGTTTCTATTGAAAAAGGAAAGTGAGGCAAAACCAAACCCTCTTTTTCAGTATGGCAACAAGCAGCTGATGGCCGGGCAGGGCAGCCATGTGAGGTTGTGTGAGTTGTGCACTGCACAAAAGCACCTAGCAGAAGGGGCAAATGGAGGCTGAATCTAGGCCAGTTTGTCTTTCCAGCAGAAGCCCTGTAGGCAGGACGAGGGCCTTCCACTTTCCCACGACTGCCAACAATCCCTGCTACTTTACTCACCTACTCTATTCATGTATGTTACCAATCTGAGCTCGGTAAGTACTTGGTGTTTTCATTCGTAGTATATATTCAGGGCACTATTTCATCTTCTCTATATGAGAGATGCCTCTTCAACCTTCAAGGCTCAGCTCAACTCATAGAAGCTCCCTGGTGGTACCCTCCTCTGTATTTTCTCAACAGCAACCCAGACTGCTATTATAACACCCAGCACACCCTTGTGCTCTAATTTGTTAGTCTGTTTCCGGCAGACTTTGAGCCCCTTGAAGATAGATTGTACCATTTCTACTTTTCCTCTGCCTGGCACATAATGGGCACTAAATCAGTAGGGCTGAATGAATGGGTTTATGGCCAAATGTGCCAGGCAAGGGAGGCCTCCAAAAGGCTGCCTAAAATCCCAAGCCAGGAAGGGTTAATGAAAGATTTTAACTTTGGGGTTTTGAAAGACCCTAGACTCCTAGGTTTCTTCTGTTGGACACTCTATGGGGCACTTAAAATCCTGAGCCATGCTGATTTTGGGATTTCCTCTGACCAGAAGGCTGAATGTTTAAGACTTTTCACATTCGCTTGTTCTGTTGTAAGGAGCTAGTAAGAGCTCAGCCTGGCCTCTGCCAAAACCACTTTTAAAGGAATAGCAGACACAGTGCAGCCAACAGAGGCTGCAGGGAAGAAGGATGGCTGTGACTCTGCAGAGCAATTCTGGGATCCTGGAACCTGAAATACATCCCCTCCCCAGAAATTTAGCCTGAAATTTCTTTAACCAAGATCAAAAGGTGAACCTTCCTTCTAATAATCAGAGAGGACTGAATGTGTTCTGAAAAAAAGAGACACACTGGTCTAAATTATTTCCAACTAATGTGCAAATGACTGATAGAGGTTTTTTTGTTGTTGTTTTGTTTTTGTTGATTTTTCCTTTTTTCCCCTAAATGCTAGTTTGGTGCCAGGGTAAAAAGAGTTATAAAAGAGCAACACCAAGGCGGGTGGATCACGAGGTCAGGAGTTCGATACCAGCCTGGCCAACATGGTGAAACCCCATCTCTACTAAAAATACAAAAAATTAGCTGGGCGTGGTGGCACGCGCCTGTAATCCCAGCTACTCCGAGGCTGAGGCAGGAGAATCACTTGAACCCGGGAGGCAGAGGTTGCAGTGAGCCCAGATCGCGCCATTGCACTCCAGCCTGGCGACAGTGCAAGGCTCTGTCTTAAAAAAAAAAAAAAAAAGCAATTAAGCCCTCTCGCCTAGTTTCTCCTTTGTCCTCCAGACCCTCGCGGCCGCCGGCGTTCGTGGTTCGCGCCCCCGCTTCCTCCGCCCTGCTGACTCGCCGCTTCCTCCTGGGCCCCATCGCCCCGAACGCGGGACTGCGCTTCCCGGCAGGCGCCGCGGCTAAGGATTTGGCGGCGGCACCCCGAGAGTCCGGGTGAGGGGGCTTTGTGCGCTGCGGTGGCTGCCAGCACGGTGGCGGAGGCCCAGGGACTGTGCACAGGTCGCCGCGAAGAGGCGTGCCATTTCCCAGCCGAGCGTCGAGGACCCTGCTGCCCAGGCCGGGCTGCCAGACGTAGGCTCCTCTCTGGCGGCAGCGGGGGCGCGGCGACCCCAGTCTCTCGGCCTCCCCTTCCCACCCCACCTCCCGAGGCTTCCTCCTGCTGCAGCACGCCTGGCCTGACCCGGCTGTGGCCGTCCTCGATCTCCGTGTCCCTCCTGTGATTGCATTGACACGGCCGGGGCGTTAGAACGGGACAAGCTGAAGGCCCGATGAGAGAAAGGGAAAGTTAAGAATGCTGGAGCAGAACAATGGATTTCTGTTTCTCTTTCATGCAAGGGATCATGGGAAACACAGTTCAACAACCACCTCAACTCATTGACTCCACCAGCATCCATCAGGAGGATGCCTTTGATAACAACAGTGACATTGCTGAAAATGGTGGCCAGACACCATATGAAGCTACCTTGCAGCAAAGCTTTCAGTACTCACCTACAACACATCTTCCTTCACTCACAAATGGCTACCTACCATCAATCAGCATGTATGAAACTCAAACCAAATACCAGTCGTATAATCGATATCCTAATGGGTCAGCCAATGGCTTTGGTGCAGTTAGAAACTTTTAGCCCCACTAACTATTACCATTCAGAAATTCTAAACACAAGACCACATGAAATTCTAGAAAAACCTTCCCCTCCACAGCCACCACTCCCCTCCTTCAGTACCACAAACTGTGATTCCAAAGAAGACTGGCTCACCTGAAGTTAAACTAAAAATAACCAAAACTATCCAGAATGGCAGGAAATTGTTCAAATCTTCCCTTTGTGGAGACCTTTTAAATGAAGTACAGGCGGCCCCTCCCCGCCCCGCCTCCCGGCGCGGGTGGCCGAGGCGTAGCGCTGCGACCCCCGTCCCTGCGAACATGGCGCTGCGAGTGGTGCGGAGCGTGCGGGACCTGCTCTGCACCCTGCGCGCGGTCCCGTCCCCCGCAGCGCCCTGCCCTCTGAGGCCCTGGCAGTTGGGGGCGGGCGCCGTCCGGACACTGCGCACGCGACCCGCTCTGCTTTCGGTGCGTAAATTCACAGAGAAACATGAATGGATAACAATAGAAAATGGTATTGGAACAGTGGGAATCAGCAATTTTGCACAGGAAGCATTGGGAGATGTTGTTTACTGTAGTCTACCTGAAGTTGGGACAAAATTGAACAAACAAGATGAGTTTGGTGCTTTGGAAAGTGTGAAAGCTGCTAGTGAACTCTATTCTCCTTTATCAGGAGAAGTAACTGAAATTAATGAAGCTCTTGCAGAAAATCCAGGACTTGTAAACAAATCTTGTTATGAAGATGGTTGGCTGATCAAGATGACACTGAGTAACCCTTCAGAACTAGATGAACTTATGAGTGAAGAAGCATATGAGAAACACATCAAATCTATTGAGGAGTGAAAATGGAACCCCTAAATAAACTAGTATGAAATACCGCAAAAATAAATAAATAAATAAATGAAGTACAGGCAAATGAAGTACACGAAGTCAAAGCATGAAAGCAGAAAAGAAAAGAGGAAAAAACCCAAAAAACATGACTCATCAAGATCTGAAGAGCGCAAGTCACACAAAATCCCCAAATTAGAACCAGAGGAACAAAATAGACCAAATGAGAGGGTTGACACCATATCAGAAAAACCAAGGGAAGATCCAGTACTAAAAGAGGAAGCCCCAGTTCAGCCAATACTATCTTCTGTTCCAACAACAGAAGTGTCTACTGGTGTTAAATTTCAGGTTGGTGATCTTGTGTGGTCCAGGGTGGGAACCTATCCGTGGTGACCTTGTATGGATTCAAGTGATCCCCAGCTTGAGGTTCATACCAAAATTAACACAAGAGGTGCCGGAGAATATCATGTCCAGTGTTTTAGCAAACAGCCAGAGAGGGCGTGGGTTCATAAAAAATGGGTACAGGAGTATAAAGATCATAAAAGCAGTATGAAGAATTACTGGCTGAGGCAACCAAACAAGCCAGCAATCACTCTGAGAAACAAAAGATTCGGAAACCCTGACCTCAGAGAGAACATGCTCAATGGGATTTTGGCATTGCCCATGCAGAGAAAGCATTGAAAATGACTTGAGAAGAAAGAATAGAATAGCATACTTTTATCTATATTGATAAACAACCTGAAGAGGGTTTATCCCAAGCAAAAAAGAATGTTGGGGCCGGGCGCGGTGGCTCACGCCGGTAATCCCAACACTTTGGGAGGCCGAGGAGGGTGGATCACGAGGTCAGGAGATCCCAGCTAACACAGTGAAACCCCGTCTCTACTAAAAAAAAAAATGCAAAAAAATTAGCCGGACCTAGTGGTGTGCGCCTGTAGTCCCAGCTACTCCTGAGGCTGAGGCAGGAGAATGGCATGAACCCAGGAGGCGGAGCTTGCAGTGAGCGGAGATCGCACCACTGCACTCCAGCCTGGGCAAAAGAGTGAGACGCCCTCTCAAAAAAAAAAAAAAAAAAAGAATGCTGTCTCCAAAGCCGAAGTTAAAAAAAACCTGATGACCAAGATCTGTGCTTTGTACTCAGCCAGAACAGACCAATGCAGGGGAGATGGCCTCCTCACTCTCAAGTACTGACATTCGGAGACACAGCCAGAGGCAGCACACAAGTGTGGACGAGGAAGAGCCACCTCCTGTTAAAATAGCCTGGAAAACTGTGGCAGCAAGGAAATCCTACCAGCTTCCATTACAATGCACAAAGGGAGCCTGGATTTGCAGAATTGTAACATGTCTCCTGCTGTGAAAATTGAACAAGTGTTTGCTCTTCAGAAAGCTACAGAGGAAGGGAAATTAATCAATTTGTTTATTCAACAAAGGGAATTGGTAACAAAACAGAAATAAGCGTCAGGGGGCAAGAGAGGCTTATAATTTCTAGACCAAATCAGAGAAATGAAAAGCCAACGCAGAATATATCATCTCTTGAAGCAACATCTGGTTCTACAGGCTCAGCAGAAAAGAAGCAACAGACAAGATCAATTAGAACTCGTTCTGAATCAGAGAAGTCCACTGAGGTTGTGCCAAAGAAGAAGATAAAAAAGGAGCAGGTTGAAACAGTTCCTCAGGCTGCAGTAAAGACCGGATTACAGGAAGGGTCAGCAGACTGGGGAGTGCAGGGCTCTGTCAGATTCAGTGACAGCTCCGTCTCCACAGCGGTTGAGGAAACTGTAGACTGAGATTCCTGTACAATTTCATCCCAGAAACTCCAGACTTGTAGTCTCCACGCAAGATTTCTTTGTCTGTTGGCAGCTTGATAAACAGTTTCTTTGTTTTCGATTTTGATTTTGCCAATCATCATTATTGGCATTTTCCTGCCTGGTTTCTTCTTCAAGACTCTGGACAATTGCTTTAACATTCAAATGATTTTTTTTTTTCAGTTTGAGCTGGATGGGTACAGCTTAAATCATGGGTCCAGCCTAAAAACCACCATTTAACTTACACTCATCAATTTCAACATGGATTGTATTTTGTTTTTTGTTTTTATTTATTTTAATTTTTTTTTTTTTTGAGACGGAGTCTTGCTCTGTTACCCAAGCTGGAGTGCAGTGGCGCAATCTCAGCTCACTGCAACCTCTGCCTCCCAGGTTCAAGCAATTCTCCTGCCTCAGGCTCCTGAGTAGCTGGAATTACAGGCACGTGCCACGCCCGGCTCATTTTATTTTATTTTTTGTATTTTTAGTAGAGACTGGGTTTCACCATGTTGGTCAGGCTAGTCTCGAACTCCTGACCTCGTGATCTGCCCACCTCGGCCTCCCAAAGTGCTGGGATTACAGGCATGAGCCACCGCCCCCGGCCAATTTTTTTGTTTTTAAATAAAGCATGATTAGTGCACATCTGCCAAAAAACAACAACAAAAAGCAAATTCTGAAAGAGAGCCCTGCAATGGGGAAAGAGGATGGGGAAAGAGGTGCCCAAAGGGAAGTGTGGAGTTTAGGAAAGACCAAAGTTAGCTCAGGATTTCCCCTAGAGCCTGGAGGTGGGGGAATTGTATTGAGATAAAGGAGCACCAGGCACATCTCTCTGGAGCTGACACACAGACCTCTGGGTAATGATTTCAAGCAGGAGCAGCAGGCAAGACCCACTAAGGGTGCCAGAAACAGCAAAATTGGGTGGGTAGATACACAGTCTACCTGGACTGGAGTAGAAAAGGGGAGGATAAAGAAGACAGTACTCACCCCACACACATTTGCTGTGGACTTACTATGTGCAGGGAGCCATGCCCAGTCCTGAGTTCAGTCTCCTGTTAGAAAAGTTTCATCAGAGCCTGAGGGAGAGCAGATTTCCACAAACCCATCAATAACACTTAATGTGCAGTACATTCTGGGCTCAAACCCTGAAGGTGCCTTGAAAAGGCTTGTAAGCTGGGGGTATAGTCCCCTGCCTGAGGAAGGATACCACAGGCTGGGCATAGCTCCACTGGCCCTTCTCAGGGTGGTTTTCTAGACCCCATTATTTTAAATTGCAACAACCAGCACTTCTGATCCTTTGTCCTATTTTTCTGAGCACCACTTACCCCTTTCTGACATATGTTTTATTTATCAACGTGTTTATTGTCTGTTTTCCCCAGTAGAATGCTTCTCCACAAGGGCAAGTTGTTTTTGTTTTTGTTTTTGTTTTTTTCTTTTTGAGACGGAGTCTCGCTCTGTTGCCCAGGCCGGAGTGCATTGGTGCAATCTTGGCTCACTGCCAGCTCCACTTCCCAGGTTCAGGCCATTCTCCTGCCTCAGCCTCTCGAGTACCTGGGACTACAGGCGCCCACCACCACGCCCGGCTAATTTTTTGTTTTCGTATTTTTAGTAGAGACGGGGTTTCACCATGTTAGGCAGGCTGGTCTCTATCTCCTGACCTAGTGATCCTCCCACCTCGGCCTCCCAAAGTGCTGGGAGTACAGGCACGAGCCACTGGGCCCGGCCAGGTTCTTTTAAATCAACTTAATTGAGGGATCATTTACATATAATAAACTATATCCATTTACCATTTAAAGTGTACAATTCTGAACTGTGGGATGTATACGGATATATATATATACCTGTACAGCCACCAACACTACCATGATACTGAACATTTTCCACTACCCCCAAAGTAGTAGTCATCCCCATTTCTCCCATTTCCCACCCCACACCCACCCCAGGCAGCCACGGATCTGCCTCTTGTCACCATAGGCTAGAATTAACAGCAGGGATTTTTATCTGTTTTATTTCTCTGTCCCCAGCACATCAGATGGTGCCTGGCACATGATTGGCACTCAATACATCCTTGGTGAAAGACTGAATTAATGGATGGGAAATCAGATGATTAAGATCTGTCTTCGGGGCCGGGCACGGTGGCTCCCACCTGTAATCCCAGCACTTTGGGAGGCTGAAGCAGGCAGATCTCCTGAGGTCAGGAGTTCGAGACAGCCTGGCCAACATGGTAAAATCCCGTCTCTACTAAAAATACAAAAATTAGCTAGGTGTGGTGGCAGACACCTGTAATCCCAGCCATTCGGGAGGCTGAGGCAGGAGAATCGCTTGAACCAGGGAGACAGAGGTTGCAGTAAGCCCGGATCGCACCATTGCACTCCAGCCTGGGCTACAAGAGTGAAACTCCGTCTCAAAAAAAACAAAACAAAACAAAACAAAAAACCATGACTGAAGACCAGCTGTATACTATCAGTAAGATCAGATTCTTGATTTTGTGAAGGTAAAGCCAGGAAAGAGAGGCAGAAGCTGAAGTCAAGATCAGCTAGTTTATGCTGCAGTAACAAATGAGTCCATGGTCCCAGGGGCCTGGAGCACTGAGGTCAAGTTCATTTCTCTCTCACACTTATGTGTGTCCTGCTCCACTCCTATACCAGGCTGGCAGCATGGTTTCTGGCTGGGGCAGTGCCATCCTTGTAGCAGAGGGAAGAGAACAAGGTGAGCCATGCTTGGCTTTGAAAGTTTCTGCTCCCCAGTAACTCACATGTCCCACTTCAATGGCCAGCACCAGTCAAGTGGCCAAGCCTGAGTGAGGTCAATGGGTCAGGGAAGTGGAATCCTTCTCCAGAGAGGAAGAGGAAATATTTGTGAGCAATGGTACAGTGTACCATAGGCATGCAAGCAAATAATTATAGGATGTGAGAAGTACCATCTACCTCTGCACGGTGCTAGGAAGGGAAAGGGGCTGACTTTGCTTGGAAGGCAGATGTCAGGCAGGGAAAGGGGAAGTCAGGGAAAGCTTCATGGAAGAGGTGATATGTATCTGGGTCTTGAAGAAGGAATAAGAGCTCACTAGGCAGAAAAAAACAAGGGAACATTCAGGCAGGATGAAAAGGCAACTGTCAAGGATAAAATTGTGAAAGTCTGATGTGCTCTCCGCAGTTAGAGCATCTGGGTACAGGGGCTGGCTCTGGACAGGTGGACTGGACCAAGACGGGTCTTTGACCATCAGACTAAGGATTCTGACTTTTCCCAAAGAGTGATGGACAGGCAATGAGGTTTCCAAACGAGGAGATATGACTTTGTGCCCTGAAGTGGTTGGATGAAGGAATGTTTTCATCCCAAATGCAGAAAAGCAACCAAATAAAAGGGGACCCCAAATCAAGGGAAAATCCCCAGGAAGATATGAGGTTTTTCTGCACGAGAACCCAGATAGGAACGGTCGCCCGGGGGAGCTGGGCCCGTTCCTGTTGCAGGGAGCAGGCACAGCTCGCTGGCAAACGCCGATCAGGGCACTGAGGGGCCCAGCCGAGCCCTGCGGACCCGCCTGACCCCGCGCCCGCCCCCCGCGCTGGGAGAGAGGCCCCTCCTGGCCCCTGGAGACCTGGCGTGGCGGATATTTGTCTGTGATACGATTGTAATTTGGGCCCCTCTTGGCCGCAGTAAATTGTCCTGTTTGCACAGCGCCAGGCTGAAATAGCCCGGCGCGCGCGCCCCAGGAAATGAGCTCAGGGCCGACGGCCGCGGAGAGCGCGCTGCAGCCGCCCTGGCGCTCCAGGCGCCCCGGCCAGCCCGCGTGGGGGCAGAGCTGCTATTTTTTCATTTGACCGACTTAAACAGGTAATTTGAATTATGAGCATGAAAAAGTGCCCAAGGCGCTGTCTGCCACCGAAAGCTCAGAGAAAAGTGGGAGACGCTGGCATGGGGACTGGGGAGGCTGCAGCATCTTCCTTTAGGGGCAGCGGTGGGTGGTAGGGGGAGGAACCGAGGCTCGGTCTGAGATGTGCTGCCTCTGCCACCTCCCTCAAGGCAATAAGGAAAGTCAAAACCCCTGGTGACAAATTGCGATTTTACAAAAATGATTTCATGGTAGAAGGACTCCACAGCCATGGAAAAGAACATTTGAAGCACAGTTACATCCGCCTTACCGTGCCTTACAGGTAACATTACAACTATCTACACATACATGGATTTGTCAGCATTGCCATGATCACAGTATATGGACAATCCTGTGCTCCTTTTTTTCACACGCTTTTATTTTCTAAACACTCTTTCCTGTTGCTACACAATTTTCAATTTACCATTTTTACTGGCAGGGTAACATTTCATTGGATGTGTGTATCATAATTTATAGGACCATCCCTCTATGTTGGCTGGGGAGGGTGTCTCCAGTTTTTCCCTATCATAAATAACACCCCAATAAATGTCTTTGTAGATACAAAATGGTCCTTTCTTCCTTGTGAATTATTTTCTTAGGATTAATTCCCAGGAGGAAGATTATTGGGCCAAAGGCTACGAACATCTTTATGTCACTTGATATTATTGCCAAATTGCTTTCCAAAAGGGTTGTCTCTGATAATTTATGGGTGTAAAAGAAGGAACTAACCAAATGTGTACACTGTACTTTCCTATACACACACAAAGGGCGTCACCTTGGGGCCCAGAGGAACAGGTGCTTGGGGCAGCTCTGAGTGGTGGCAGGATAGGGGTGCAAGGGAAAGGGCATTCAGAGGTGTGGGTGCTGGGATCCACGTCACCCTGGTGTCAGTACTTTCTGGAAGGATAGGCTTCCTGGATTTTTTGACTCCCTCCCTTGTCCTCTCTTTTGCTTCCATCAGATGTTTAGACCTATCACTCCCAAGCCCCCACCTTACTGTCCACCTCTCGGAGTCCTTCCTGCCAGGGCTGCCTGGGAAGTGGCCCACCCTAGGCCCTGAAATAGCGTGATTTGCTGAGCCAGCTTTCATACTAAATGGGAACTATTGACACCTTTGGCTTCTTGTCATCTTTGTGTTTTCCCGAGAGGCAGCACTAACCCCTCGATGAAGCTCAGGAGGGGAAGCTGGTGTGTGCCCCCAGGTGATACCCTGGGAGAGGCTGTCTTCCTTGCAGCTGCTCCTCAAGTCATTGCCAGGTTCGGCTCTGGTGGAACCTGCTTTATTTACAAAGATCAAGTCTGGGAGATGAAGCCAAAGACAAAACATCTTCTGTCCACACTCTTCACACTATTCAATTTGCGGGTGTTGTTCCTCCCACAATTGTTTTGGTATCACCCCAGCTGACATCGTGGACTTTTTTTTTTTTTTTTTTTTTTTTACTTTTCTGACAACACTGTAGGAAGAAAGCACATTCAGGGGACAATTGACCAGAAGGAAAACACACTTGATTTCTCCTCTGCTGTAGCAACTCGTGTGTTCTTGGGACAAATCTCTTAGGGAAGATGGATCCCAACTTTACTGACAAGTTGAGGTTCTGGCTGGAGCAGCCACATCATTGCTGTCCCTAGGACCCAAAAGCCCTTGGTGGAGTTTTTTGTTGTTTTTTTTTTTCTTTTTTTTTTGAGACCGAGTCTTTCACTGTTGCCCAGGCTGGAGTGCAATGGCGTGATCTTGGCTCATGCATCCTCTGCCTCCTGGGTTCAAGCGATTCTCCTGCCTCAGCCTCCTGAGTAGCTGGGATTACAGGCACCTGCCACCATGCCCAGCTAATTTTTTGTATTTTTAGTAGAGACGGGATTTCACTATGTTGGCCAGGCTGGTCTCAAACTGCTGACCTTGTGACCCACCCGCCTCAGCCTCCCAAAGTGCTGGAATTACAGGCGTGAGCCACCACGCCTGGCCCCAACGTGGTGGAGTTTTTTATGCTCCCAAGTCCTCCTCCCACGGCTGTACCATGGAGATGTGGGACAGAAGGTGCCCTTGGCAGGAGGAACTCTGCGGGGTAGACAGTAAGGTGGGGGCTGACCTGGGAGTGACAGTTTTGAGCATCAGACAAGAGAAGGACAGAGCAGGATGGGGAGTCTGAAAACTACTGGGACAAACCATTACCTGCCAAGGAGAGCCCTGACCCAGACACACAGGGCTTTCCACTGCCCCTCAGGCCTCCACACATCTCCTGTCTCCAGAGATGCAGCCTGCTTCCCCAGGGGCTACTGGGAAGCCCCCTGCTTTATCACTGGAGGGTGTCACACTCAGAATCACTTCTCCACCCAAACCGCCAACCTCAGGCCCAGGATTGGGCCTGTGCCTTTGACTTTCTCCCCTCAGGTGACAGTCATACCCTGTTGGGTGCCCTGCCTGCAAGGACAGAGGAGTCATCACTGTTCCAGCTGCCGGGAGATCTCGGTGCTGGTGCCAGCCCTCAGCCTCAAGAGGTCCTTCATGGTTTCTTCCCTGAAGTTCCTTAGCTCCATGTGCAAACAGAAGCCCACATTCACATTCAAGAGAACTGCCCAGATGGGTAATGGGTATGTGCCCTTGGGCCCCATTGGATGAAAATAAATGTAGAATGAGGGCCAAGCCAGTCACTCTTAGGTTGGTCTTTTCTTGCTTTGGCTTATGTTTTCCCACAAACGCTGCTGCCATGGTTTGAATGTTTGTCCTCTCCAAAAGTCATGTTGAGGTTTAGTTGCCATTGTGATGGTATTGGGAGGTGGACCCCGCCCTCATGATGGACGAATGCTGCATGATATGAGTGAGCTCATTATCACGGGAGTGGGTTTGCCCTTTCCTGCTCCCTCTCTTTCCCTTTCTCCCTCTCTTTGCCCTTCCACCATGTGACACCCTCTGGCATGTTAGGATGCAACAAGAAGGCCCTCACCAGATGCCGGCTCCCTGATTTTGGATTTCCCATCCTTCAGAACAATGAACCAAATAAATTTCTGTTTGTTATAAATTACCCAGTCTGTGGTAATCTGTTACAGCAGCACAAAGCAGACTAAGACAACTGACTACTAGCAGGCATTCCTTTCCACCACCCCACTCAGCCATTTCCAACCCCTTCAGCTCAATCCCTAATCTGGAATATTGTCCCAGTGCCTCCAGTTCCTACAACCCAATTCATTTTGTACTTTGTGATGGCACCACCCAATGAGGGCTCAAAGCATCTTCTCTGGGTGTCTGCAAGGTCCAGCTAAGCCTTACTTCATGATGTGGTCTTGTTCATGTGTCATGCATGGTCTGTCTCCCCATGGATCCCCCCGGGGCACTGCCCACATCTTACACATCATTTGAACGTCATGGTACCCAGCCCAGGGCCTGCCTCTTAGCACATGCTCAGAAACACGTGCTGATCCATTTCCATTGTTAATTCTACCCTTCCTGCACCTGAATAGGCTCTTGGTTGCAAGTGACAGAAACTAACACTAGCTAAGAAGCAGCAAAGCAGTTAATTGGAAGGATATTTATGAGCAAAAGATGTCCATAGGGAGGCTGGAGCACCAGGATGGGAACGGGCAAGGGAGGTCAGGGGACAGGACACCAATCAGTTTCAAGTCTCATGAAGGTGGGTTAGGGAGACTGCCCAACCTGGCTCCTGCTGGCCATCACTACCACCCCTCATGAAGACCATTGCTGAGTGTGAATTCTGGGCAAGTTGGAGGAACATCTGATTGGCCAAGCCTGGGTCACATGTCTAACCCCAGACGGAGGTGGGAGGATGTGGCCTCTCCAGCTTTTGTGGTGGGGTCCCTGACTTCCCCCACCAGGCCTACTCAGTAAAAGACCCCACACCCCTAGGCCAGGCATGGTGGCTCACGCCTGTAATCCCAGCACTTTGGGAAGCCGAGGCAGGTGCATCACCTGAGGTCAGGAGTTCAAGATCAGCCTGGCCAACATGGTGAAACCCTGTCTCTTCTAAAAATATAAAACATTAGCCAGGCGTGGTGGCAGGCGCCTGTAATCCCAGCTACTCGGGAAGCTGAGGCAGGAGAATCACTTGAACCCGGGAGGCGGAGATTACAGCGAGCCAAGATTGCGCCATTGCACTCCAGCCTGGGCAACAAGAGTGAAACTCTGTCTCAAAAAGAAAAAAAAAAAAAATCCCACACTCAGTGTGGGAGGCTGAGCAGCCCCTCAAAAGACAAATGTCTAACAGCTACTGAGAGTGTGTTCACTGTATGCCAGGTGTTACCCTAGGCACTGATGTGTGAAGATGAGGAAGCCAGGCCCCTGCCAAGCAGCTGGCTGAGAAAGCAACCCCAGCTCCATTCATCACTTATGGGGCACCACTCCATGCCAGGTTCTTGCCCATGGGCTTTCTCAGACATCATCCCATTTAATCCTTACTGTGGCTGGGGCTGAATTAAAGGCTCTAGTGAATGGTCAAGAGAACAGCATGGCTGCTAAGGAGTTAGAGCAGCATCACAGAGAAGTAACCATCTAGCAGGGACTAACATGGACTCAAGGAGGTTGAAAAAAGAGAAAGGCCTTGTAGGCAGAAGGAACAGCATGATAAAGGCATGGAGGCCTGACAAAGTCAGAGAGGGTTCAGGCCATCATGGTTTCTTGGTGTGGCTGGAATATAGGGAGCAAAAGAGGCCTAGAGGTGGCTGTTGCAGGTAGCTCTTGCTAGCAATGAGCAGGCAATAAAAACAGCCAATATTTCTCAAACACTTGGTAAATGCCAAGCCCTCTATGAGCCCCTTTATATCCATCGTCTCCCCCCATCAGGCAAGCACTATTTTTTATTTTGAAGATGAGGAAACTAAGGATAAGAGGGGTTAAGTAACTTGTTCAAGATCACATAGCTAGCAAATTGGAAGAGTCTGGATTTGAACCAAAGCTTGTGTGTTCAACCACTGATGGTGCCAGAAGGAACAGGAGGAGTCCCTGTCCCTACCCTGATCCTTTAAAAAAAAAATTTTTTTTTTTTTTTTGGAGACAAGATCTCACTCTGTCACCCAGGCTGGAGTGCAGTGGGGTGATCACAGCTTACTACAGCCTCGATCTCCTGGGTCAAGGAATCCCTTCACCTCAGCCTCCTGAGTAGCTGGGACTACAGCTGTGCACGACCATGTCCATCTAATTTGTTTTTTATTGTTTGTTTGGTTTGGTTTTGTTTTTTTTTTGAGACAGAGTCTCACTCTGTCGCCTAGGCTGGAGTGCAGTGGCATGATCTCAGCTCACTGCAACCTCCGCCCCCTGAGTTCAAGCGATTCTCCTGCCTCAGCCACCCGAGTAGCTGGTATTACAGCCACCACACCTGGCTAATTTTTTTTTTTTTTTTTTTTTTTTTTTTTGAGACGGAGTCTCGCTCTGTCGCCCAGGCTGGAGTGCAGTGGCCGGATCTCAGCTCACTGCAAGCTCCGCCTCCCGGGTTCACGCCATTCTCCTGCCTCAGCCTCCCGAGTAGCTGGGACTACAGGCGCCCGCCACCTCGCCCGGCTAGTTTTTTTGTATTTTTTAGTAGAGACGGGGTTTCACTGTGTTAGTCAGAATGGTCTCGATCTCCTGACCTCGTGATCCGCCCGTCTCGGCCTCCCAAAGTGCTGGGATTACAGGCTTGAGCCACCGCGCCCGGCCACCTGGCTAATTTTTGTATTTTTAGTTTTGTATTCAGGAAAAAGGAACTGGCCAAGCTGCATAGAACTTTTTATGGACAGAGAGAATTGTTGAAATGATAAAATACGGTCTCCTGCTTTTGGCTGGGTCATTTCTAGACACTTCCATTTAGAGGGACAGGTGCAGAGGGCACCCAGCAGGGCAGCTTCATGCTTAGGGTTTGGCCCTAGGTCACCTGGGTTTGGATCCCAGCTGCCCCATTTCATAGTCATGGGACTTTCGGCATGTTATTTAACCTCTCTGGGACTCAGTTTTCCCATCTATAAAACAGAGAATAACCACAGTGCCCGCCCCATAGGGTTTAGGAGGTTTACAGAAGATGCTTGTAGGGTATCTGGCATGTAGTGAACACTAAAAAAAGAAAAAAAAAAAACTGCAATTTGGGTCAGACGCAGTGGCTTACACCTGTAACCCCAGCACTTTAGGAGGCTGAGGTGGGCAGATTGCTTGAGGTCAGGAGTTCAAGACCAGCCTGGCCAACAGAGTGAAACCCTCTCTCTACAAAAATACAAAAATTAGCCGGGCATGATGGTGGGTGCCTGTAATCCCAGCTACTGGGGAGGCTGAGGCGGGAGAATCACTTGAACTTGGGAGGCAGAGGTTGCAGTGAGCTGAGATCATGCCATTGCACTCCAGTCTGGGTGACAAAGCAAGACTCCATCTCAAAAAAAAAAAAAAAAAAAAAAAAAAAAGAAAGAAAGAAAGAAAAGAAAAAGAAAAAAAGAAAAATGCAATTTCTTGGGGTGGGGGTAGGGAAAAGTTTTGTTCTGTTTAACACAGGACCTGTATTAACATAGATGTCTGGACCCAGCATTGTGCTGTGGTGGCAGGTGGGAAAATAAGCTCCCAGCCATGCAGAAGGCAGCCAGGGTTAGGAGAGTAAACCCTGTAAGGCCAGAGGAAGGAAGATGCCTGCCCTGGTCAGGACTCAGGAAAGCTTCTTAAAGTGGACTTTGATTCCAGCTTTCAAGAATGTGTAGAGTTGAAAAACCTTGATAAGAGAAACATCATTGCAGTTGGAAGAAACAGCAGAAGCCAAGGTGTGGATGTAAGAAAGGGGGAAACCGTTTCACAGCCTCAGAACCAGCCCCAACCATCTGACAACTTCGACAACTCTTCAATGTCATGACAACAAGCCTTCCCTGCCATCTTGTTCTGACAGCTGCATTTCGCACACAGTAAGGTCAGAGATGTTCCTACATTGTTTGGCTCATTCTGGGAGCTGGGTGAGGGTAGCTGCTTCTCTCTCCTGAGGCTTTTCCACCCTGTCTGGGTGCCCTGGAGCCAGGCATCTCTGTGAGACCCCAGAATACAACCTCTGTTCTGACCCGGAAAAGCCCAGATTGGGGCTGAAAGAAGGAATATAATTCCTATAAGTGTGAATTTCTTTTTGGAGGCGGAGTTTTACTTTTGTCGCCCAGGCTGGAGTGCAATGGCGCGATCTTGGCTCACTGCAACCTCCGCCTCCCAGGTCCAAGCGATTCTCCTGCCTCAGCCTCCCGAGTAGCTGGGATTGTAGGTGCCCGCCACCACGCCCAGCTAACTTTTTGTATTTTTAGTAGAAACGGGGTTTCACCATGTTGACCAGGCTGGTCTCGAACTCCTGACCTCGTGATCTACCCATCTCAGTCTTCCAACGTACTGGGATTACAGGCGTGAGCCACCACGCCCAGCCTGAAGTGTGGATTTCAATCCCATCTCTGCCACTTGCTGGCAAATGGCTTACCAGCTCTGACCCTTGATTTCCTGGCCTTATAGATGGGTATAATAAAAATTATGCTGAGTATCCATTCTCTAGCACCCCAATTTCCTCTTGCGACTGTTCATAGTGTCTTGAAGAATAGAAAATCCAGGTCCCTCTTCTTTGGACAGAACTTCCTTTTGCCACCCCCATCGTAGAGCCAAGAGGCAGGCCTGTAATGTAACCAGGGTTGTGAGTGGAGAGGTCGGGGGGTAGGAGAGACTCTCAGAGCATGTTTGTCTCACTGGGGGTGTCTGGGAGAACATGATGGTGAAGCTCCTGGGGTCTGCATGTACTCGCTGGAGCCTGTTTGTATTGAGCCCCTTCTCCAGCCTCCCCTTCCATTCTGTGAGCACCTCCTCACCCTTCCAGTAAACTCCCAGCTTGGAGTCAGGGTCTACGGGCTCCAATCAAACAATCCTCCCAATACAGATCTCCTCCCCAATTCATAGGCTTGTAGTAGCAATTAAATACAAATGAAAGACCAGCACATTACAAGGGCACCAGAGATGGTTGTTGTCACCATTATTATTCTCCATCCATCTTCACAATAACCCGTGTGTGAGGCAGGAGGTGTACCCATTTGACAGGTGGGGAAACAGAGGCTCAAAGATATTAAGTGGCCCTCTCAAGTTCACTCCCTAAGTGGAAGAGCGGGAATTCAATCCCAGATGTGTCCGATTACAATGTGCCTGAGTTTTACATGGTTCCTTGCTGCCCCAGGGCTTCTATGCTGGTGCACCTTGCCAAATGGCACTTGCGGCTGAAACCACATTGTCTTCCAGATGATCAGCTATTGCGCCAGCAACGCAGGGCAGGAGCCAAGAGCACTGTGCTGGGGGAGTGTCCAAGCCCCCCACGTGAGCACTCCCAGCCCAGGCACTTGTCCCTGCTGTCTCAGGTAAAACTTTGGAAACCTCAACCCCTAATTACCGCCTGGCACAGGGCACCCAGTGGTTTCCGGATGGCTTGTATTGACTCGCGCAGTCTTCATAGGACATAGGTCTGAGCTAAATTTAGACCCCGTCACAGACAATTTAACAGTTTTCTGTGGGGGGGTAATTGAATGGTAAACCATAATTACCGATACAACTGATACCTTAATTCCCAAAACAATCTGTGGAGGTGTGTGGAATTCAAATCAGTCCAATTAGAATTCTATCTTCTCATAATAAACTACAGCATAATTGCTAATTGCCCCCTGGCTCACAATATTTTAAGGCAGAAAGTTGGTTTTGTTTTTTAATATGGCTTTTGTTTTTAATTTTGGGCTGTTGCCCATGAGCGGGAAAGGATCCAGGTCTCTGTACTTGGGACAAGACACCCAGGAGAGGCCAGCTACACACAGGTCTCCACCAACGTTGGAGGTCTGGCTCTTGGAAAGGCCAGGATGAGCTCTGTCGATAGAAGCCACCTGAGCTGGAAATGACCTTTGGGTTGCCAATGCATTCTGATGAGCACTGGAGTCAGAAGTTCCAAGTGAGACTATAGGATTTAGGGCAAGTTACTTACCCTGACTCGGTTTCCTGATCTGTACAATGGGTGTAATAATTGATCTTCCCCTGTGGGTTAAGACTGACACAGTGCTCAACATGTGGTAAAAACTCTAGAAATGGCAGCTACTGTTATTAGTATAAATTCACTCACTCATTGACTCAGCAAATACATACTGAGTACTATATGTGCCAGGCACAATTTTGGGTGCTAAGGATATAACGGCAAACAGAAGAGATGAAACCCCTGCCCTTTATGGAACTTCTAGCGGGGAAACACGATAAAAGACAAATGAATACGTTAAAGAATCTGGCCCCTGGGAAAGGTCATGTGATGTGGCCAAGGAGGATATCTTTGAGGAGGTGGCACCCGAGCTTATCAACCCTAGGAGCCTGAATTTACCAAGAAGGAAACTGAGTCTCAAAAGTTCAACTTTGGAGGACCAGGCATGGTGGTTCATGCCTGTAATCCCAGTGCACTGGGAAACCAAGGTAGACAGATTGCTTGAGCCCAGGATTTCAAGACCAGCCTGGGCAACATAGCTAGACCCTGTCTCTGCAAAAAATTTAAAAATTAGCCAGGCATGGTGGTGTATGCCTGTAGTCCCAGCTACTCAGAAAGCTGAGGTGAGAGGGTCACTTGGGCCCAGGAGTTGGAGGCTGCAGTGAGCTATGAACACACTAGTGCACTCCAGCCTGGATGACACAGTGAGACCTTGTCTCTAACAAAAAAAAAAGTTCAACTCTGGGCAGCAGGCGCACACCACAGATGTTTGGGAGAGAGGGGCAGGAGGATAATCTTCAGGAGAGGGAAGGAGCGACCTTAGTGGAAAGGCTCTAGGTGGTCAGGCAGCGGCTGCTGAGGAGAAGACATGGGTTGCTGAACTGTTGGAATCCCAGCTCTCTAGCTTTAGTCTGAAAGGCTCCTCACAATGACCTGAAGGTCGCTGTGGAGGAGAAAGCACCCAGGCAGTGGAACTGGAGAGACTGAGCTTCAGATCCTGGCCCTGGGTGACTTGCTGTGCGGCCTTAGACACCTGCTACATCTCTCCCAGGCTGCATCTTCTCTCCTGTAAACTGGGAACGAGCAGACATAGGTCACAGGGTCATTGGCAAGGTTGTGTGGGACCATACATGTCAAGAACATGGCATACATTGGGCACCCAGCAAGTGCCAAGTCTCCTAAAGCTGAGGCTGAAAGAAGGGAAGTGACTTGTCCAAGATCACACAGTGAGTTGTGACAGAGAGTAGGCAACGTGCAGTGTTCTCACCCCTGACAGCCAAGAACACAGCATCTCCCGTGGCCAGCTAGAGGGTCTTTGCAGGGCAATTGCTGACAGGCAGCAGGCCAGAAAGGATTTCAGAGGAGGAAGGATTAGGATCAAGCAAAGAGACACCCCTATTTGGCATGCACCTGAGTTAGTGCAAAACAAGCCATTCAGATTTCAGCTTCGGGCATTCATTTACTTTCAACAGCTAAGCATGTTGGAGACACCTCCTAGGAGCTACAGAGCTGACTTGCAGGGTAGGGGAGGCTGGAGGTATGGGAGGGGGACTGTATGGAAAGAAGACATATTTCCCCAGAACAACCCCCTTTGGCATTCCCAGACAGCCCCTCCCCTCCCCATTTGACAAATCCCACTTCCCGCCTGGGATCCAAGGGGTCTCCAAGATTAAAAATCTGGTCACCCACTGGTTACAGGGCAAATGGCTCCTATTACGAGAGGGCTCTAGGGGCCTGGGAACCCAGCAAGGGGTGGGCAGGCGCCTGCTGACACCGTCTTACCCAGGGGCAGGCTCATTCACTGTCCACACAGAGGTGGGAGGTGGGGGCCCCACCTGGGGTCCCTGCACCTCGACAGTAATTACTGCTTTCTGGCTGGCCACTGCCCAGACCACCTTGTTGATGGGAACTTGGTTCCAGGCTGAACAGGGCTTGGCCCTACTGCTTAAGGGCCCCCCCTTCCCACGGTTGAGGCATGGGGGAGGGGTGTCAGCGGGGGGAAGTGTTCAGACTCCCAGCAGCCTAAGGAAGAAGCAGCGAGATTCAGGGACAGTGAACCTAGAAACTGGGACTGATAGGCTGGGCAGGCTCTTAGGGTTTAATTCACACTTTTAGCCAAGGGACCCCCCTCAGAAGCCTTCTGGATATAACTTCAGACATCTGGGTCCCCTAACGCATAACTACGGTGACAGCAGGTATAACTGGCATGTCAAACAAGCAGAGCTCCTAGGATCATCGAAACACAACTTTATTTTACTCTCCTACCTTCCTTCAGACTTTCTTCAGTGAGAGAGTAATCTCCCCTGTTTCTGAATTGGAACTCCCACAGGCCCGTAACTTTTCTGCCCAATCCTAGGTAGAATAGAGTCCTGAAGTCACTTTAAGTCACAAGAAACATCTCAATTCTGATGCTGGAATGTCCAGTCCAAGATAGTGACCAACACTGAACCTGATTTACTGACAAGCTTTCTCCCTCCCGGGTGGGCAGCCTGCAGTGGGAGAGGAGGCCAGTGGGTTTTTCCTCAGTTTCTCGGCAGTGCTATACCCAATCTGGTCTTCAGCTCCCTGGGGTGGAGCCTGGGGAGAAGGAGGGGGAGGTCAGGGCAGTCCTACACTGGGAAACAGGCTTTGGGCCTTTGGCTGGCCTTGACATATGCCTAACAACAGCTCTTTAGGCCTTGGTTAGGAGAAAGAGTCAATGAATTTCTGGGTTTTGTGCAATTTTCCTGTAGCAAGAATAGTCCCTTAGAGTAACAAAGACTAAAACAAGATAATATCTACATTCGTACTCTGGTACAATTTTCTCTTATTCTGCAAACTCTGATTAAAGGTCCATATGTGGTTAATGCTGGGATAGCCCTGGAGATGCAGAAAACTGAGCCTCATTGGGATGTTTGATGCCCTTGGCTTGGTCACCCGTCTCACAATGACCAGAAGCTCAATGACACCCAGGTGATGAGAACTCCATTTTATCTCTGTTTAGGCAATAACCAGGAAGCACAGGGCTTACAGTCTAGAGAACGCTTCTAAAGACCACATCTTCAGCAGTATCCACTTTACTGATGGGGAGATGAGCCTCAGAGAGATTAACTAATGTGCCTAATGATATTTGGTAACTGACAAGGTTTAGACTCTAACCAAGGTCTTCTGGTCCTAACTTCAGAGTCCTGTGCCTTTAAGACCACAATCTGACTCTCTTTTGTTGTCTGTGTGAGAGAAGAGTGAGGCAGGGATCTGAGTACATGAGAACGAACCAGGGAGGAAGGGCAGGCAGGCTAAATTCTCCCCGGGATCAGCAGAAAGCGGCCAGGGCTCAGACACTCACTGTGACCAGGGAAGCTGCAAGGCAGATTTAAACTCCAGACATTTAAGACACCATGTAAGTAAGCCCTCCAGTGCTGTGATATTTTTGGTGAAAGGAAGATGCAAGGAACACTTAAGATTTGGAATTGTTAGCAGCAGTGAAAACACTACTTGAAAGCTGAAGGGAATAGCATGATGCCTGTTGGCAGCTCCCAGCTCACATTCATCCTCTCAGCCACCCAACATTCGGAGTTTATCTTCCCAAGTGTTCAGACAGAAGTCCCAGAATAGATTCTCATTGGCTCAGGTGGGTCACATGTCCCACCCTAAACCAATCACTACAGCTAGAGGATTTGGAACCCTGATTGGCCAGGCCTGGGTCACGTGGTTGATTTGGAGTATGCAAGGTGGGGTTAGTTCCCTTGCTCTACTTATAATGTGGGTAGGGAAGAGCTCTTAGCAGAAGGGGGAAGGAGAAAGGGCAAATGGGAAATTAGATAAGAAAGAGGGCTTTGTACCGCAGAAGTATTTCTACTTTATAGATTAGCAGTAGGAGCCCACAAATGCTTTCACATGGGGAAATACATTTTCAATGTTGGGGTTCAGGAAGGTGAATCAGGCAGCCAAGAAATTGCTGCTGCCTAATCATTCGGTGTCAATTAAACATGCATAGTATCGGCTGGTCATGGTGCTGTAATCCCAGCACTTTTGGAGGCCGAGGCAAGTGGATTGTCTGAGCTCAGGAGTTGGAGACCAGCCTGGGCAACATGGCAAAAGTCCGTCTCTACAAAAAATGCAAAAATTAGCTGGGTGTGGTGGCTCTGCCTGTCCCAACTCCTCGGGAGGCCGAGGTGGGAGGATTGCTTGAGCTCCAAGGTTGAGGCAGCAGTGAGCCCAGATTGCACCACGGCACTCCAGTCTGAGTGAAAGAATGACGGCCGGACGCAGTGGCTCACGCCTGTAATCCCAGCACTTTGGGAAGCCGAGGCGGGTGGGTCATGAGGTCAGGAGATTGAGACCATACTGGCTAACATGGTGAAACCCCGACTCTACTAAATATACAAAAAATTAGCCAGGCATTTTGGCGGGCGCCTGTAGTCCCAGCTACTCGGAAGGCTGAGGCAGGAGAATGGCCTGAACCAGGGAGGCGGAGCTTGCAGTGAGCCGAGATTGCGCCACTGCACTCCAGCCTGGGAGACAGAGCCAGACTCCGTCTCAAAAAAAAAAGAAAGAAAGAAAAAAGAAAAAAAGAATGAGACCCCCATCTCTAAAAAAAAAAATAAATAAAATAAAGATGCATAGTATCTATTAATGTAAGTTACTTGGCAATATGGGCATTGAGTAAGAGGGTAAAATCTGGTTCTGTCACCAGACTTTGAAGAAGTTACTTAACTTCTCTTTGCCTCCGTTTCCTCATCTGCAAAATGGGGACAGTAACAATAACTGGTCCTAGGTTTGTTGTGCAGATTAAATGAATTTATACACCGTAAGGCACTTCCAGAAGGGGTAGTCAGAGTGTTGGCTTCAGTTTCCAGGAGCTGGGAGACCTCACGTCCTGGCGGAGTCTCTGGCTCTGGCTGCACAGACCTGACTAGCCTGGCCTGGCCGCAGTAGCTGGCCCTGAGTAGTGACCTGCTTGCCGGCTGCCCTCGGAAGCCTCACTTGGCTGACAAACAGGAAGGTGGCAGGGCTGCCTGCCTGCCCCTGCCGCCCCCACAGTCCTGTGTCTGGCCCCAACTCTCATCTCTACTCGAGGCTGCGGTGAACTTGGATGGTGCTACTCTCACCGCAAACCACAGTCCGTCACAAATTGCCGTGTGGTGAGTAGCGAGCACATTTATAATTGATGAAATCAGGGGGTGAGAGCTCATCGCTGAGATGCTCAGTAAACAAAGCCCTGGTCCTTGGGTGGGGGAGGGGATGCTTGAGAGTAAACAAGAGGACAGGAATGTGGGGGTGCCCAACTCCCCTGGAGAGTACATGAAAGGTCTCACCCACCAGATTTTGTTTTTATTATTAAACTTATTTTAAAGAGTTTCCATCCTATAGAAAAGTTGCAAGAATATATAGACTCACATAGATTCTTTTTTTTTTTTTTAGAGACCGGGCCTCAGTCTGTCTCCCTGGCTGGAGTGCAGTGCCTCAATTGTAGCTCACCACAGCCTCGAACTCCTGAGGTCCTCTGATCGTCCCACTTCAGCCTCCCAAGAAGCCGGAACTACAGGTACGCACCACCACGCCCACCTAATGTTTACTTTTTTTTTTTTTTTAGAGATGGGGGTCTCACTATGTTGCCCAGGCTGGTCTCGAACACCTGGCCTCAAGTGATCCTCCTGTCTCAGCTTCCCAAAATGTTGGGATTTACAGGTGTGAGTCACTGCACCTGGCCTAACAATTATATTCTTCAGTCTTTTCTTATTAGTCTATTCTTAGTCTTCTTATTCTTAGTCTCATTCTGTTGAACCATTTGTGAGTAAGCTGCAGAGATCATGACCTTCCCTGCTAAATACTTCAAGGACATTTTCTTACATACCTATAAGAATGACTCATGGCCAGGCGCGGTGGCTCATGCCTGTAATCCCAGCACTTTGGGAGGCTGAGGCAGGCAGATCACGAGGTCAAGAGATTGAGACCATCCTGGCCAACATGTTGAATCCCTGTCTCTACTAAAAGTACAAAAATTAGCTGGGTGTAGTGGTGCACACCCATAGTCCCAGCTACTCAGGAGGCTGAAGCAGGGGAATCGCTTGAACCTGGGTGGCAGAGGTTGCAGTGAGCTGAGATCACGCCACTGCACTCCAGCCTGGTGACAAAGTAAGTCTCTGTCTTTTTTTTTTTTTTTTTTTTGAGGCGGAGTCTCGCTCTGTTGCCCGGACTGGAGTGCAGTGGCCGGATCTCAGCTCACTGCAAGCTCCGCCTCCCGGGTTTACGCCATTCTCCTGCCTCGGCCTCCCGAGTAGCTGGGACTACAGGCGCCCGCCATCTCGCCCGGCTAGTTTTTGTATTTTTTTTTTTAGTAGAGACGGGGTTTCACCGTGTTAGCCAGGATGGTCTCGATCTCCTGACCTCGTGATCCGCCCGTCTCGGCCTCCCAAAGTGCTGGGATTACAGGCTTGAGCCACCGCGCCCGGCCGTCTCTGTCTTAAAAAAAAAAAAAAAAGACTAACATCAGAAAATGTAAGAACACAATACTAATATAAAGTCCATGTTCAAATCTCACCAATTATCCAATACTACCCTTTTTAGCAACTCTTTTTTCCTAATCAAGCCTGATTAGCCTTTCAATAGTCAAGGTCCCAGGTAATTGTCACCCTTGGTCCCCCATCCCACTGGGGGCTAGAATCCCACAGTCAGGTAGGAGTGATGAAGCTGTGGTCAGGTCAGAAAACAAGGCCAAGCTTAGGATAACAGCTGGAGCCAGATGTAGAATCTGCTAAGTAAGCTCTGGGAGGCCTGGAAGCTGTTCCCAGGAATAGGAGCCCAGGTGAGCAGGGAGAGAGGCACGGAAGCTCTTACTGGGAGCCCAAGGGAGACAGGAGGCTCTCACACTTCTGTCACAGCAGCGAAACCCTGGGCATGGACCGGTGGGGACAGGAGAGATGTTAGGAAGATAGGGAGGAGATCACCAACATTTCAGGCACAGAAGCTGGCAGAAGAGAGATAGCTTTGTCATCTGTATTATGCTAATTGGTTAGTCTGTATATTTATTTAACAAATGTCTATTGCTCCCTTACTGTATGCCAAGAACTATTTTAAGTGCTGGGGATACAAACCCAGTCCCAGCCTTAAGATGTTTATGTTCTATTGGGAGATGAGATAGTTTGCATTGTTGTGAAAACAGTCATTCCCCACCCCCTCCTGCTCCCCTTCACAACAGGTGTAAGAGAGTAAACTTGCCCACTCCACTATTACACTTGGCCATGAGACTTCTTTGGCCACTAGAATGTTAGCGGTGTGTCATGATCACCCTTAACTGTGCTGTGAGGTTTGGCTTGGCTTTTAAGTTCCTGCCATTCTCCAAGAGAAGCATGTGCCCCAGGGAGCTGCCTGTCCAAGGAGAATGGAGAGAAACATGGAGTCCACCCAAACCCAAGCCACAGCCTGGAGCTGCCCTGCTCGGGCTGACACACAGACTCACAAATAAGAAAGATGAGCACTTGTTTGGAGCCTCTGAGTATCGGGGTGGTTTGTTACACAGCATCATTTCAGCAGTGGCTGACTAAGATGGGTGGAGACAGAATATAAACAAGCCAACTAAGACATGTGTGATGTCAGGTAGTGATAAGAATAGGAAGACAAAGAAAGCAGGAGAAGAGGAAAAGTGTGGTGAGTGCTGTTATAGATAGGGCAGCCAGGGGAAGCCCCTTGATAAGGGAGCAGAGATCTGAAGGAAGTGGGGGAAGGAGTTATCCAGGGCAGGAATTTCTCAAGGAGGAAACAGCAAGCGCGAAGCTCCCCAGGCAGGCACAGCTGAGCCCAGGAGCAAGCCTGTATGGCTGGAGCAGAAGGAACCAGCGGGGGTAGGGTGGGGTGATAGGAGATGGTTCAGAGAGGAGGTTGGGGCCAGATCCAGTGGGAAGGACTTGGACATGTATCTACATCATCTCGTATAACTTGTTCCTAGCTGTCTGATGAAAGAGCGGACATGCAGAAAGGACACTGGCTGAGCTCCCTGGTTTGGGATTAGTACTGGCAGTGCCAATGTTGGCCACATTGAAGCCAGTGTTCCAGGGGCCTTCTCTCAGTCTCATGCTCCTGCTTTTCCTTGAGATTCTCCCCTCTCTTGTCCCCTCCCTATCTTGGCTCTCTACCCACTGCCCCAACACCTCCAGCTCCCCCTCTGCTCCCCCTCTTGCTCCCCTGGACCTTCCTGGTTCTCAGCCCTCAACCCTCAGCCCTCAGCCCCTTTGGCTCTCAAGGTGGGGACCACTCCCACCTCTCCAGCCCTGTTCGGGAGCCCTGGGCATTCTGTCACTAGCTCTCTGCTTGGTCCTGTCCCCCAGGTGGTCTGTGCTCCTTTCACATTGGACATGCCACAAACGGAGCCCATCACCAGGGGAAGGGCTCTCAGGGACTATCTGAAACCTCGGGAGCTTCATAGACCCCTCTACAAAGGGGAGCTAGTGGCCCAGCCAGTGGCTTTATTTTCCTAAGATACTGATTTCAACATGTCACTCCCCAGCCTCCTGTCTTGGATGGCAGCTCTTCTCTATGGGATTAAGGAACCCTCCTCAGCCTAGTACCGAAGGTCTTCTACCATCTGGTCTCAGCTCACCTTTGTACCAGCTCCCACCACCAGCCAAGCTGGATGCCCTCCCACCCCATGCCTCAAGCACACTCTGCTTCTAGGTCCTCACTCACAGGGCCTTTTGCTCAGTGGGAGTTTGCTGAGGGCCTACTGTGTGCGGGTGCTTTCCAGGATGCTGGGCACAGAGGGGCAGCTGTCAGACTTACATTCATAGAGCACACTCGGGTGCCTCCGCTGCACCTCTCTGCACCTCCCTTTCCTTCCCTTCCCTCAAGGCTGGTCACCTATGGCCTCCATGACCAATGTCTCCCTGCTCCTTGGTCATTGGGCAGGTAAGCATACCTTGCCTTGTGTCTGATTGTTCTTTTAAATGAAGATTTCCATTTTTAACTATAGAAGTGACACATCCTCATTGTGAAAAATATGGAGAATGTGGAAAAGAAAGAAGCAAAAGAAGTTATATAACCTGGCTAAGAACATAGAGAAGCTTCTCTTAAAAAGAGGTGTCCTCAGCTGCCCGCCTTCCACACGCCTTCCTCGCAGAGGAGGCAGCCTTGATTCCTGGGTGGGAAATGCCAAAAATGATGGAATCAAAGCCTTTTCTGGAAGCAGGCAGAGATTTCTAGGGGTGGGGAAGAGAGAACATAGAACTTAAGAGAATTGAGCTCTTGATGGAAAGTGGGGGTGGGGGACACGGAGGGGAGGACCAGAGACCGAGAGGTCTAGGAGAACAGCTTAAAACCGAGGCCAGAGCCCTGGAAAAGGAGCCCAGAGGCCCCAGCTCTTTCCCTACTTACTGGCTGTATCTGTGTGACCTTGAGCGAGTCCCTGGTCTCTCTGAGATGCAGTATTTTCCCGAGTGAACGGGCATTGCCACACTTCACCTCCTCACGGTGTTGTGGGGACCTTCAAAGCCTAAAGCCCTTTGTAAACGGGAATGCCTGACACAAATGGGAGAGCCTGTTGCCCTCCCTGGGTAAGTCCCTCATCTGGATCCTGGTTCTAGTCTGGTACTGAGCCTCTGGAGGACAAGGGTCACATTTATTCCAATTTCTATTCTGCATGCCCCAGTGCCCACCACTGAGCGCAGTGGGAATACGAACACATTTATTATGCACCCTGCATATGACTAGAAGGAACTTTGGAGCTCAGATCCACCCTTTACACAGATGGGGAAAATCAAGGCTCACGCCTCAAGGCTTGGTGGTATCTTGACACCTCCAGGTAGTGACAAAACCAGGACGCAGATTTTGAGGAATGAGTGAGTGAGAGAATGAAGTGAAATGGGGCGACAGTCAGCATGAGCAAGGGCTCATCTATGGTGGGTCTTAGCCTTGACTGTGCTCAGTGGCCCCGCAGCACCACCGTCTCTTCAAGGAGCACGGAGGCAGCCCCCTGTGTGGCATATGGGCACAGACTCCAGGGCCCAGGCAGGCAGGGGATGTGCTGGTGGTCCTTGCCACCGGCCAGCTTTGCCACCCTGCTCCAGGGCCCTGGCCTCTCCCCAGGGTGCAGGACGCCACTCCCAGGCACTCTGGCCCCATTTCTTACCAGGCTGCTCTGGGATGGCAGCGTCCCAGCACCGCTATAAATAGCATCTCTCCTGGGCCCCAGACGGCCAGTTGGCAAACACTATAATTTGCTGAAAAGTTTGGAATGTGTCTAAAAATGAAGAAGGCAAATGAGACCAGCCATGAGGGGGAGCAACCGGCGTATCCATTTCAGAGAAAGGCTGAGCCTCTCTCCTGCCTCTTGCCAACTTCTTTACAAGGGCACTGCAGGCAAAGCTTCAGGGAGGGGGACAAACGTGAGTCTAGGAAGGAAATATTGTCATTTCCAGCATCAGCTGCGCGGCTACCTCTTGTATTGTCCTCACCCCTGACCTTCCTGTCCTAACCAAAGAACGAGAGGAACTGCCACTGCTTAACCCTTTATTGGGCTATGCTAATGAAATTGAAGAGGACATGGTGAGCATGCGAGGACTGTGACAGCCAGAAGGAAACCCCCAAAATAATTTCATTCAATAGTTTCATCCAAACTCTCCCAGTTTGCAAATGAGGAAGTGACTTGACAAAGGCCGAGCACCAAGTTGAAGCAGAACCAGATTTTGGCCAAGGTCCCTGGGCTCCCAGTTGGGTGCCGGGCATTGGATCCCAGGCCTGCTGTGAGGGCCGGCTCTCTTAGGGAAAGGAGAAGGGTCCCATGGCTCTCCCATCATGCTGAAGGTTGACACCTGACAAGTCCCTGCAGGTTTCTCCTGTTCTGCTCTGATTCTCATTCCACTCCAAGGAGGCACAGCCACCATTATCTTGATTTTATGGCTGAACAGGCTGAGCTTCAGGGTGGCAACTCATCCTCACCCACAAAGCCAGAGGAAGGCTTGAGTAGAATTCACCACTCTGTCCCCAGACACTCTGGGCTTTTCCCACTTTCAGGTAGAACTCACTGCCTCAAAAGCCACCTTTTATTGTTCTTTGTCTTATCTTCTGGGATTGTGATTTTCCCTGTAGGAAAAATCATGGACAATGGCAGTAGACTGGGTCTTAAGAATTCTGAGGGCCTGGCGTGATGGCTTACACCTGTAATTTCAGCACTCTTGGGAGGCTGAGGCAGGTGGATCAGCTGAGGTCAGCAGTTTGAGACCAGCCTGGCCAACATGGTGAAACCCCGTCTCTACTCAAAATATAAAAATTAGCCAGGCATGGTGGTAGGAGCCTGTAGTCCCAGCTCTCAGGGATGCTGAGCCAGGAGAATCGTTTGAACCCAGGAGGTGGGGGTGCAGTGAGCCGAGACTGTGCCACTGCACTCCAGCCTGGGCAAGAGTGAAATTCTGTCTAAAAAAAAATTCTGAGGCAGAGCCACAGATCCAGCAGTCTCACTGTATAATCTTGGGCAAGTCACTTCCCTCCACTAAGACTGAATTTATCCTTATATAAAACTATAATAAAAATAGAAGCTTCCTTTGGGAGGCCAAAGCGGACAGATCACGAGGTCAGGGGTTCAAGACCACCTGGCCAACATGGTGAAACGCCGTCTCTACTAAAAATACAAAAACTAGCTGGCCATGGTGGCAAGCACCTGTAATCTCAGCTACTCAGAAGGCTGAGGCAGGAGAATCATTTGAACCCGGGAGGTAGAGGTTGCAGTGAGCTGAGATCGCGCCATTGCACTCCAGCCTGGGCAACAGAGCGAGACTATGTCTCAAAAATAAATAAATAAATAAAAATAAATAAATAAATAAAAGCTTCCATTCACAAAGCACATGGTCACGGGCTTTATGTGCATTTGTTCTCTTTGTCTTCATAACAATCGGACAGGCAAGATATATTCCTATCCTATTTTACAGATGAAGAAATTGAGGCAGGGGGTTAAGTGACTTGTCCAAGATCACACCATATTTTTACAAGTTGGAAACTCACTGCACCAGATGCTCTGAGGTCCGTTACAGCCTTAATAATTCTGCCTTTTGTGGTTTCAAACACAATGGAAACTAGCAATGGTTCGCTTGGTAGCTCTCAGCTCTTGGCAGCTGAGAGGCTTCATTTGGGGGCAGGAGAAGATAGGGAGTAGGGAGAGTTCACATCTGTGAAGAGTCTGTGCAGAGGAGGAGCCAGGATGCCCGGTCTTGGCCCACCAGCCAAGGCCATCTCTCTTTGCAGAAGGCACCTGCCGCCCTTTGCGGCCTCTTAGTGAGAACTGTGGCTGAAAAGCGACATCTCGTGTCCAGTTGTAGAACTGCACTGTGGGAGAACTCCAGGACAATGAGGAAGAGGAGGGAAATATTCTGTTGTTATGGACTTGAAGGTTCTTTTAAATTATTTGTTAAGTTTTAAAAACACACAGGTGCCAGAGCCTCTGACCCAGAGAACCAGCATCTCAAGCAGTAGGACAGAGATCTGTCTTTTTAAGACTTGGGCGATTCTGTGGCAGCCTAGCTGAGAACCACAAGTGTAGACAGCTTTTAAGGGGGTGCTAGTGTGCTGGTCAGAACTTCTCAGCTGCAACACCTCTACCTGGTGTTGCACTTCTGTCTGGGATACCAGAACGTTCTAGGCAGCTGACAGAAAGAAATCCATTAGACATTATTTATAAAGGAAAATCTAACTGCACCGTACCTTTTATTTGTGCTTTATTAAGAAATAAAATGGCTGGGTGCAGTGGCTCGTGCCTGTGATCCTAACACTCTGGGAAATGAAGGCAGAAGGACTGCTTGAACCCAGGAGTTTGAGACCAGCCTGAACAACATTGGGAGACCCTGTCTCCACGAAAAAAAAAAAATTAATAGCCGGGCACGGTGGTGTGCACCTGTAGTCCCAGCTACTGGGGAGGCTGAAGTGGGAAGATTGCTTGATCCCAGGAGGTTGAGGCTGCAGTGAGCCATAATTGCATCACTGCACTCCAGACTGGGTGACAGAGTGAGACCCTGTTTCTTAAAAAAAGAAAGAAAAATAAATAAAATGGCCGCTGGTAAAAAAAAAAAAAAAAAAAGAGTATAGAAATAGATTCAGTTATTTTAGAGAAATGTCAGTGAAATTCAGTCCATGTGTAGAGGATACAGAAGTTTTTTTTTTTTTTCTTTCTTTCTTTAATGAAGTGGCTCTCAACTGGGAGCAATGTCTGGAGACATTTTATGGCTGTCACAACTGGAGGGTGCTAGTGGCTAGAGGGCAGGGGCCAAGGATGCAGCAGAGCATCCTACAGTCTACAGGACAGCCCCCCACAACAAAGAATTACCCAGCCCCAAATGTCCATAGTGCTGAGGCCCCAAGGCCCTGCTTCCATGAGCACAAAGGACTCCCATTTTTCAGGTCTCCTGAAGGTGGGGACTCTGCCCTCTTCATCCTCTCTACCAGGACCTGGCAAGAGGCAGGAGCTCAGTACATACTGCTTGACAGAAGTGCAGTGAGGGGCATTTTGAGAAAAATTATCTAATGCGGACACATCTGCAAATCTCCCTAATATGCAGAGTCCTGGGTGCATCTCTACATGGCATAAAGTGTCTGAAACTAAAAAATCTCATTTGTCGGTTGGACACTACCCAAGTACACCAAACACAACCTGGGAGTCAGGGGAGAGAGGGGTAGTAAGGAGGATTCAGACCCCGTAGAAACGGGTTAAACCTCAGCTCCTTCAAGCTGTGTGTCCTTGGGCAAGTTGCATAACTTCTCTGGGCCTTAGTTTCTTCCTCTGTAAAATGAGGCTAACACACCTTCTCACAGGCTGTTGTGAAGGTTAAATGGCATTGTGCACAAAAACTGCTGAGCATGGCCCTGTATGTGCTGATTAAATGTTAGCCATGTGGGCCAGGCACGGTGGCTCACATCTGTAATCCCAGCACTTTGGGAACCCGAGGCAGGTGGATCACAAGGTCAGGAGTTCAAGACCAGCCTGGCCAACATGGTGAAATCCCCATCTCTACTAAAAAATACAAAAATTAGCTGGACATGGTGGTGGGCACCTGTAATCCCAGCTACTCGAGAGGCTGAGGCAGAAGAATCACTTGAACCTGGGAGGCAGAGGCTACAGTGAACCAAGATCGCACCACTGCATTCCAGCCTGGGCGACAGAGCAAGACCCCATCTCAAAAAAAAAAAAAAAAGTTAGCTGTGATTGGTGCCCTCATGACTGAGGTCTGGACTGATTGGGTGTGGCTGTTGCGCTGCCAGAGACAAGCTATCACTCACATTGTATCTAAACAAGAGTAATGATGGTACATAATGAATACATTGGGTAGAGGTAGAAGGCCTCGGACTCACTAACTCAAAACCTCTGTGGGAGGGGCCTGGGAATATGCATCGTAATAAACTCCTGGGCTTTTTTTTTTTTTTTTTTTGAGATGGAGTTTCTCTCTTGTTACCCAGCTGGAGTACAATGGCACAATCTCGGCTCACTGCAACCTCCACCTTTGGGGTTCAAGCAATTCTCCTGCCTCAGCCTCCCAAGTAGCTGGGATTACAGGTACCCACCACCATGCCTGACTAATACTTTGTATTTTTAGTAGAGACAGGGTTTCACCATGTTGGCCAGGCTGGTCTCAAACTCCTGACCTCAGGTGATCTACCCGCCTTGGCCTCCCAAAGTGCTGGGATTACAGGCCCAGGTGATTCTTACAGTTGGGCAAATTTGGAAAATCTGGCTTTAGTACAAATACTTTGGAGTTAAGCTGCCAGGCTCTGCTGCTTACTAACTGGGTGATCTTAGGCAAGCTACTTAACCTCTCTGTGCCTCGATTTCCCCACCTGTTAAGCCCTTGACCAGCACTACTGCTGGCATCCAGTAGACTCAAGAAATGGCACCTCCTCCCGCCTCTTTCTCAAGCTTAATGGTGTATGATCTTCACCTGCATCCTCCATACAAGGCCTGCCTCCTGCTCCTGTCATTTCTCTCTGACTCATCCTTTCTCTCAGTCCCCACTGGGCCTCAGTGGGTCTATTTGGCGCCCCCTGGCCTCCTCATGGGCTTCTCTAACTCTTGTCCCCACCAGCTTAGTGAGTCCGTCGAGCAGAAGCAACAACAGAACGTGTTGTTGTAGTTTGTAGTTTTCAAGGCACATTTCACATATTTTACCTCATTGACTTCCCGATCATCCAGAAGCGTTGCTGTCAGGATCTCTGCAAAATGAGCGAGCTGAGTTTGAGGCTCAGGGTGACTGACCGTCCTGAGCCCCAGAGCAAGTAAACAGGAGCGTCTCTGCCTCCCGGCCCTGTGCATTTTCTCCTGTGACCTGAGGCCTCTCAGTTCCTTCCACTGCCCCAGTCTGATTCGCATCCTGCCGCCCTTCTGCTGCTCAGGAAGCGGCTCTGGCTCCCCAGTGATCAGGTCTGAGTGCCTACACCTGGATTCTAGGCCCATCACAGGCCACAGCTTGGAACCATTCTCCCCCTCCTGGATTTCCTACATTTCCCAGCCTTTCCACCAACCCAGCTGGGCTCCTCTCTGCCTCTCATCCTCCCTTCCTCCCTGCTTGGATGCAAGTTGTTTCCCTCCAGAGCACCCCCTAGAGAGAGTGGGTAACACGGGGAGGAATGGAGGCATACCCCTGCCTGGGGTCCCTCCAAACCCCCATGCCTGGCCTCACTCCCTCAGCCCTTGCCAGGCCTCCTTCTCCAGGAAGCCTCCCTGCCCTTCAGTAAGCATCCAGTGCTCAGCCAGGCAGTCACAGCCTCTTGCTGCTCCTCTCCTGCCCTGCCCCCACCCCTCACACACACTCAGGCCTTTGGTCCCTTTTCTGCCCAGCACCTCAATCTTTTGGTGCTATTTGTATTTGTATTGCCCTATCTGTCGAATGGGGTGGGGTGGGGGAGAGGGCGGCCACCCCCATGTGGAGCCCACCATGAGACCATGAAGAGAATGGGGGTGACTGACAGGGCCCCTCTGCCACCTTGGGTGCTGGGGGCAGTGGTAGAAATCACCACCAGCTATTGTGCCTTCCAAAGGCACTTGTCACTAAACAGTGACACAAAGGTTGGTTTCCAGCTCCTCCCCGTGGCCAGCATATCCCTGGGTAAACTGTAACTGCTCCAAGACAGGTCCGCATTACACTGTCAGTGGATCCTCGGAATTAGGCACCCAGGCATGGATGGGATGCAGGCAGGGCTGGGACTGGTGGCTGGCTCTATCGTGCTCTGATGCTGCAGGAACAGTCCAGATGTCATCCAGGAGCCTGGAATTTGAGGGACGCCGCTGCGTGTGGCAGCATCAGGAGCCTCAGATCTGCATGTCTCTCTGCCGCGTGTGAGTTCTGTACCTCTGAGCCAGTGGCCTGTGGGAATGAAATAATCAGAACCACTTTGGGGTCAGAAGGTACAACAGGGGTAAAGGATTGGGGTGGGAGAGGGGCTGGCGGTCCTGGAGGGCTGGTGTCGTGTTTCTGCCTTCACTGCTGCCATCCTCTTGCAGTGCAGGGTGAATATTTTTACCCACATCTTGCAGGTGAGAAAACGGAGGCCTTAGAGGCTGTGCTGGGAGTTCACACAAGATTCTTAGTCCTGGCACCACAAGAGTCACATGCCAAGTCCCAGGCTGCATCCAAACCCATTGAATGCAACCCTCTGGGGAGCAGGACCCAGGCAACAGTATTTTTATGGTCCCCATGTGATTGTGGCAGTGCACTCAGTGGGGAGAAGGGAGACTAATGGCTCAGACGGCACGTTGCAAACTTTCCAGTTGTGCAAAGGTCCCTTCATTTCTTTGTGTAGCTCCTAATCCACCCCAAGCCTCTGTCCTCATCTGTAAAAGGGGGATAATACGGTTCCCTGAGTGGATGAGTTGAAGTGTTTTCTTAATTAACATTGCAACTTGACCACCCAGCACTCTTGTTTCCCTTTTCCCTGTGTGAGGGGTTTGTTTCTGTTTTGCCATAGCCCTTACCATGTGTGAACGTATGATATATTTTACCTATTTAGGATTTTCATACTTTAGTGCTTGACACTCCCCTCCCTCCGCTAGAACACCATGTGCATGAAGGCCAAGATCTTCGTCATTGCTTCACTTTTATTCCTTCCTGTATCCCAAGCACCAAGCAACACAGCGTTTGGCACATAGTAAGTGCTTAACAAATAGTTGTTGAATGAATGAATGGGCCTGGCACCATATAATACATGTTACAGGCATCACTACTGCTGCTGGGGTTGTGGTCTGCAGCCTTCTCGCCTGAACCACTCACCTCCCCCAAGCTGCTTGCAAACCGAATAAAGCCCTCCCAAAGTCAAGCTGATTGCTCCTTTCCCTGAGAAACGTGCCTCTGTCCCAGCTTCTTGGTGTCTCCCCAGCCCACCAGCTCCCCTTGGACACAGAGTGCCAGAGCACCAGCAGGGAGAAGAGGCAAAGTTTCAAGATTTCATTTGTAATTCTTTTCAGATGAAATGTCAGAAATATTAGAAAGGCAGGCTCATAAATCTGATCCTAATATAGCATAGAGCTTATTAATGAAGAATAAATCACCGAGGGAAACCTCCCCAGGGTGCTTCTCCAGGGCCTGTGGGGAAGATGGCATATTTATGTGCAAGTGTAGCGGGTCTTTTACTTTCTCAGATATATGGCCAAGGCAGATTTGTCAGGGCAGTAGCCTTAACATCAGCCAATTATATTTTTTTCTAGTAAAAATTAATCTATTCTATAGAAATCTCCTAAGCATTTATTGGATTAGGATCACATCCAAATGTAGAAAATTAAACACACACACAGTGCATACCATGGCGGAACGCTGAGAGGCCCTGAAATGGAATGATGACCACCTCCACCTCTGTTCCCTGCCAAGATATTCTCCCAACTGAAAAACTCAGAGTGAAGGAGCCAGAGGGGCCAGCTTCATTGCACAGGTGGAGAAACCAAGGCCCAGAGAGGGGACAGGACTTGCCCAGAGTCACCCAGATTGCTAAAGCTGACATGAGACAAGAACCCCAGGTCCAGGCTGGGTGTGGTGGCACACACCTGTAATCCCAGCACTTTGCCAGGCTAAGACAGGAGTATTGCTTGAGCCCAGGAGTTTGAGTTCAGCCTGGGCAGCATTACAAGACCTCCATGTGTGCAAAATATTAAAATAATACAAAAATCAGCTGGGCATGGTGGTGCATATCTGTAGTCCCAGCTACTCAGGAAGCTGAGGTGGGAGGATCACTTGAGCCCAGGAGGTTGAAGCTGCTGCAGTAAGCCTCGATCACACCACTGTATTCCAGCCTGGGTGACAGAGACCGTATCTCAAAAAAATTTTTAAAAGAACCCCAGGTCCTTCTTCCCACCTCAAAAGATGTCCACATCCTAATCCCCTAACTGTCCCAATGTGAATATGTTACCTTATGTGGCAAAAGGAACCTTCCAGATGTGATTAAATGAAGAATATGAGGATGGAGGGATTTATCCTGGACTACCCAGATGGGTCCAATATAATCAAAAGCGTTCTTGTAAAGCACAGAGGGAGGCAGGAGAGGCAGAGGAAGAGATGTGACAGCAGAAGCAGAGGCTACAATGACATGGGGCCATGAGCCAAGGAGTGCGGCAGCCTCTAGAGGCTGGAAGAGGCAAGGACCAGATTCTCCCTGGAGCCTGCAGAAGGACTGCAGCTTGCCGGCGCCCCACTTTTCAAACTTCCTCCCTCCACAACTGTCATAGTCTGTGTTCTCTGAAGCCACTTTGTTTGTGGCAATTTGTTACAGCAGTGATAGGAAACTCACATAGTGTTAGAGGGAGAAGCAATTCAGGCAAACTGCACCTGGCAGCGTGGGCTTCCCTCTGTATGCAGTGCTAGGGAGGGACCCCTACCCTGAGGATCACCTCAGATCACCCCAGAGTCATGCAGCTCCTCCTCTCCAGAGGCCACAAGGCCACCACTTCCTGCCTGCTCTTTCCTCGTTCATGACGTTCTCACCTTTACATGCTGGGCTGCAGTGGGGTCTTCCACTGTCTTCTGGGTCCCCCAGACTCCTGCAGCTTTTCTGCAGCCTGACCCCCTTCCAAATGGTTTTCCCTAGTACCTTACCTTTCCCCATCCCCTCTCTCAAAGACACTAAGGAAAGAGCCACCTGCGCCCAGGGCTTTTCCCTGCAGCCCCTTCTTGGTTCTCAGCCACTGTCTTCGGTCACCTCTTACTGCCTCGGGAGTCTCAGAACACTGGCCTCCCTTCCCATCTCTGCTCTAGGGGCCTGCTCCAGTCTGGTGATTCCTCTCTCCATCTCTCAGCACCTGGGGACAGTTATGTGGCTCAGAGAGCTCCCAGGGAAGCACCTGAGGAACAGACCCAGATGGAGGGGAGAGAGGGTGGTGGAAGCTTGTGGAAAAAGGGGCAGGTAGCCAGTGGCTGTGGTGCAAATGTTCTTGAGCCTGGCCCCCAGCCTGCCTAGCCTGGCTGATGGCTTATTAAAAGTGCATATTCAGGCCGGGCGCGGTGGCTCAAGCCTGTAATCCCAGCACTTTGGGAGGCCGAGACGGGCGGATCACGAGGTCAGGAGATCGAGACCATCCTGGCTAACACGGTGAAACCCCGTCTCTACTAAAAATTACAAAAAACTAGCCGGGCGAGGTGGCGGGCGCCTGTAGTCCCAGCTACTCGGGAGGCTGAGGCAGGAGAATGGCGGGAACCCGGAAGGCGGAGCTTGCAGTGAGCTGAGATCCCGCCACTGCACTCCAGCCTGGGCGACAGAGCGAGACTCCGTCTCAAAAAAAAAAAAAAAAAAAGTGCATATTCAGCCAGTGCAATGGCTCATGCTTGTAATCCTAACACTTTGGGAGGCCGAGGTGAGTGGATCACTTGAGGTCAGGAGTTTGTGATCGGCCTGACCAACATGGTGAAGCCCCATCTCTACTAAAAATGCAAAAATTAGCCAGGTGTCATGGCAGACACCAGTAATCCTAGCTGCTTGGGAGGCTGAGGCAGGAGAATCGCTTGAACTCAGGAGGCAGAGGTTGCAGTGAGTCAAGATCACACCGCTGCACTCCAGCCTGGGCAACAGAGTGAGACCCTATCTGGAAAAAAAAAATGCACATTCTAGCTGGTGACGATGGCACATACCTGTAATCCCAGCACTTTGGGAGGCTGAGGCAGGAGGATCACTTGAGCCCAGGAATTTGAGCCTGGGCAACATGTCAGAACCCTGTCTCTACAAAAAGCACAAAAATTATCTGGGTGTGGTAGCACACACCTGTGGTCCCAGCTATTCAAGAGGCTGAGGTGAGAGGATTGCTTGAGTCCAGGAGGTTGAGGCTGCAGTGAGCTGTAATCAGGCCACTGCACTCCAGCCTGGGCAGCCAAGCAAGATCCTGTCACAAAAAAAAAAAAAAAAAAAAAAAAAAAGTCAGGCTCGGTAGCTCATGCCTGTAATCCCAGCACTTCAGGAGGCTAAAGCAGGCAGATCACCTGAGGTCAAGAGTTCAAGACCAGCCTGACCAACATGGAGAAACCCCATCTCTACTAAAAATACAAAATCAGCCAGGCGTGGTGGCGCCCGCCTGTAATCCCAGCTACTCAGGAGGCTGAGGCAGAAGAATCACTTGAACCCAGGAGGGGTAGGTTGTGGTGAGCTGAGATCCCACAATTGCACTCCAGCCTGGGCAACAAGAGCGAAACTCCGTCTCAAAAAAAAAAAAAAAAAAAAAAAGTGCGTATTCTAGTTGGGTATAGTGGCTCACGGCTGTAATCACAAAAATTCAAGAGGCCAAGGTGGGAGGATCTCTTGAGACCTGAAGTTAAAGATCAGCCTGGGCAACATCACAAGACTCCAACTCCAGAAAAAAAATTAAAAATTAGCCAGACATGGTGGCATGCACCTGTAGTCCCAGCTACTTAGGAGGCTGAGATAGGAGGATTGCTTGAACCCAGAAGTTTGAGACTACAGTGAGCTGTGATTGCACCACTGCACTCCAGCTTGGACAACAATGAGACCCTGTCTCTAGGAAAAAAAGGCACGTACTCCTGGACATCCCTCTCACTGATAAACACGTCCTTGCCAGAGCAGAATCTCTGAGGGTGGGCCCAGGAGTCTGCAGTCTACCACGCTCCTGGGAGGTGTCTCACACAAAAATCAGGAAGTAGGCCAAGCGCAGTGGCTCAGGCTTGTAACCCTAGCACTTTGGGAAACCCAAGCGGGCAGATCACTTGAGGTCAGGAGTTTGAGACCAGCCTGGCCAACGTGGTGAAACCCCATCTCTACTAAAAATACAAAAAATTAGCCAGGCATGGTGGCGGGCGCCTGTAGTCCCAGCTACTCAAGAGGCTGAGGCAGGAGAATTGCCTGAACCCAGGAGGCAGAGACTGCAGTGAGCTGAGATTGTGCCACTGCACTCCAGCCTAGACAACAGAGTGAAACTCTGTCTCAAAAAAAAAAAAAAAAAAAAATCAGGAAGTAGAAAGAGCATGGGCTTTGAAGTCAGGGAGCTCTGGGCCGAACTCCTAGCTTTCCCCTCCTAGTTGTGGGAACGCCACTCTTTATCTTCAACAAGCCTGTGTTCTTTTCCATAAAGCTGGGGGCTCTGATCTGCATGTGGTGGGAATTATGAGGATTCACATAAACAGGGAAAACACAGAGGCAGATGCTGCAGACGCCCTCCTGCATCTTCCAGGAGTCCCCTCATCCTGGAGCCCAATGGACCTAACTTCTGACTGCCTGAGGGCCCCTGGGAGCGCTGAAGAATGAGTGTCCCATCCACTCCATCCAGGAGCCTTAACCAAGGACGGGATGGAGTTGGTGTATAAATACCCACTCCCTCATCCTTCCGGTGGGATAACTCTGAGGTGTGGGTTCCACGCTGGCTCCCGAGTTTCCCGGCAAAATTAAGCTCCCGTCACCTGCTGGGGTGCCCTTCCTGACAACGCGGCCCTATAAGCTGCCTTCCTTCCCTGGGTCACCTCCCTACCCTCCTCCTGGGGCTTCCCGTGAGCATCCCTCAGACAAACAACTTGCCCTTGAGTACTTGTCTCAGGTCAGCTCCTGCAGGACCTCAGGCTAACATGAGCCTGGCAGCCTAGAAATGAGCCCCCTTTTTTTTTTTTTTTTTTTTTGAGACAATGTCTTGCTCTGTTGCCCGTGCTGGAGTGCAGTGGCACAATCACAGCTCACTGTAGCCTCAACCTCCCGAGCTCAAGCCATCCTCCCACCTCAGCCTCCAGAGTAGCTGGGACTATAGGTGTGTACCACCATTCCTGGGTAATTTTTCCTTATTTTTTTGTAGAGAAGGGGATTTCGCCATGTTGCCTAGGCTGGTCTCAAACTCCTGGGCTCAAGAGATCTGCCCCCCCTCGGCCTCTCAAAGTGCTGGAATTACAGGCGGGAGCCACCACATCTGGCCATGAGTTCTTTTTTCCTCTCTTCTTTGGCTGTCAGTGTGGAGACTAGGTTGGCCCAGACCAAGCAAAGCCACCACAGGCCTGGGTAGTGCTGTGGCTTGCAGGGGTATGTACGTAGACACTGATGTCCAGGACCCAGCAAGGACAGTGTCCCCTGACTGTAAGGACGCCATCAAAGTATCAGGGAAGGCAGCTCACCCTTCCCTTCCCCAGATCCCCAATATCTGCTAGTCAGGGAGCAGAGCTATAGGCCCATCCACACGAATCCCCTAATCCCACATCCCTCAGTCTGAAATTGGCCCTAACCACAACTTTCCCTATCTTCATCTTTCTTTCCTAGTTCCTCAGACACAAAGCAAACAGCCGCTTCCCTGCTCCTCAGAGACACCTTGCCTCTAAATCTTGAAACTGCCAAGCCCCAGCTGGCTAGGCTGCTGGTCACATGAATTCTAGCCCCAGGGGCATTGAAGTCACCTCCCACAGAAATCCCTATGATTTCATCTTCTATTTAATCTTTATTTCTCCTCATACTTTTTAGAACTTCAAATAATTTCTCGTTTGTAGTAACTAGGAAGCCATAAATCGCCCCTTTATGTCTAAGGAAAATCAATTGTTATTTGACATTTTACCTTAATATTCCCGACTTCCTTCAACTGTAATAAAGCTTCCATCTGCCTTTTATTTTACAGGCAATTAGTAAGTCACCTTTTTAAAATTTCTCCACATTTTCTATCAAATGAATGCTAGGATTGAAAGGGGAGAGCTGTTTTATGGGATTGAACTCACTGAGTAGAAGGGATTTATCTGTAGCCTTCGAGGTACCAACACTCATTAATGGGTTTTATTGATTCGGGGGCTTTTTAACCCTTAGCAATAATACAGGTGTCACCTGCCCAAGGCAGTTGGGAGGGGGCAGGGAGGCTGGGAGGGGCTGTGGGGGAATCTACACATTTCTGAGCCCTAGGCCCAAGCTAGAAAGGGAGAGAAATGAGATGTAATCCTTTGAAATGTGGTCACGCTCAGCGCAACCACACCCTCAGAGGCAAGTCACAGCCCAGACACCCTCTTTTTCCTGGAGACAAAGCTGGAGTTTTTTGGTTTTTTTCTTCAAATTACCCAGGGGAATGCAACGCTTTTGCACCCCTGTCATGGGATCAAAAGAAAGAGGCCCATTGTTGGGGTTCAAGGCCCTGGGCTTGGTCTGCCTCTTTTAGCCCTGGAGTTGTGGGCAGGCCAGGGAAGGAACCTCTGAGACTCAGTTTTGTAAGATGTGAAGCGGGGAGAGAATCTCCTCTTTGGCCACCTCCCAGGGCTGCCAGGGTTTGCCCCCAGACCACGTCTGTGAGAAATGCTTAGAAGACCATGCAGGGTGTAAGAAACTACATAAGGAACCAGTGAGAATCCTGGTCACAAATGGAAACCTCAGTCCACTCTAGAACAAAACCTTCCTTGCTTTTCTAGAACTCATCTTATTGGTTTTGCACCCCCATCGCCTGGGCTGGTAGAACTTTAGTGCCAGTCTTTCCCTAGCTGTTTCTCCAAGACCCCCTGCAGCCTTTTCCACCATCCCCCTTCCTTGAAGGCCATCATTTGACAGTCAGAGCCCAGGAAGCCTTTCTTGGTCCAGACAGCAGGACTGGAAGCCTCAGAGCTGTCGTCAAGAGATGTGATTCCCGTAGCTGAGGACGGAGTCCAGGGAGAGTATGAATAAGACGGCAAAAGTAAGTCCAGAAGACATTAATGGCAGACTTTGGGTGACAGGTGTATGGATACTCACTATAAAATCCTTTCTACATTGCTATACACTTGAAATTTCTCATTAAAATGTTGGAAGGGTGAAAAAGGCTTAGTCTGGGGCAAATGCCCCAAGGTAGGGTACCTGCCTGTGATGGGAGAAGGGAACCAATGTGAGCAGAGGAGGAAGGCAAGGGGCCCTCTGAATCTAGATGAATTTGTTTGTGGGACCTGCTACGTTATTTGTGGGCCCTGTGTAAAATGAAAATTTGAGGCCCTTCCTTCATAAATTAAGAATATCAGCCAGGCGCGGTGGCTCACGCCTGTAATCCCAGCACTTTGGGAGGCCGAGGTGTGCGGATCACGAGGTCAGGAGATCAAGACCATCCTGGCTAACACGGTGAAAACCCATCTCTACTAAAAATACAAAAAATTAGCTGGGTGTGGTGGCGGGCGCCTGTAGTCCCAGCTACTCAGGAGTCTGAGGCAGGAGAATGGGGTGAACCTGGGCGGCGGAGCTTGCAGTGAGCTGAGATCGCGCCACTGCACTCCAGCCTGGGTGACAGAGCGAGACTCCGTCTCAAAAAAAAAAAAAAAAAGAATAGAATATCAGCCAGGCACAGTGGATCATGCCTATAATCCCAGCACTTTGGGAGGCCAAGATGAGTGGATCACCTGCGGTCAGGAGTTCGAGACCAGCCTGGCCAACATGATGAAACTCTATCTCTACTAAAAATATAAAAATTAGCTGAGTGTGGTGATGCATGCCTGTAATCCCAGCTACTCAGGAAGCTGAGGCAGGAGAATCGCTTGAATCTGGGAGGTGGAGGTTGCAGTGAGCCGAGATCACGCCATTGTAGTTTATCTTGGGTGACAAGAGTGAAACTGAATTTCAAAAAAAAAAAGATATCAAAATGGGGACAGCAGAACATTAAACTATCGTGCCCTTCTTATCTCAGAGCCCTGGCTCCTGCACTGGTTGCCTGGCCATGAAGCCAGCCCTGTCTCCTTGGGTTGAGAGGTCTATTTTGACCAACCCCTTCTGACCCATCTCTCCATTTCTAATCTTACCAGAACAATACACTGAACCTAGCATTTGATGCAAGTGAATAATAAGTGAGTAGGTTGGGACCTTTTCTTTTTTCTTTTTTTTTTGAGATGGAATCTCACTCTGTTGCCCAGGCTGGAGTGCAGTGGCATGATCTCAGCTCACTGAAACCTCTGTCTCCCGGGTTCAAGAAATCCTCCTGCCTCAGCCTCCAGAGTAGCTGGGACTGCAAGCATGCACCACCATGCCCAGCTAATGTTTTTTGTATTTTTAGTAGAAATGGGGCTTCACCACGTTGGCCAGGCTGATCTCTAACTCTTGACCTCATGATCAGCCTGCCTCAGCAGCCTCCCAAAGTGCTGGGATCACAGGCGTGAGCCACCATGCCCAGCCAACCTTTTCTAATAATAATAAGATTTACTGCTCACATGGACTTCACTGTATGCCAGGCACTGATTCAGCACCCCACGGATATTAACTCATTCAAGCCTCCCAGCAACCCTATGAGACAGGACTATTGTTACTCCCATTTCACAGATGAAAACTCAGAGGCACAGAGAGAATAGGTCACTTGCCTAAGCTCTCAGAGCTGGTAAGTGGTAGAGACGAGCTTTGCTCCCAGGTAGCTGGGCTCCAGAATCATGCTTTTAACCACTCCACTCTGCTGCTTCTCCAAAAAGATAGTCAGGAGAAGCCTGACAGAGATGGCCTCCTGGCTGGAATTTTTGCCAGTCCCAGGAGGGCAACCTTCTTGGCATGACTAGCTCAGTGCTTCTCAACTACAAGGTCACCACACACAATCTTGAACTGCATCACAGGTGTCACATTACTAGTTAGAAAGAAGCAAAGTCTGTGAATAATTAAACTTTTTTAAAAATGAAAGCAGATTCAAGCAGTGTCCTCCTCTCACATGTTTGTATCTTAACTGGCTTTTCAGACTGCAGGAACAGCCAGCACCAGAGATATCTCCTGCAAGCCTCCTAGGTGGTTTCTTGGAAGAAAGGAATGCCAATGAATATCATTGCAAGGTGAGGCAGGACAGGAGATGCAAGAACTGCGCTGCTAACCTTATTAACAGTGATTGAAGAGTGCTGAATTTTAAAAAGCAATGCTTTTGGTTTCATGGGCTCCCGCTCTCATTACAACTGCCCCAGAACACCACGGACACCTGGTGGCCCCCAGTGGAATTGCAGGCTTAGCGTCCAGAAGGGTCTTTTCCCCATTTGCTGGAGAGGAGAGAAGCTGTGTCCTCAACTCCAATAATCCCATATTCTCCAATCCACATCTTTCAGTCTGAAAGTGCCCCTAACCACTACTTTCCCTACCACATCTCCCTTTCCGATTTCCTCAAATGCAAAGCAAACAGCCATTTCCTGCACCTGTGTGCAGTCATATCGGTAAGCAGGAGATCCAATGTGCCTGAGTGAGTCAGGAGAACCCCCCTGGGGACATGGCCCTTGAGGATGGGTAGGAAATGGCCAGGGACACAATAGGGGAAGGGCATCCTCAGGAAGAGGGGACAGATTTGGGGGCACGCCTTGTAAGAAAGAACTCCAGGATGCACCCGTGATTATTGAAGTTTCATTTTACCCTCACAAACATTCTTGCCAGGGAGATAGTATTGCTCACATTTTAAGGTGTAGAAGTAAAGATTCAGGAAAATGAACTGACCTGCCCAAAGTGATCTGACAGGTACGTGGCAGGGCCATCTTGTCTGATGTAAGTTGAGGAGGATTTGAGCTGGTAGAGAGCGGGAGTAATTCTAGATCACCCAGGGAAAACAATAAACACACAGGGCGGCTTTCAAGTGTTCACACTATCCTTGGCACTGAAGCCTGCCCAGTCCTTGGGGCACAGCCAGGAGGATGAGGGCCCTTCCTACCAAGGTGGCTGCCACCGACTGGCTGGGCTGCACTGCATGCAGGCCAGAGGGCTGGAAAGATGAAATTTACGATGGCCATGGCCTTCATGACTTAATGGTCAGGACTTGAGCTATTTCATCTTATCAGACAGTTTTGCCTAGAAATAGCCACAAACCTTCATTCTAGGATGGCTTTTAGTCATGAGGGGGTGACCTGCAGGTCTCCTAAATCATGTTAATTCCTAGGGCAGTGAGCTGTGCTTTCTTTTCTCTGCAGCGTCTTTCACCATTCGCCAGCCGTTTCTTCTCTGAAGGAAAGTCTCTCTGGGGCCAGCAATGTTGAGGAATGCAGGGTGTGGGGGAGCAGAAAGGCCACTCTGGTGTGGCCTGACTTGGGACCATCTGTCCACTCAGACAGAGCTCAGCAAACGGTCAAAGAGCTGAGAATCGGCTCAGTCCCTCCCTCTCCCTCTCGCTCTCTTCTTCCCTCTAACCCCTCCCTACTCTCTCAGCCCCTCACCTAGCTAGCTGCCCCTCCCTTACCTTGCAGAACCCCCCCTGGGGTGGGACTGCTTGCTGGGCAGTTCAGATGAAGACAGGACCCTTTCCTCTCTGTGGACTCAGTCCTTGAATAAGACCCTCCAGAGGACCAGTGTGTGAGGGGTGTTGCCAGCCTCTGTTTCTCCTGAGCTCTCCTCCCAAGTGCAAGTGTGAGAACTCCTCTCCACACCTTCCGGCGTGTCCAGGGTCTTCCTTTAGGGCTCTAGGAGTCCCAAGACATCATGGGTAGGCAGTGGATGCAGAAAGAGCAGAATGTTCCATCCAGACAGGCACAGTGACTCACGTCTGTAATCCCAGCACTTTAGGAGGCTGAGGCAGCGGATCACTTGAGGCCAGAAGTTGGAAACCAGCCCGATGGAGTAGAAACTCCATCTCCACTAAAAATACAAAAATTAGCCAGGCGTGGTAGCCCACGCCTGTAATCCCGGCTACTTGGGAGGCTGAGGCACGATAATTGCTTGAACCCAGGAGGTGGAGGCTGCAGTGAGTTGAGATTGTGCCACTGCACTCCAGCTCTGGATGACAGAGTAAGACTCTGTCTCAAAAAAAAGAAAAAGAAAAAAGAACATCCCACCATCCAATGACAGGACCCTGGGAACACACCATGGGACAGTCTAAGTCATAGCCACTGGCTGGGACAACTCCAGCAAACAGTGTCCTTCTCACTGTCCACCCACCAGCTTTTCTTGACTCATGGAGGGGCCCTGCAGACCCCTTCCCCAGATCTGATTCCTAGGTCTGGGATCCCACCAGCACCCTCGCTCACTCCTCCTGGAGGTCCCACCCCACACCCTCTTGACTCTCCAAGGAGTGAAAAGCTCCTTTCACTTTCACCTTGATGTTCTGTTAAAAGCCAAATCCAAATCATTAGCAGCAGAAGCCAGCTGCCCTTCTCTAAAAGCCAGAAGGGCGGTCCTCAAACCCTTCCTGGGAGGTGAGATACTTTTGTATCCTACCTGGCTGGAGTCATGCCTTCCCCTCACTCTCAACCCCCAGAATAGGCAATAAATAAAATGAAAGTTTTCTAATGCAGTAAATAAAAGGAAGAAAAGGGAAGCAGAGCAGATTCTGTTTTATTTCCTATTAAAACAGAGGCTGTCTCCTGACAGTCCCCAGAGGGCCTACCACCTTGGGATGTATTAGTAATACACCAGCTGTCTTGCAACAAGACTTGGTTATCATTTACCTTTATAAGGAGGCTTCTCAGATCTTATCTCACCATGTGAGTTGGGCATTATTAATAATCGCTACCGGCCAGGTGCGGTGGCTCATGCCTGTAATCCCAGCACTTTGGGAGGCCGAGGCGGGCGGATCACGAGATCAGCAGATCGAGACCATCCTGGCTAACACGGTGAAACCTGTCTCTACTGAAAATACAAAAAATTAGCCAGGTGTGGTGGCGGGTGCCTGTAGTCCCAGCTACTCGGGAGGCTGAGGCAGGAGAATGGCTTGAACCCGGGAGGTAGAGCTTGCAGTGAGCCGAGATCGCGCCACTGCACTCCAGCCTGGGCGACAGAGCGAGACTCCGTCTCAAAAAAATAATAATAAAAATAAATCGCTACCATTAAAAACACCTACAATGCGCTGGGTGTTTTCTATGTGGTATTCTATGCAATCCTTACACCGACCCTGAAATGTAGGCGCCATTATTTCTACTTCACAGGTAGGGCTCTGAGGTTCATTAGCTTTCTCAAGGTCATGCAGCTAAAAAATGACAAAGTGAATCCAGGTGGGTCCTCACTCCTGTGGGGTCCCAGGGAGCTTCCGGCTGATTTCTCGGGCGTTTGCACGCAGAGCGAGACTTGACCAGGAGAGGGCGCCAGCGCCCCGCCAAGGCAGTGAGAGACCGACGGGAAGGCGGCTGTGTGGCCTGGGCTGGTTTCGGCTTAAGAGACTGCAGCCTCTAGACTCTCAGCACGCAGAGCTCGGACCATTGGGACCTAAGACTTCTCTCTCGGAGGCTGCCCTGGAGCCGAAGTCTGTGGGCAGATGAGGGCCAAACACTGCCTGGGCCTTTCTTTTGCATCCAGAAACAGGGTGCTCTGGATAGCAGCAGCCCACACCCGCTGAGCGAGCTCAGGCTGGTTGCCAGGAGAGAAAAAGGAGGTGGTTGTCCCTGTACTGCGACCTGGGTTCTGGCCCCAGTGGGCCATGGGAAAGCTGAGACTTTCTCCGTGCCTCTGTTTCCCCATCTGTAAAATCGCAGGATTTGTATGCCCCAGACTCCTGAGTCCATGGTCGGGGGCGGGGGCGTCGTCCTCCGCCATTTCAGAAAACCTGTCCTCGCCGGGCGCGGTGGCTCAAGCCTGTAATCCCAGCACTTTGGGAGGCCGAGACGGGCGGATCACAAGGTCAGGAGATCGAGACCATCCTGGCTAACACGGTGAAACCCCGTCTCTACCAAAAAGTACAAAAAAACTAGCCGGGCAAGGTGGCGGGCGCCTGTAGTCCCAGCTACTCGGGAGGCTGAGGCAGGAGAATGGCGTGAACCCGGGAGGCGGAGCTTGCAGTGAGCTGAAGTGAGCTGAGATCCGGCCACTGCACTCCAGCCCGGGCAGCAGAGCGAGACTCTATCTCAAAACAAACAAACAAACAAACAAAAACCTATCCTAAGGGGCACATCTAGGAGGCTGCCTAGAGTGACCAAGGTACCAGGGGTTGAGCACCCTGCAGACACTGGTGATCTCTGGTTGATCCAAAACTAAGAAGCCTCCCTGCGTGTCGATATGGGAAAGGGAATTGATATACAAATACATGCAGCTTCTGTGGTAATAAGAATATCAAATCAGAGTCCCTGAGAGTTGGGGGCTGGAGTCGGTGGTCAGATATGGGATCCCCAGGCCTGTAGGGCCTTTCTTCCTTTCCAGCTCTCCAAGCCCTGCCAGTCTTTCCTCCTCAACTTTCTCTCTTGCCTAAAGAGAAATTGTCATGAGCCTGCTAATCCTGAAAGGTTCTGTGCCTTCCCTGCTGCCAAACCCATCAAACCTATTTACCAGAAATGGCTTTGTTTGAAGAGGAATAAAATGAGGCTCAAGGGTGAGGGTCCACAGGTCTGGCCCCCAGATGCACTCTGGAGCAAGGAGGGCCCCCAGGGCAGCCTTCCCTGGTGGAGGCAAGATTCACAATGCAAACTCTTCCCCAGTGCAGGGACAGATGACCAAACCTTGCAGACAGCGGCAGGAACTGGAGGGACTTTGTTGAGGACTGGGACCCAGTTGCAGTTGCTACAATGCCCTGCTTTGGCAGAGAAAAGATGCAGATTCCCAGGTCACACCAAGTGACCTCTCTGGAACCTGGAACAGCCTCTCTGTGGACTGCCATGGGGTCTCCCATGAGAGCTGGAGCCACCACAGAATCTTGCTCACCCCAGGGAGGTGGCAGCAATAGGATCACCATGACCTTTCACCTTGACCTTTCACCACAGTCTGACCCCTCCAAGGTGGGAGTGAGCGCAGTGGCACAGGGGTTGGGGGTCTGTGTCCGAGTAGGAGGGGTGTTCAAACAGGGGAAGTAAGAGAGCATTGCAGAGAATGTTAACTGCCCCTCTCTTCTGTTTGCCAAGCCCATTTGACTTCATGCTGTCTCCAGCCTCAGGAGTCAGCAGGCTCTGAAATGTCTAAATGTCACATGGTTTGACTACAGCCAGGGAGGGGCAAAGCCAGGCATTGAGGTTTCTTTTCTGATTCCCAAGAAAGAAGGAAGGAAGGAAGGAGGGAGACAGTAATTAAAAGAGAGAGAGACAGAGAGAGAGAGAGCAAGACTTGTTAGAGGCCACGAGGAGTTTCAGGCCAGAGGTGTCTCTCCCCAGCCCCGGGATGGGAGGGAGCTGGGGGCCACCCTGCCCTCCTGCTCTTTCTTCTGCGCTGGGATGTGATTGCTTTGCAAGTTCAGTGAGCTGTTCAGTGACAATACTGGGGGCTTTGGGCTGCTCGGACTCAGACACAGGTGTGCCTTCCCAACTGAATTTATGAGACCCCAGACCTCGGGGCCTCCGGGCAGTAATTCAAGGCAAATCTTAGAGACCTGTTGAACCCATGGCTACTTAGCAGCAGAATTCCCTAGGAAGCATTAGAAAGCTACAGACTGCTCCAGGCTTCTGCAGGCTCAACCCTCTGCCTCCTGCTGCCTGCCCCTCCCCGCCTGCAGCAGCCCTCCCAGAGCATTTCTTTCCCCCACCCCCCCCATCCCTAACTGCCTGTCTCCCACCACCCCCTCTAGGACCTTCCCTCCTCCGGCCCATCCTTGGAGCTGCCCAGTTCCCCATGAACACTCCTCCCCACCCCGCCACCAACATCAGCCCCTCTGTTGCCTTCTGGACCCCATACCGGGCATTCTGGCTCTCAGCCCTTCTAACATTCTCTCTCCTTGCTTTCCGTCAGAACTCTCCCCTTGAGCCAAACTGCTTTGTTCCTGTTCTGCATTGCCCTGGCTTCAGGATGCCTTGGGTACTCTCTTGCTTTGTTCTTTCCCAGCCCTTCACAGGCATGCACGCACACACTCAAACACACACACACGCAAACAGAGAGAGACACCCTGCCTACTGCTCACACACTTTTCTCCTCCTTTGAGTCTCCTGAGCCCTCTCCCTTTTTCAAGTCCCTGCTCCAGCCCCACCCTCCCTGGGCCTGCCCAGGCCAGCCCTGTCCGGAGACCTCTCTTCTCTGAACCGCAGTGCCTGCGTCCTCATCTGTTCCACGCCTTCCCCAAGTTCATTCTCTTCCTCCAGAGCTGGCCAGACCTCCCAAAGAGCCCTGGCAGGAGCTCCCGAGGTAAGAGTTTCTTTGATCTCCTAGGTAGCCGCTCAATGCCAGTTTGTGGATTGACGTGTGATTCTTACATTTGCAACAACATCTTCTGGGAGTAGCCTGCTCCCGCAGCACAAGGAAATTGAGATTGGTCCTGAGAGGACTTGATTCGTGCATTCTGGAGGGAAAAGCCTGCCTGAAAGCCTCCTGCAGGAGAGGCAGACCAGGCTGCCCCATCATGAGTGTGGACTCCAGCCCTGGGCTGCCAGGCGATATGTCCTCCCACGCACCCACTACCCTCACCCAGTCTCAGTAGCGACTCAGAATCTCTGTCTGGGCCCACCACTGTCTCCTCTCTGCACTTGAACTCCTTCAGGGCTGGCACAGTGAACCATCATCCTATCATGCCCACAGTGACCTACTGGGTGCTGTGAGATGTCAGTGTGGGCATTGCTGTGTGCACCAACTTCACTGGTGATACTGTTACCACCTTAAGGATCAGAGAGGTTTAGAAACTCACCCAAAGTCACCCAGCCAGTCAATGGCTCAGTTGGGGTTCAAACCCAAGTCTATAAGATGCCAGAACCCCCGGTGCATCCAGACACCTGACTGCATCTTGTACATTGCATACAGTAGATGTAAACAATACAAACTTCTACAGAAGTCAGGGACTGGGCATGGTGGTTCACACCTGGAATCCCAGCACTTCGGAGGCCAAAGTTGGTGGATTGCTTGAGCCTAGGAGTTTGAGACCAGCTGGGTAACATGGTGAGACCCCGTCTCTACAAAAAGTACAAAAATTAGCCAGGTGTGATGGTGCCCACCTGTGGCCCCTGATACTGGGAGGCTGAGGTTGGAGAATCACTTGAAGTTGAGGTCAAGGCTGCAGTGAGCCGAGATTTCATCACTGTACTCTGGCCTGGGAGACAGAGCCAGACCCTGCCTCAAAAATAAATAAATAAATAAATAAATAAATAAATAAATAAATCTACAGAAGTGAATCTACCTGGAAACGGAGAACCTGAAAGAATCATCAGGAGGTTTGGTTGGAAATGTAGTGTTAAGGTGCCTGAAAGCCTCTTGCACACACAGGCCAAGTGGGGATCTAAGCCGAAGCACCTCCTCCATGGTTTTAGGCCTATGCTGGTGAACAAGGCAGATGCAGCCCCGATAGCATCTGCCTTCCAGCTCTGCCACTGGACGGAGACATCACAGACTTGTAGCAGGGACAGCCATCCAGCCCACTGGGTGCTCACATATCTTCTACTTAAAACCTAGAAAATGGTAGCACAGAGTAGAGATAAACCTGGTGCTGTTTTAAAAGGGAATGGTTTAGTAACCTGTAGGTAGCTCTCTTCCTATCCCCTGTGCCTGCATGCAGCTGTGGAACCACAGTGTCTTGACACCTCCATCAGTTCTCCCATTCTAGGGTTAGAAGTGGGTCCTATGGGAAGGTAGAGCTTTCTGGCCAGGGCACATTGCAGAAAGTGCCGCAGTTCTAATTCTCACCACCAGATGGCGATCCCAGACCCTCCGTCGGGTTCATACTACAATGTTTCCATCTAAATCCATGAATCAGTTTTTCTCACTCCTCTTTATGTGAAAGCTACACCGCAAATGTTTCTACCTAAATCCATGAACTAGTTTCCCTTACACCTTCCTCTGTAGGCGAAAGTTCCTCCAGAGACTAGAGCAGGACTTTGAAGGCCCATAAACTGGGAAATTAACTGTTTAGGTGCCAACAGTGGGAGTTGTGATGTGGGTTAAACTGACAGAGGAGGCTAATGCTATTGCTGTTTGAAAATGTAGGCTGGGCGTGGTGGCTCACACCTGTAATCCCAGCACTTTGGGAGGCCGAGGCGGGCAGATCATGATTTAAGGAGATCGAGACCATCCTGGCCAACATGGTGAAACTCCGGCTGTACTAAAAATACAAAAATCAGCTGGACGTGGTGGCGCATGCCTGTAATCCTAGCTACTCGGGAGGCTGAGGCCGGAGAATCACTTGAACTGGGGAGTCAGAGGTCGCAGTGAGCCAGGATCGTGCCACTGCACTCCAGCCTGGCAACAGAGAGAGACTCCGTCTCAAAAAAAAAAAAAGGAAAAAGAAAAAAACAAAGAAAATGTAACCACACATTTATCTTTCAAAATAACCAAAGGCTTGGCCGAGTGCGGTGGCTCACGCTTGTAATCCCAGCACTTTGGGAGGCCAAGGCAGGAGGATCATCTGAGGTCAGGAGTTCAAGGCCAGCCTGGCCAACATGGTGAAACCCCGTCCACTAAAAATACAAAAATTAGTAGGGTGTGGTGCTGGGCGCCTGTAGTCCTAACCACTTGGGAGGCTGAGGCAGGAGAATCACTTGAACCCAGGCGGTAGAGGTTGCAGTGAGCTGAGATCATGCCACTGCACTCTAGCTGGGCAACAAGAGTGAAACTCCAGCTCAGAAGAAACCAAAAATAACCAAAGGCTGAAGACATCAGTTCAATGTGTGTGTGTGGGTAACAAAGACCAGGGTGTGTAGACATTGAGTTTCAGAGATCACCTCTGTGTCCAGCTGTCTGCGAGTCTGGACTGATGAGACTCTACCCCACTGTTGAATGTGGACATGCATATGTGTATGGGAGCGGGAGTGGAAACATTGTCCTGATGTGTCTCCTAGTGTGTCTAGCTGTGTGTGTGTGTTAGGAATGCTGGATGTGGACTGAGCTTTTGTGGCTGTGCTGGTGTGTGTGCGCGTGTGCGCGCGTGTGTGCGTGTGTGCGCGTGTGTGCGCGCGCGCCTGCCCCTGCTTTGGCATTTCTGCCCAGATCCAGGGGCTCTGCCATGTGGGTGAGAAGGTACACACATGCTTAGTAGCATCTCTAAGGGCATCTGTCAAGGACATACGTGTGTGCTGGTGCCCTGAGCCTGCCTGTATTCAGTTTTGTGTGATGTGTGGCCCACAGGCACCTGCTGTATTTAGGGACTCTCAGCCTCCAGGGAGGAGACATACATATGTGTACGTGTGTGTTTATGGGTGTGCATCCTTGGTGTCCTGCCTCTCCTGGGACTCAGCCAAGGCCTTCTGCTCTCTGTTTCTGGGATGTTTTACTTCTCCATGACACAGAGCCCTTCTAGGCTGCTGCTCTCCCCTGTGAGCCTTGCACCTGCCTTTCTCCTCAGGCCTTAGGGGACATGGTTTATTTCTTCAATTAAAAGAAGAAAGACCCTGGGAGGCTGCACACTTAAAATTGCCACATTTTAAAAAGCCCTGACATTCATGGAACTATAAACCTCACAGCGGGGTCTCTGCTGCCCCCAGGCTCCTCCCAGCCCTGAACTAAGGGGCTCACCTCCTCCAGGACTTGGATGGCCCCTCTCCCAAGGCTGGGAGATCAGACCTTTTCTTCTCTGACCGGAGAGACCCCAGTATTGTTTGCATGTGTAATCATGTGTTCCTCTTTCCGTTCCTCCAGATCTTTTTCTTCCTTAGTGTTGTACTCAGGAAAAAGGTTAGGAAGCAGAAAACCCAGGTTCTAGCACCCCCTCCCTCGCTGGGTGACCTTGGACGAGGCCCCTAACCTCTCTGGGCCTCAGATTTTTCCATGGCAGAATGAAGCTGGTGCACATCGTGATCTAAAATTTCTTCCTGCTCTGATACTGACATCTGAGCCCCACAAAACCTTGACAGTGAGTATAGGAGTCGGCATTATCCCCATTTTACTAAAGAAGCAGAAGCTCATTAAGGTCAAGTGACCTCCCCCTTCCAGGGACACTGCATTTTCCACAACAGCACCCTGAAATGGACAAAGGCAGAGAGAGCAGCGAGGAATACAGACAGGCACACGCTCACACTCCCTGTGTGATCCTCTCTCAAAACACCCCGACAGCCAGGAGGGGATTGATGAGCATTTGCGTCACAGCCCTACACAGTAATTATTGGTGTTCATAATGATGCCCTAAGGCATTACATTCCCCTGAAATGCCTTCAGAATCATCAAAGAAAGATTAAGCCATGCCTACTATAATTGCTCTTTGAAATACCTTCTATTTTATTCTCCTGCTTGGAAAATTGATAACCTATGGATTTTCAATTAACTTTAAGTTACAAAGAATATTCAGTTTACCCAAGTATCTCATCCATTTATGGTTCCCTTTTAGGAGGAGTTGATTATTCATCTCAAGCTGTATTCCCCAAGGAGCCTGACATTTTTATGAGATGACTGAGTTTGGGGGTGGAAAAACCCTTGATCTGTAATTGGAGGCCCTGGCTCCAGCCCTTTCTAGGACTGTGACTTTGGCAGGTCACCAGCCTCTCCAAACCTCAGTGTTCTCACCAGTTTAAAAAAATGGATTAATGCCAGTTCTGCTCCCTCAGGGTCATTGCCAGAATCAAGTAGATGATGGATGTATTTGTAAATGTCATGTCTATGCAAATGAGAGACGCTCAGGAAACACTTGAGAACTGCTTGGTGAGACCCCTGGCGTAGCCAAGCCAGCCAAACTGCTAGGCTGGGCAAAGAATACATAGCAGGCGTCCTGGCCTCATGGCATTCCCAGTAACAACTGATGCAGCCATGGCTAAGTCCCGAGGCCTCTCTGGGCCTCAGCGTCCTGATCTGTAAAATGGGGAGCAGAGAGAGTTGGGCAAGATCAGAGATTGCAGATTGGCATTCCAAGAACCAGTCGTGCCACTGGGCTGCTTCTGGGCTGCTTTTAATGGATCGGCAGTGTTTTAAATTCATTGCCAACATTTAAAAGTTGACAGGTTGTCTATAAAAAAAATCTGGAAATACGGCTTTTTTTGACAAATGGACAGATACGGTTGGTTACACTGGGCCCATGTTCATGCAAGGGAAAATTGGCCAGTGCCAAGTAGCTGTCGGCCCCCTCTTTCTCCCATCAAAGGCACCCAGGTGTCTCCCAGCTGGCTTGGGGAACCTGTGTTTACTTGCCTGGCTCCATGGGTTCTGACCCCTAAACTGACTGATCTCTAAAGCTTTAGACCTTGAACCATCATCACACCTGCCCCAGAGATGCTGGCCTTCATTGCGAGGGGAAGGGTGAGGTGGGCAGTGATCTGGGACCTTCCCCAGGGCCACCTTCTCCACCTGGCCTGGGTTGGGGAGAGGCACATTCCTTCAGCAGCTCCCAGGTCAGTGGGCAGAGGGCTCTGAAGAGACTCCCCCCACCTCAGCCCTCACAGCCAGAGCTAGTAAGTCACAGCTGCGGTTACCCGCACGCTGATTTCTGTTTTAAAAAATACTGCTGGGTAAACAGCGAGGGAAACCTGAGCTGTTCCCACACCACATAAATCCCCGGTTTGCTGTCCTATCTGGTTAGCTGGTTTCCCCAAATAATGGCACTGCTGCCTTGAAAGCAAGGGGCTGGAAAAGGGAGGCCCAGAGAAGTGGGCGGCTGGGAGTCTCCCAGGCTGGCTCCAGGCCCAGGCCTGGTGGCCTCCCTCCTTCTCTCTTTCAGCACTTCCTGCCCAGGGGCACTCACCTTTGTCCTCACTCCTTCCACCTGGGCCGCCCTTCCTCCACCCCTCTGCTTTGTCTCTCTCCAAAGACCTCCAAAGAAGGCTTTCCTGGGGGACCCTGGGCTCCTCCAGCAGCAGCCAGAAAGCCCATAACCAAAGGCAGACCTACCCAACACCGCATTTCCCTCTGGAAGGCTCCCTTTAAAGTTTCCTTCCAGAGCCTTCTGTCAAAGTGCAATGTCCTGACTCAAAAGGTAAGGCCAGAGCCTTCTGTGTCCTGAAAGTGAGTTTAGCCTTGGATTAGGATTGCCAGATTTAGGGGGAAAAAAGACACTCAGTTAAATTTGCGTTTCAGATAAACAAACAACAATGTTTTAGTCTATGTCCCAAATATTTCCTGGAACAGACTTACCTGGGCACCCTGCATTTTATCTGGCAGCCCTACCTTAGCTCTTTTCCTTGAGAACAGGTTCCGATGGGGAAGAAGAAGACGATAAAAGAGTTATCAGGGCCACCAAGGTGCCTATAGCCTGAATCTCCCAGCCTCCCCAGCAGTTCCTCACTGCCAAGTATCTAGTTCTGGGCAATTGGTCTATAGAGTAATTGCTGAACAGGACCCTCCTTAAAACAGGGCAGGGAGGGTTGGGCACAATGGCTTATACCTGTAATGCCAGCACTTTGGAAGGCTGAGGCCGGTGGATCATTTGAGGTCAGGAGTTTGAGACCAGCCTGGCCAACATGACGAAACCTTGTCTCTACTAAAAATTCAAAAATTAGACAGGCGTGGTGACATGCACCTATAGTCCCAGCTACTTGGGAGGCTGAGGCAGGAGAATCAATTGAACCTGGGAGGTGGAGATTGCAGTGAGCTGAGATCATGCCACTGCACTTCAACCTGAGGGACTGAGTGAGATTCTGTCTCAAAAAACAAACAAACAAACAAACAAATAAAAAAATGTAGAGAGGCTGGGCACTGTGTCTCGCTCCTATAAATCCCAGCACTTTGGGAAGCCAAGGCGGGAGGATCGCTCAAGGAAAGGAGTTTGAGGCCAGCCTGGGCAACATAGCAAGACCCCATGTCTTTTTCTTTTTTTTTTTTTTGAGACGGAGTCTCACTCTGTCACTCAAGCTGGAGTGCAGTGGTATGATCTCGACTCACTGCAGCCTCCGCCTCCCAGGTTCAAGTGATTCGCCTGCCTCAGCCTCCTGAGTAGCTGGGATTACAGCCACGCACCACCATGCCCGGCTAATATTTATATTTTTAGGAGAGACGGAGTTTTACCATGCTAGCCAGGTTGGCCTCGAACTCCTGACCTCGTGATCTGCCCGCCTCGGCCTCCCAAAGTGCTAGGATTACAGGCGTGAGTCACCACGCCCAGCCCCCATGTCTATTTTTTAAACAGGGGAGGGTGGGTGGTGGTGGACAGAGAGATGGGGAGAGTCCATTTGTCCTTCCTCCTTCATGCTATTTGGAATGCTGACATGCCAGTTGAACAAGGTGCCGCAGGGGGGCAAAGTAGAGAGACAGTGCCTGGAGGAGAGGCCATTGCAGCTTGGACTGTCACCTCCGGCCTTTTTTATGGGGGAGAATAATAAACTCTGTGTTTCCCCTTTTGCCATTTGTTTTCATTCTATACAGCTGACTCCAATCCAGAACCCCTGGAAGGTGTTCATTTGCCGGGTGCTTACTGAGTGTCTGTACAGTGAGCCACTACTTTACAATTGAGGAAACTGAGTCATGTGACCTCCAAAAGCCAGGTTTCTATGCAGGTCATTCTGTGTATTACATTTTTCAGTCATCTGCCTACAATCTTGGTAGCAGACAAGTAGAGCACCAAAGGTTTAAATATATATATATGTGTATACACACACACACACACACACACACACACACACACGAGAAAACCCATCTGCAGAACTTACCTCCCTTAGCTTAGTGTTTTCTGAGATTTAGAGAAAGACCTCATTATTGGGCCCCTGGGGTGGAATGCAAGGACTGTGTTCTGTAGTTTACTCAACTCTGACCCTTGGATCATATTATTTGAGCATTACAAAAGCCCTGTCAGGGCCGGGCATGGTGGCTCATGCCTGTAATCCCAGCACTTTGGGAGGTTAAGGCAGGCAGATCACCTGAGGTCAGGAGTTCAAGACCAGCCTGGTCAATATGGTGAAAACTCGTCTCTATTAAAAATGTTAAAAATTGGCTGGGCATGGTGGTGCGTGCCTATAGTCCCGGCTACTTGGGAGGCTGAGGCAAGAGAATCACTTGAACTCGGGAGGCGGAGGTTGCAGTGAGCCGAGATTGCGCCACTGCACTCCAGCCTGGTGACAGAGTGAGACTCCATCTCAAAAAAATAAATAGGCCGGGCGCGGTGGCTCAAGCCTGTAATCCCAGCACTTTGGGAGGCTGAGACGGGCGGATCACGAGGTCAGGAGATCGAGACCATCCTGGCTAACAGGGTGAAACCCCGTCTCTACTAAAAATACAAAAAACTAGCCGGGCGAGGTGGCGGGCGCCTGTAGTCCCAGCTACTCCGGAGGCTGAGGCAGGAGAATGGCGTAAACCCGGGAGGCGGAGCTTGCAGTGAGCTGAGATCCGGCCACTGCACTCCAGCCCGGGCGAAAGAGCAAGACTCCGTCTCAATAAATAAATAAATAAATAAATAAATACAAATACAAATAGGCCGGGCGCGGTGGCTCAAGCCTGTAATCCCAGCACTTTGGGAGGCCGAGACGGGCGGATCACGAGGTCAGGAGATCGAGACCATCCTGGCTAACACAGTGAACCCCGTCTCTACTAAAAATACAAAAACTAGCTGGGCGAGGTGGCGGGCGCCTGTAGTCCCAGCTACTCGGGAGGCTGAGGCAGGAGAATGGCGTAAACCCGGGAGGCGGAGCTTGCAGTGAGCTGAGATCTGGCCACTGCACTCCAGTCCGGGCGACAGAGCGAGACTCCACCTCAAAAAAATAAAAATAAAAATAAAAATAAATAAAAAATAAATAAAAAGTATTAGCCGGGCATGGTGGCATGCACCTGTAATCCCAGCGACTTGGGTGGCTGAGGCAGGAGAATCGCTTGAACCTGGGAGATGGAGGTTGTGATGAGCCGAGATCACACCGTTGCACTCCAGCCTGGGCAACAAGAGAGAATCTTCATCTCAAAAACAAAGAAAAAAAAAACCCTGTCAGGCACGCTGGCAGGCAGTAGTAACTCTGCTGCCTCAAAGTCTTCTGAGAAGCAAAGGACACATGTGTACACTCCAAATAAATCCCAGGCCCATTAGTAAACATGCTAGCCCACAGCCATGTACACCGTATCCAAAATCTGCCTGTCTTTTGTCTATCCCTTAAGGTCTTGCTAGAGACCAGGCGTCTCATCTGATTCACACATTCTATTATGTAAGCGCAGGCTAATGGCTTCATCTTGTTCCCTGTTCGGTGGCATATGAATATTTCACAGAGCTCTTCTGGAGTTATCTGTAAGGCAAAAATCTCAGGTATCATCATTCTCATCATCCAGATGTTACCCCTGCATGCCATGCTATGACAAGAGCTTTCATAGACCACCTCACTCACGTCTCTCAGCATCCCCATGCGGAAGGAAGAACTTTATCCCCATTTTACAGATGAGGAAACTGAGGCTCAATGATAAAGTAAGTCGCTTGAAGCCATTTAGCTTATTAATAACGGAGCTGAGGTCAGGCACAGTGGCTCATGCCCGTAATCCCAACAATTTGAGAGACCAAGGCGGGCAGATGACCTGAGGTGGGGAGTTGGAAACCAGCCTGGCCAACATGGCAAGACCTCATCTCTACTAAAAATACAAAAATTAGTTAGGCATGGTGCCAGGCACCTGTAATCCCAGCTACTTGGGAGGCTGAGGCAGGAGAATCGCTTGAACCTGGGAGGCAGAGGTTGCAGTGAGCCGAGATCACACCACTGCACTCCAGCCTGGGCAACACAGCAAGACTCCATCTCAAAACAAAACAAAAAAAAAAACAGAGCTGAGATTCGAACCCACAGGCCCCCAATTCCCAAGGCCATGATTTGGACCCCTGTGTTATGTTGCCATAGAAGAAGGTATCTGGGGGCTGGGATGAGCCGTTTTCACCTACATTGCAGTGTGTCCTGCCCAGTGGTTCAGCATAGTTAAGGACAGAAGAAGCTATTCCTCACGTGCATCACCCTTTATAGTCAGCCAGCTCTCTTCTCAGATGCAGTTCATTTATCCTCCTAACCACCAGGTGAGGCCAGAACTGTCAACTCCATTTCGCCAGTGAGAAAAATGAGGCTCAGAGAAGGGGTGTGATTTGCCTGAGACCACACACAGCTGGTATCAGGCAAGGTCACACCTTTTTTTTTTTTGAGACGGAGTCTCCCTCTGTCGCCCAGGCTGGAGTGCAATGGCCAGATCTCAGCTCACTGCAAGCTCCGCCTCCCGGGTTTACGCCATTCTCCCGCCTCAGCCTCCCGAGTAGCTGGGACTACAGGCGCCCGCCACCTCACCCGGCTAGTTTTTTGTATTTTTTAGTAGAGACGGGGTTTCATCGTGTTAGCCAGGATGGTCTCGATCTCCTGACCTCGTGATCCACCCATCTTGGCCTCCCAAAGTGCTGGGATTACAGGCTTGAGCCACCGCACCCGGCCAAGGTCACACCTTGAACCCATGTCTTCTGCCTCCAGGTCCAGGGCCCTTCCCGGACCCCCTGCCTCTCCAAGCACAGGTGGGTGGGGTGGCCACGAACAGAAGCAGCCCTGTCCCGCCAAGTACACGCCTGCCTGCCACACACAATGGGGGACATTCCACAAGTTCCGAGTGATGGCTCAGGTGTGGCCAGGCTGAAAGCCCTCCTGGGTGCCCCCACGCTCCTGGGGGACCTCCTCGTGACTCACACTTTTCCTCTTCCTCCCCTTATTCTCCCCCACAACAATCAGAAACCAAGGTCCCCTCCCTTCCTGAAAACAGGGCTCTCCTCGCGAGGCCACAGGGCTTTTTCCACACACAGCTCCTTCCATCCATCTCTGTCTCTGGCCCTGCGGGGCCTTGACAGGGAAATGCTGACTTTGAGGAGGTTAAAGGTGCTGGTGCCCGGCCTTCATCTAACAAATGGGTTGCCGTGAGGGGAGGAACTGTTGTTGTTTTTTCCTGGCCTCAGAAGAGGGGCCTGTCAGGAAGATGTAGCGGCCAGCAGGCCCCCGGCCGCGCCCCGCGAGGTGGCTGACAGACGCCAGCAGCTGCCGGGGGCTCCGGGGTGCCAGGGGCCTATGTTCTCAGGGCAAAGCACCCCACCGCGTCCCCTCCCCATGGCCCTCCTGACCTCCCCGCCCACCCCGCCATGACCCAGGGCCCACCCCATCCGGGGCAAAGGGCCAGGCCCTGGGCCTCCCTGCCATGAGGTCCCTGGGCCAGATGCAGAGGCGGAGCAGGAATCCGGTTACAGCCTGTGGCCGGCCCAGGGGAAGGTTTTCCTAGGGAAGCTGACAAGCCAGATCTTCCTCCCAGCCTCCCACGGATTCCTTCCAGAAACCCCACAGCACAGAGTGCCCCCCGCCCCACCCAAGGACCTCACAAGGCTGTTTCTGTAGAATTTCCTTAGAACTCCCCATTCCCAGGTTCACCCTTTGCGATCATCGAGGTTAACCAGAAATAGATGTGAAAGGAGCCACATTTGTCCATTACTTACTCTGCCTTTTGCATAAAGGATTTCTTTCTTTTTTTCTTTTCTTTTTCTTTATTTTTTGAGACAGCATCTCACTCTGTCGCCCAGGCTAGAGTGCAGTTGTGCAATCTCGGCTTACCGCAAGCTCCGCTTCCCAGGCTCAAGCAATTCTCCTGCCCTCAGCCTCCCGGGTAACTGGGATTACAGGCGTGTGCCACCACACCCGGCTAATTTTTGTATTTCTAGACGGGGTTTCACCACGTTGGCCAGGCTGGTCTTGAACTCCTGACCTGAAACGATCTGCCCACCTCAGCCTCCCAAAGTGCTGGGGTTATAGGCTTGAGCCACTGCACCTGGCCTACATAAAGGATTTCATTGAAAATTTACAAATGTCTGTGGGCTGGGCTGCCTGGATTTGAATCCTGGGTCCTCCACTTCCCTGCTGCGTGACCTTGTGCAGGTTACACAGTCTTTCTGCACCAGAGTCGTCTGAAAAACCGAACTGATGAGAATGACTCTTGCCTCAGAAGGCTTTTGTGGGAATCCATGTGGGTAAAAATGTGTAAGGTGCAAAGTGCTTTACACAGATCCCACTCTATCATCTCAGATGAGGAAACAGAAATTCAGAGAGATGGCCGGGCGCGGTGGCTCACGCTTGGAATCCCAGCACTTTGGGAGGCCAAGGCGGGTGGATCACGAGGTCAGGAGATTGAGACCATCCTGGCTAACACAGTGAAACCCCGTCTCTACTAAAAAATACAAAAAATTAGCCGGTCATGGTGGCAGGCACCTGTAGTCCCAGTTACTTGGGAGGCTGAGGCAGGAGAATGGTGTGAACCCGGGAGGCGGAGCTTGCAGTGAGCCCAGATCACGCCACTGCACTCTAGCCTGGGCAACAGAGTGAGACTCCGTCTCAAAAAAAAAAAAAAAAGCCAGAGAGATAAGGTGACTTGTTCCAGGGCACACAGCCAGGAAGTGGCAGACCTGGGGTTTGAACTCAGACCCGTCTAACCTCAAACCCCATGTTGCTTCCTCTGCATCTGGCCTGCTGCAGACTGAACAGCAGGATACCTGAGGCCAAATGCTGATTCCACCCTTTCTTAGCTGTGAGAGTCTGGGCAGCCCAGTCATCCATCTGAACCTCAGTTTTGTCATCTGCAAAATGGATCTTACCCATCCTAGGAAAGTTGTGAGGCTCAGAGAATTGTGTGTGCCACAGCTGAGACCTGGGCAAAGCAGAGAGATGAGTTTGATTGGCAGCTATGACCCCATCCCCTTTACTGGACTACAACAACCTGATCAGTTGTTTCAGAAGATGGCACATCTTTTCATATGCACACCCCTCGCTATCTTTTACAGCTGTTCCTCCTCCGGGGATGTGTATCTGACTGAAGTTTCTATATTAAAGGCAAGTCGTGGCTTTATTCCACATCCCTGGGTGCCCTTCCGCTCTTCCTAGGAGCATCTCCTGCACCTACCCCCCTGGGGCCCCATCTCCAGGCTGCAGAGCTAAGACCCAGGGGCCCCTCCTCAGGGAACCCTGGCGGTCTTTGGAAGCAGCCAGCAGAGACGCTGCTGTTAAGGTCCATGCCTGTTTCTGCCCCAATCCTGCTGCCCTGAGTTGTGGCAATAACCAGTGGGGAAGGAGTTCTGGCCCCTGGGTGTTAGGAATGTTAAGAAATTGCATTAACCCTCTGAGAGACCAGCAGGGCACAGCCATGAGGAAGACTGATTGGACATCGAGATGGCACTTGGGCTGGCTGCCCTGGGATGTGCACCAGCCCGGAGACCCACATGCCTGCTTGCCAAAGAGGTTCCTTTGGGGAATGAGGAGCCCGTGATTCCTATTTCTCTGCCCCAAATTCCTCGGAAGCCTCCGCCTCTAGGGGTTGAGAAAGGGAAGCAGGTGGGTGGAGGTGAAGGGGGCAGGGAGCAGGTGGGAGGAGACCCGAAGAAACTTCAAGGACCTTATTTAAGAGCCTTGCCATTGCTGTGAAGAAAAATGACTTGAAACCTCTCTAGAGAAGACTGTGGCTAATTGGCATGTAAGTTGGAGGTTAAAGAGCGGAAGGAAGAATCTGATTGTTTTTTTAAGTTACTGAGAAAGTGAGAATGTCACTCTGGGCAGAGAGAAATTCTTTTTTTCTAGAGTGTGCCTTTCTTTATACTACAGACCATAGTGGGCCGCTGAGACTTGCAAAAAAGATTTCTTTTAATCCACCTTCCTTTTTCGCAGGCAGCAGTAGAAGGGCCTTTAAATCAAATGCAATCACCAAGCTTGTCTCTTGCTTTTATTCCTCACTTCACTCCCTGGAATTTGGCATTTGATGGATTCTGGATCTGACTTAAGGCTTTTTCTAAATCCAAGACTTGGGGAATTTTGTTAACAGTGCAATAAAAATAACTTCATAGTGTTACAGGAGGCACATTAAAGACGGTGTGTGTGTGTGTGAGTGCTGCTCTCTTTCCTTAAAATAAAAAAAAAAAAATACAGACAATGTTTCTTTAAAAGTCTCCATCTGCAAATCCCATTAGATGTACATATAAGGTTTCTGATGATTAATAGTTGCCTGCTAGGGTTTTGGTTGGAGGGGATCTTGTGTGTGCGGGTTAACCCCTCCCTCTCCTCTCTCACATTTCACTTCAGAAATTTGTCACTCTCTCCCCACCGCAGGATTTAAAAGTGTGTCCCAGCAGCCCTGGTCCAGCCCTCTGCAGGCATTTGCTCTGGGCTCCAGGACGAGCTCCTCCTCAGCTGGTGCGTCTGGGTTGGGACGGTGAAAATGTTTAGTGTCACTGGCGACAAATACACGTACAGGGGACCCCAGTAGGCAGGCTGGTGCATTGGAGGGGCAGGAGCAAGCCCAACATAGGTGTGTACACACACATAGGAGTAGCTGGCCACGTGTGTGTACTTTAAGGAAAGACTTTAGTTTTTTTTTTTTTTTTTTTTTTTGGTTCCTGGGGTAAATTTTCTGTTGAACATTTTTCCCTCCTATTTAATTTTTTTTCTTTTGCGTTTTTAAAAATTTGAACATAAAAAGTATAAAGAATCAAATCTTTGAAAGGACCGAGGCGTGCAGCGGACAGCAGATGGATCCCGCGGCCAGCAGCTGCATGAGGAGCCTCCAGCCCCCAGCTCCTGTCTGGGGCTGCCTTCGAAACCCCCACTCAGAAGGCAATGGGGCCTCAGGGCTACCCCACTACCCGCCCACCCCGTTCTCCTTCCACCAGAAACCAGACTTCCCGGCGACAGCGACGGCAGCGTACCCCGACTTCTCAGCCTCCTGCCTGGCAGCCACCCCACACAGCCTGCCTCAGGAGGAGCGCATCTTCACTGAGCAGCACCCCGCTTTCCCACAGTCCCCTAACTGGCACTTCCCTGTCTCAGAGGCCCGGCGCAGGCCCAACTCAGGCCTGGCAGGGGGTTCCAAGGAAACGGGGACCAGCAGCCTGGGCCTGCTGGACACCACAGGAGGCCCAGGCGAGGACTACGGGGTGTTTGGGAGCACTGCCAATGAGACAGAGAAGAAATCATCCAGGCGGAGAAAGGAGAGTTCAGGTAGGTGGCTCAGGAGCAGCTGATCATTCCTTTACTGTGTGACCTTGGGGAAGTTACTCACCCTCTCTGTGCCTAGATGCTCTGTCCATGAATTTCTGTCTAGCCTATCCAAATGCAGGAGACTGGACCAGTTACCTTTGGGGTTTCTTCCACTGAGAGTTCTAGGATTCTCTGGTGATGGGGACCGTGTCTGTGTCCCAGCACTCCTGGGCCCCAGGAATGGTGTCCTAGCGAGAGAATAAAACAGGATCAGCAAGGATTTGGAGGACACGTGAAATGGATCCTCTGGGTGCAGCCTGGCGAGGGCTGGTGAGGGGCTTTCCTGAATCAGGTTGCCATTGAGTCATGCTCCTCCCCACCATGCTTTGGCCAGCCCCAAGTGGTGCTAGAGCCACAGGGCTCGTTTACCAGGGAAGTCAGCTGAGATTAAGGCTCTGAGAGCTAAGACTGAAGCTGGGACCCTGGGTGGCCACCCAAAGCCAAGACTCTATGTGTCCAGGAGCCTAGAGGCAGAGAAGCAGGCCTGCAGCTGGATAGGAGAGTCCAGGGGTGAGGGGGAGATGGAGGACTGAGGTTTGGGGTATCACCCTGCGGAGCTGGGCCATGTCCAGGCCAAGGGGACAACGTAGCATGCTGAGATCTGGCTGAGTCCCCGGGAAGGCAGCCCCGCAAGGAGCTGTGAGGGATGGGCAGCCTCCGAGACAGTCAGGCAGCCAAGGGAGTCCGTGCTGGAGTCCCAGAGGCTGGAGGATGAGCTTGGCCTGTTTGTTAAGATTCCAGCTAAAACCCTTCTCTTCCCCAGGGTGGGGACCTGCTGTTTCCTCACCTCCCCACCAGGCCCTCCCTGGTTTCTCACACTGTCTGTTCACCTTTTGTCTGGTTCCTCGTCCCGGCCTTGTTCAGAACAAGGCAGTGCCCAAGCCTCCTGCCCACACTGCCCTATTTTCCTCCTGACAGCTGCCCTCAGGGGCACGCCTGTCTGTCGGAGCTTGTAGAGGACCTTCCCATGGGGCTAACAAGGACAGGCCAGAAAAGAAGGGCACCAATCAACAGGTGGGAATGCTTTGTGCTTTGCTTTATCAGCACAGCTTTCCCAAGTTTCTGCTCTTAGCCAAGCCCAGGAATGCTCTAGGTGAATAAAGGGGTCTTACCCAAAAAAGCTCAAGCTGAGAGGAAGAAGAGGTCGGCAGAGGTGTGTCAGCAGTGGGATGTGCCCTGATGGGGAAGCTTAAGGTGCCATGGGATACCGACGTCAGCTCTTTTGAGTCCCACGGGTTTGGGAGATAGAGACAGCAGGTTTTATTAGTATCTCGATTATCTCAGTCTGCAAAATGAAAGACTGAAAGTTTGTGAGAACACAGAAAGAATGGGGTCAAAATAGAGTGAGCAGCTCATCTCCATTTGCCCAGGACTTTTCCAGTTTTAGCACTGAAAATCCTGTGTCCTGGGAAACCCCATGGTCCCAGGCAAACAGGAGAATGGGTCACCCTAGAAGTGAGCTCAAACCCCAGACTTCAGGCCCCCGATGTCACACCCTTCAGTAGATTTCAAACGCAATCCTCATTTTGAAATGATGGTTGGTTTCCCTGCTTGAAGAAGCCCCTCAGTGAGCTCACAATGGGTAACAGGAACCCTAGCAGCCCTTGCGGCTGCTAAATAGAGGGGCCCTTTAAACCTCCAGCCAATTAGATCCCCATCCCGCAAACTAACTCATCCTACCACAGGTAGGAAATGTGCTAAGGATGAGAAGGAATTCTCAGCGACTTGACTCTGAGCTGGGTTGAAGAGCTTTCCCCTTGGTGGCGGCACCCAGCACTGTGGCTCCTTCCTCTCTGCCACTTTCCAGGGAACTGAGAGCCAAGGGCATTGAAAAGGGATAGCAAAGCCAAGAGCCTGCTGGGCTCAGGCAGAATCTTCCAGCATTCCGAGTCTCAGCAAAACCCAAATGCACCAGTTCTCTTTTTGGCAAGTGACTGATGGCCCTGCAATGCAGACAGAGCATTCACGCTAAGCAGCTGGCCACCCAGGAATACAGGGACACCCTCTGCTGAATGGCCTGTACACTTCAGAGTCAGACTTTGGTGGAGGGAGGTTCCCATCCACAGAGGCCCTGGGCTTCCCTAAGGGTCCCCTCGGGAGCACCAGCAGCAGGTGAGGCAGGGCCCAGAGAGCTGACTCTCACTCATCCCTCTGTGATTCCAGACAAACTCGCTGTTCAGCATGGAAATCTTTATTGCTCAGATGCTTGAGTCCTCCTTTGGAATTTAACTGAAGGGGAGGAAGGAGGCAAGAAATATCAGCTTCATAAGAGCCCAAAGAAGGGGGAAAGCGACCCAAGGCTCACGACCTACTCCAGGAATTTGGAATTTAGCTCAGAAAAGGGAAACTCACAGAGAGCTCCCCACCCAACCCTACCAATCCTGAGTCTGTAATTGGATCCTCTCTCTAAAATTGTGATATTTTGTTCATTATCAATTTTTGGCATTAATTTTGATTTTTACAAATATTGCCTTAAAATACATTTTGTTGTTGTTGTTGAGATGGAGTCTCAATCTAACTCCCAGGCTGGAGTGCAGTGGTATAATCTCAGCTCATTGCAACCTCTGCCTCCTGGGTTCAAGCGATTCTCCTGCCTCAGCCTCCTGAGTAGCTGGGATTACATGCGTGTGCCACCACTCCTGGCTAATTTTTGCATTTTTAGTAGAGTCGGGGTTTCACCATGTTGGTCAGGATGGTCTTGAACTCCTGACCTCGTGATCAGCCCGCCTCAGCCTCTTAAAGTGCTGGGGTTACAGGCATGAGCTACCGAGCCCGGCCTGCCTTAAAATATTATTGTTCTTGATTACAGAGGGTTTGGGAGTGCCCTTGCATTTGGGCCTCCCCAAGTCCAGGCTGAGTGGTCCCTGGAAGGTTAACTATCATTGATCAGAAACGTATTTTCCATAGTTCTTCCTGGCCAGACAGACAGGCTACAGTGTCATCATGGCAACTTTTGGCTGTGTGACTTTGGAAAAGTTCTTAACTTCTTCCAGCCTTTGTTTCCCTAGCTGTAAAATGGGAATATAGCAGTAGCACCGTCTATAGAGTCTCTCTGTGAAGGTTAGATGCGGTGATCCATGAGATTAACTCTGTGCCTGGCACATAGTGAGAGTTCAATAAATAGCAGCTGTGAATGGTATTAGGCCCATATTTCCTGAACCAGCCTTCAGAAGATAAGGTCTGACAAATATTTCTATATTTATGGGGATGGTGGAATTGAATATTTCAATTATGCTGTCTCAGAAATTCCTGAGTCTAGGGAACTTTTGGCAATCATTTTGGTCCAGTTGTCATCAGGAGCATGGAGCTCAGAGACCTGCTGGAGAGGTTGTGGGGTGAGTTGGGCCTGGCAAATGCACCCCATATTGAGAGGCTGAGAAGCGCCCAGAAATGGAAAGTTTGTTGCAAAAGGAATGTTCTCTGCTCTTCCTTCCTCCTCTGCCATCTTCTTCAACTGCTCCCTGCTCACTCCCAGTGGAATCTGGAGCTGATCTACTCAAAGAAATTATCAAGAAAGCAAGGGTTGGCCCGACACAGTGGCTCACGCCTGAAATCCCAGCACTTTGGGAGGCTGAGCTGGGCAGATCACCTGAGGCCAGGAGTTCAAGACCGGCCTGGCCAACATGGTGAAACCCTGTTCCTACTAAAAATACAAAAAAAAGAAAAAATTAGCCAGGCGTGGTGGCAGGCACCTGTAATCCCAGCTACTTGGGAGGCTGAGGCAGGAGAATAGCTTGAACTCAGGAGGTGGAGGTTGCAGTGAGGAGAGATCATGCCACTGCACTTCATTCAGCTTGGGTGACAGAGCGGGACTCCATCTGAAAGAAAGAAAGAAAGGAAAGGAAAGGAAAGAAAGAAAGCAGGGTCCCTGGCCCTTGGCACTTCCCCACCCTGGAGACAAGCATGGTGTTATCTTACCCAAACCACTCCCAGCCCTAGGCCAATGGGGGTTAAAGACCCCTGCTGGCAGGGACAGCTGTGAGGCCACTGTTGTTTTCCCCCAAACTGTCCTTGCTACTGTGGTTGTCTTTAATTTATGGGAATGAGGGATTTTGCAGTAGTTTCCTGATGGGGTTCAAGGGAAGGTTGCATGTGATTAGAGTGACTACAGGTGAATCCGATCGCCCGCCTGGGAAAGCTGTGGTGCTAGAACTCAGCACTGCTCCCTCTTGCTCTCACGTCCTCACTCTGCTGAGACGTGCCTTTAATCAGACGTGATTTGTCTCATCCTTCTTCAGCTCCAACACGTGTGTTCCCAGAGCTGTCCTGCCCCAATTTCTCTTTGCAAGACCTGCTCTCTGTCTGCCCCTGCCCAACCACAAATTTGCCTAAGGTATAAAACTCCACAAATAGGCCTCTCTCTCCTCTTCCCTCCTGATGCCGCTTTACAGGCCACCTCCCCACCCCAGTTCCCCTCAACTACCCCTGCCACAAAGCCACACCAGGGGACTGACCTTGCAAACATATCCTGCGTTTTCTTCCCCCTCTCTGACTGTGCTCTGGTGGTTTCTCCTTGCTTAGAGTACCCTCCCCTTCCCCATACTTCTGCCTGTTGAAATCCTACTTAAAAATCACCAGCTCAAAAACAACCCTTACCAATAATATTTTTATCCTTCTTTTTCAAATATTTATAGCCACACTTGTATATAACATGGTATCAAAGAAAGCTACAGTTAAGAAGTTTCAAAGTCTAGTATCTGCTAGAGTCTGTGTTGATTTTCTCACTTTAGCTTGCAGTTGTTTCATAAAGCAACTCTTCTAAGGTTTCTTACCTGGGACATCTTATATTTGAAATCTCCTTTTTAAAAAATCGTGGTCAAATATACATAACATAAAAGTTACCATCTTAACAGTTTTTAAGTGACACAGTACAGTAGTTGTGCAATCGATTTCTAGGACTTTTAATCTTGTCAAACTGAAACTCTATATCCATTAAACAACCCCCCTTTTCCCTTCCCCCACCCCCTAGCAATCACCATTCTTTCTGTTTCTAAGCGTTTGACTATTTCAGATACCTTATATAAGTGAAATAATGCAATATTTGTCATTTTTGTGACTGGCTTATTTCACGTGGCATAATGTCCTCAAGTGTCATCCAGGTTGTAGCAAGTGACAGGATTTTCTTCTTTTTTTTTTAGAAAGATGGGGCCTTGCTATGCTGCCCAGGCAGGTGATCAACTCTGGGCTTCTAGCAATCCTCCCACCGTGGCCTCCCAAAGTGTTGGAATTATAGGTGTGAGCCACCACGCCTGACCTCCTCCTTTCTGAAGACATAACATTCCATTGTATGGATATACCAAATTCATCCCTCCCTCCCTCCCTCCCTCCCTCCCTTCCTCCCCCCCCCCCTTCTTTCTTTCTTTCTTTTTGAAACGGAGTCTCACTCTGTTGCCAGGTTGACAATGCAGTGGTGCCATCTCAGCTCACTGCAACCTCTGCCTCCCGTGTTCAAGTGATTCTCCTGCCTCAGCCTCCCGAGTTGCTGGGACTATAGGCGCATGCCACCATGCCCAGCTAGTTTTTGTATTTTTAGTAGACACGGGGTTTCACCATGTTCGCCAGGATGGCCTCAATCTCGTGACCTCCTGATCTGCCCGCCTCAGCCTCCCAAAGTGCTGGGATTACAGGCGTGAGCCACCGTGCTCGGCCACCAAATTTCTTTATCCATTCATCTGTTGATGAACATTTAGGTTGCTTCCACCTCTTGGCAACTGTGAATAATGCTGCAATGAACATGAGTGTGCAAATACCTCCTGGAGAGTGTATTTTCTTTCTCTTTCTTTTCTTGAGACCGAGTCTCGCTCTATTGCCCAGGCTGGAGTGCAGTGGCGTGATCTCAGCTCACTGCAACCTCCGCCTCCCATGTTCAAGTGATTCTCCTGCCTCAGCCTCCCGGGTAGCTGGGACTACAGGCACCTGCCACGAGGCCTGGCTAATTTTTTGTGTTTTTAGTAGAGACGGGGTTTTACCGTGTTACCCAGGGTGGTCTTAATCTCCTGACCTCGTGATCCGCTGACCTTAGCCTCCCAAAGTGCTGGGATTACAGGCGTGAGTTACCACGCCAGGCCGGAGAGTGTATTTTCAGTTCTTTTGAGTGTACACCCAGAAGGGAAATTGCTACATCATGTAGTAATCATATTTTTAATTTTTCAAAAAAATTTATTATTAATACAAAAAATAGAGACGGGGTCTCGCTATATTGGCGAGATTGGTCTTGAACTCTTGGCTTCAAACAATCCTCCTGCCTCAGTCTCCCAAAGTGCTAGAATTACCGGTGTGAACCATTACACCTGGCCATATTTTAAATTTTTCCTTTCCCTTTTTCTTTTTTTTTGAGACGGAGTCTCTCTCTGTCGCCCAGGCTGGAGTACAGCGGCAAGATCCCCGCTCACTGCAAGCTCCGCCTCCCAGGTTCACGCCATTCTCCTGCCTCAGCCTCCCAAGTAAGCTGGGACTACAGGCGCCCGCCGCCATGCCTGGCTAATTTTTTGCATTTTTAGTAGAGACGGGGTTTCACTGTGTTAGCCAGGATGGTCTCGATCTCCTGACCTCGTGATCCGCCCGCCTCCGCCTCCCAAAGTGCTGGGATTACAGGCATGAGCCACCGCGCCTGGCCTTTCTTTTTTTTGAGACGGAGTCTTGCTGTCGCTCCAGCTGGAGTGCAATGGCACACCATCACGGCTCACTGCAACGTCTGCCTCCTGGGTTCAAGTGATTCTCTTGCCACAGCCTCCCAAGCAGCTGGGATTACAGGCGTGCACCACCATGCCTGGCTAATTTTTGTATTTTTAGTAGAGAGGGGTTTTACCATGTTGGCCACGCTGGTCTCGAACTCCTGACCTCAGGAGATCTGCCCACCTTGGCCTCCCAAAGTGCTGGGATTACAGGTATGGGCCCCTAATCTCCTCTTCTTATAAGGACATCAGGCAGATTGGATTGGGACCCACCCCAACAGTCTCATTTTAACTTAATCCCCTCTTTAAAGGCCCTATGTCCAAATACAGACACACTCTAAGGTACTGGGGTTAGGGCTTCAACATAGGATTGGGGAGGGAAGCACAATTCAGTCCATACAGGGACTGTATGAGGACAGGAACAAGGGACAAGGTTCAAGCTGTGGCACAGACCTTTCAGTTGAAAACCCCCTTAGTGAAAGCAGCACCTCAGATGTGTGCCCGACCCCAGAGCTTTCCTAGCTCAGGGTCCTGTCAGCTGGTAGAGATTTTCCACTGAGACAGGAAGTTGTTTCTGGCCACAAGCAGATACCTGAATTCCTATCTTACACCAACAAGTACAGACATAAAAAGTGGAGGCAGTTGGCCAGGCATGGTGGCTCACACCTGTAATCCCAGCACTTTGGGAGGCCAAGGTGGAAGGATCACGAGCTCAAGAGATCAAAACCATCCTGGCCAAAATGGTGAAACCCTGTCTCTACTGAAAATACAAAAATTAGCTGGGCGTGGTGGCATGTGCCTGTTAGTCCCAGCTACTTGGGAGGCTGAGGCAGGAGAATCACTTGAACCTGGGAGGTGGAGGTTGCAGTGAGCCGGGATTGCGCCATTGCACTCCAGCCTGGGTGACAGAGCCAGACACCATCTCAAAAAAAAAAAAAAAACTCGGAGGCAGTTTTAGGAGTGAATCCCTAAAGATGGGGGCTGCTTGATAGAGGAAGGGAGAAAAGAGGCAAATGGGGCTGGGTGCGGTAGCTCACGCCTGTAATCCCAGCTCTTTGGGAAGCTGAGGTGGGTGGATCACTTGAGTTTCAGGAGTTTGAGACCCGCCTGGCCAACATAGTGAAACCCTGTCTCTACTGAAAATACAAAAATTAGCCGGGCGTGGTGGCTCATGCCTGTAGTCCCAGCTACTCAAGAGGCTGAAGCAGGAGAATGGAGTAAACCCGGGAGGCGGAGCTTGCAGTGAGCCAAGATCAGGCTACTGCACTTCAGCCTGGGCGACAGAGTGAGACTCCGTCTCAAAAAAAAAAAAAAAAAGAATGCAATGGTAGAGATGAGAATGAAATAAGTGGACAACCCCAGTAAGTGTCACCTGGGTCACCAGAGTGATGCCAAGTCCCATACAAGTGACCTCTTGCCCACGCTCACCCCCTTGCTGGGCCATACGGCACAGTAATAGGAGGAAGGGTGGTCAGAGACTAAGGTCAAGTGCATTAACCAGGTAGGCCTGGTTCAGGTCCCTGATCCACAACTTCCTGGCTGTGTGGACGTGGGTGAATCCTAACCCTCCCTGAGTCCCAGTCTCCTCTGAGGAATGAGGATAGCAGTACCTACTTCATAAGGTGGGTGACTGTGGGACTAAATGACATCAGAGATGCAGAGTCCACAGCCAACACTTGGTAACCCCTAGGTCCAGTTTTCCCAAACCTGCAAATGAGCACCCCTCTCTCTTTAAAGTCCTCCCCTGATGCTAGCTGGCTGCACCAGGTTTCCCACGCTCAAAGACAGGCCAGAGTGTCCTGAGCTCTGCTGGAGTCTTTGCTGCCTGCCGTCAGCCGGGCCTGCCTGATACTGATGATGCTACTGGCCTAGGGTTGTGGCAGTGCTGGGTGGGATGTGGTTTGAGGGGTGCACAGCTGCAGCAGCCCCTCTTGTCCCGAGTCCATACCCAGAACCCCCAGTGAGGAAGAAGTCTTGTGGTCCAGAGTGGCCAGCGTGGGAGCGGAGACAGCAATTCCACACTCAGCCAGTATCCCTCGAGGCATCCCCGGCCTCCTGGTTAGAGCTCCTGACCTCCTCTTCTGACAAGCAAAGAAAGCTCGGAGCCCAAAGCAGGACTCAGGCCTTGGCCACCATCTGAACTCAGAGGCTCCAGCACAAATCCCAGGCCTGGGCTTGCTCAGGCCCCTAATCAGGTACAGTCGGAAGCTCTGGAGAAAGTCCATTTCTGCTGAGGCAGCAGGATCCTGACCAACATCGAAGAGGGAAAGGTCCAATGAGCCCGTGAGCTGTAAGCAGGTCAGTCCAGGAGTTGCCTCAGCTGTGCTCCACCACCCTCCCATGCTAGGGACTCAGGAGTCCTGCCCACTCACCTATTTCTCTGGCTTAAATAAATCAGGGGCACTTGGGCCCAGGGAGGGGGGATAATTCAGAGGCAGAGAATCCTTTCTGCCTGAGAGGCAGGACTCACAGCCCCTGCAGACCTCCAGAACTGGCCCTTTTCCCCAACTCCCTCTCTGCCCATAACTTGGGCTTCTCACCCAGTTTGGTTCCCTGGCCTCTGGCCAGGACCCACCCCCATCCTTTTCAAGTTTTTTTTTTGTTTGTTTTTTGCATGCAAAGGTAGAGGAACAGTGTGAGCAGTGGGCCTGGGTCTCAAGCCCACACTTCCTTTGGTGACAGCTGAGGGTGACATATGGAACTTATAAACAAAACCCAGAACTACCAATGCCTCTCCCCATCCCCTCTTGAAACCTCCCCATCCGCTCTTGAAACCCTCACCACCCACCCCACCTGGGACTCTCAGCAAAGACTACAGCACCAGGGTTTTTTGTTTTTTGTTTTTTTTTTCTTTTTTTGACGGAGTCTCGCTGTGTCACCCAGGCTGGAGTGCAGTGGCACGATCTTGGCTCACTGCAAGCTCTGCCTCCTGGGTTCATGCCATTCTCCTGCCTCACCCTCCCGAGTAGCTGGGACTACAGGCACCCGCCACCACGCCCGGCAAATTTTTTGTATTTTTAGGGGAGATGGGGTTTCGCCGTATTAGCCAGGATGGTCTCGATCTCCTGACTTCATGATCCATCCGCCTCAGCCTCCCAAAGTGCTGAGATTACAGGAGTGAGCCACCGCGCCCGGCCAGCATTAGGCATTTTCATTCCAGAAGAACCTGCCTCTCTCCCATGAAACATCCCCTGAATTCCCTGGCCCCACTCCTGGGCTCCTAAGAGAGGCTGGAAGCCCTGCCCATGTCTCTTTAGGCACCTACAGGAGAGGAAAAGGGCCTGGACACTGGGGTGGGGCAGGGCTCAGTGAGAAAGTCAGGCCAACCCCAGGAAGCCAGGGAGATCCTGGATGTGAACATCCAACCAGTCTTGGGCTGACTCCATCCAAGTCTTGTCTATTTCCATGGGCTTTGACTGCTCCTTCTGAGGCTGAAAGTAGGAGAGCTTACGAGGACATCAAAGTGTCTATGCTGTGACAGCGCAGGAAGCTACAGACACCATTTTCAGAGGATTTGCCAAGGTTTCACCTACTGATATCATGCTCCAAATATTCCCTTCTTCTTCCCTCTCTGGGGAGTCCCAGGGAGACAGATCTGAACGCAGACCCAGACAATGTCCCTAGGATAGGCACAGCTTCCATACTCATCCTCCCCCGAGGGCAGTGTGACATGAGGCTATAGCCCTAGACTGGTCTCAGGGGCCTTGGGCAAGTCATTTAGTCTCTGAGTCTTAATTGCTCATATGTTCAATGGGCTAATGTGTACCTTACCTACCTAATGGAATAATTAAGAGGATACAATAGGAGACAGCCCAATAGGGTGGAAACAGCTTCCTATCAAGAAAATCTGGGTTCTAGGCCCAATTCTGCCCCTAGCTTGCTGTGTGTCCTTACATGAGTTCCTTACCTTCTCTAGGCTCACCTATAAAATGAAAAGGTGACATTGATCATCTCTAAGTCCCTCCCACCTCTACTTTCTATGATTCTATAGTATCTGTGAAAGCCTAAAAGAAGTTCTCTTTGGAGGAAAGAAATCCCTTGTCAACTGCAAAGTGCTATTTGAATATGAGGCATTTGGCCTCCTGTCTGGTTTGGATATGAATTTGTGTAAATTGGTGCCCTCAGAGTTGGACTGTAGAGTACAGAACTCCAGAAAGGCATGTTCCACTGGGTCTGTCTGAACCTCCCCGTAGCTCTGATAAAGCTGTCTGCTCACTTTAGGAAGGCCTGCCAAACGTGGCAGCTACGTATGAAATAATTTGCCCTGGAGGGTGTGGAAGCTCATGGTGGAAACCGCAATCACACATACACTGTTTGCATTTCTCTGGGCAGTTGACTGTTCCCTCACAGCCCTGCTCCAGCAGAGGGTGAGGGTCATGCAGGGGCTGGGGCAGGGCAGTTCCTCCCTAACCACAGAGGCAGCCCACTGAGGGCCAGCATCCTCCCTCCGCAATCCTGGAAGAGGCAGCTGTGGCCCCCAAGGGAGAAGCAGTGCGGGAGGAGTGATGTGAATTGCCATGTGACACATCTAGGTGTTGTGCCTGGAATCGTGGGACTCCAAAGGCTACAGCAATAGTGGCCTAGGCCAGGTGCAGTGGCTCATGCCTGTCATCTCAGCCCTCTGGGAGGCTGAGGTGGGTGGATCACCTGAGGTCAGGAGTTCAAGACCAGCCTGGCCAACATGGCGAAACTCCATCTCTACTAAAAATACAAAAATTAGCCTGGCGTGGTGGCGGGCGCCCATAATCCCAGCTACTCTGGAGGCTGAGGCAGGAGAATCGCTTGAACCCAGGAGGTAGAAGTTGCAATGAGCCGAGATCATGCCATTGTACTCCAGCCTGGGTGACCAGAGTGAGACTCAGCGAAGAAAGAAGAAAGAAGAAGAAAGAAGGAAGAAGAAAAGAAAAGAAGAAGAAGAAGGAAGAAGCAGCAGCAGCAGCAGTTGAAAGGCCAGACATTTAAAAGATAACCCTTTCACACAGGTCTGGAGATGTGGTGCCTTAAGAAGCATAGTGCTCTAACTGTGCCCATGAGTCATCTCAGATATAATCTCCAACAGAACTCCTTCTGATGGTTCTCGTGAACAGAGCTTCAATGACATGCCAGGCACTGCACTAGGTGTTAACGCCTGCTATCCAGCTCATGTTACTTCTCAGCCTGATAAGCACAGCAGGTGTAGCTATTCTTGCTTTGCAAATGAGGAAATTGAAGCTCCAAGAACCTAAAGGACTTGCCCAAGGTCCAAAAGCTCTTCCTCAGTGCCTCACTCACCTACGAGTGCTAAGGCCCAGGTTCACCAACAGGTCCTCCTACACTTCTGCATATATAACTTCCCTCCACACAGCTCGAGGCAGGGAGAGAGAAATGGCCCAGCAGAGCCCTGATTGTTGAGCCACGGGAAGGCTGGGGAGGGCTTTGGGACAGAGCATACAGTAAGACCTCAGATCTGACTGAAGGGAAGAACTAGGAGCTGAGACAAGAATATGTGAAGTTGGAAGAGCCTCAGACTTCATCAAGGCTAGGGGTTCCCAACAGAAGAGAGTAGGGAGTGTAGGGCATCAGGGCTTATGTCCTGGGAAGGAACTCTGACACCAGCTCCCTGGCAGAAATAGAATCCAGTCTAATGCCATACTTCTACACATGGGGAAACTGAGGCCCACAGAGGCGAGGAAGGCTCCCTAACAAAGCTGTACTATCCTATCCTGGGAACAGACCATCCTGGGAAGGATGAGTTACTTTCCTTCTTTTTTTTTGTTTTTTTTTTTTTTTTTTTTGAGACGGAGTTTCACTCTATTGCCTAGGATGGAGTGCAGTGGCGCCATCTCGGCTTACTGCAAGCTCCACCTCCCAGGTTCACGCCATTCTCCTGCCTCAGCCTCCTGAGTAGCTGGGACTACAGGCGCCCACGGCCATGCCCAGCTAATTTTTTGTATTTTTAGTAGAGACGGCGTTTCACCGTGTTAGCCAGGATGGTCTCTATCTCCTGACCTTGTGATCCACCCGCCTCGGCCTCCCAAAGTGCTGGGATTACAAGCGTGAGCCACCACGCCTGGCCTAGCAAGAGTTACTTTCATATGGCAGGGTGCACAGGAACTGTGCCCATGAGCAGGGTGACCGAACAGCTCCCAGAAACGGTATGCAAGTGCTCTTAGTGTTTCCATCTTGATGAATATATTGCAGTTTATAATACTGTTGCAGAACAAAGAGAGCCATAACTTCCACTTCAACTTTCATAGCTTGCTTCCCATACTTCTGGTCCCTTCATCATTTCCAACAGTGGTGAACGTTGATCCCACTCTGGGAAGCTGACAAGGAACAACCGCTCTCCCAGAGCCAATATCCATCCCACCCACCGTTAGTAGGTATTGCCCCCAGGTTCACACAGGGGGTTAGCTGAGACCCTCAGTTCTCACCCTGGCTGCTTCTTCCTGTTTCCTCTGCCCCAGAGGCTAAATCAGGACAATGACAGACAGGAAAGGAGAGGCGGCCAGGGATGGGGCATAGCTTGGCTGGCAGTGGTCAGCTGCCCTGCCCACAAAACCAGGCCAAGACCAGCTCCAAAAGGGTCCTCTCCTGCTTTTCCCTTTTCTCTCTAGGGAGGACTATGTGCAGAACTGCGGCGGGGAAAATTGTTTTGGGGGACACCATGGGGCACCTGTGCACACCTAAGCAGGCCTTGGAGGGTAGGTGTGGGTAGCAAACAGGATAGTGCCCCCAGGACCTCTGGAAGTGGTGACAAGCTGAGCAGCCATGGTCCAGCTCCAGGACCCAACCTGGACCAGCCAGCCAGGAGACAGTGGAGAGCCTTGCCTCTAATCAGATGGATCTGGGTTCAAATCTCCCTTCTGTCACCTAAAAGCTGCCAGGCACACTGGGCAAGTTCCTGGGCCTGTCTGAGGCTGCCTCCGCTGTATAACAAGATGATTTAGCAAATACTTAGCAAGTACTTTTTCCTCTTCTCTCTAGGAGAATTATGTGCAGAACTGGTTGGGGGCGGGGTGGGGGGGGGCAGTTGTGCCAGATACAGAAGCAACTATGGCTAGATGCTAGAGTGAGAAAAAGTGTTTCCCTGGGGAGACAGCTATTAATCAAATTATCACACAAACCCAGGAAAGAGTGCTAAAAGGGGTAAGAACAGTATTCACTCATAGGCTGCTGTGTGGTGAGGTTAAAGCTGCGGATGCCTCTGGGCACACTCAGAAGCCTTCAAGAAGTGCAGCTGTTTCTATCCCAGCCCTTCAGTGTCATCTCGTGGAGCTGATAAATTGGAGAATACATTTGTCCAGCATTTTTGGATTTTTTTTTTTTTTTTTGAGAGGGAGTTTTGTTCTTGTTGCCCAGGCTGGAGAGCAATGGCACAGTCTCGGCTCACTGCAACCTCCGGCTTCCAGGTTCTAGCGATTCTCCTGCCTCAGCCTCCTGAGTAGCTGGGATTACAGGCATGCGCCACTAAGCCGGGCTAATTTTTTTGTTTGTTTGTATTTTTAGTAGAGACGGTGTTTCTCCGTGTTGGTCAGGCTGGTCACGAACTCCTGACTTCAGGTGATCCGCCCGCCTCGGCTTCCCAAAGTGCTGGGATTACAGGCGTGAGCCACTGAGCCTGGCTCTTTTGTTTGTTTGTTTTTAAGACGGATTCTCACTCTGTCACCCAGGCTGGAGTGCAGTGGCGAGCAATCTCGGCTCACTGCAACCTCCGCCTTCCGGGTTCAAGTGATTCTCCCGCCTCAGCCTCCAGAGTAGCTGGGATTACAGGCGCCCGTCACCACGCCCGGCTAATTTTTGTATTTTTAGTAGAGAGGGGGTTTCACCATGTTGCCCAGGCTGCTCTTGAACTCCTGACCTCAGGTGATCCGCCTGCCTCGGCCTCCCAAAGTGCTGGGATTACAGGCGTGAGCCACCGTGCCTGACCACTTTTCAATTTTAATAGCATTTTGCACACACATAGTAACTCGTTCAGTCTTCCAATAACCCTAGGAGGTAGGTGAAATTGTTTTCCTCAATTACTTAATGAGGAGACCGACACCCAGAGAGGTTAAGTGATTTCCTCAAAGTCTCCAGCATGGAGATTCAGGATTCAAGCCTCTGCGCAAGTCCTCTGGGCTGTCCACTCCTCGCAACCGTGGAAAGGAAGGGCTGGGAAACACTGAGCCTCGGGACAGCAGGAGATTGGGAAACCAGTCCCCGACCGCGCCCGTCGTCTAAGCCCGGGTTTCCTGCCTCTCTCCGGGCCCGCGGGCCGGGCTGTGCTACGGGAAGCTCGTCATTCGCTCGTGAACGACCCTCCCGGGCCTGCTGCCAGGAGGGGGCGCGGGACTGGCGGCGGCCAAGGCCGGAGGGCTCCTCGGGGACCCCGGCCCGGGGCTGCGCGTCCTTCCCTCCAGCCCACGCTCCCGCTTCCGGAGGGGTCTGGACCTGCCTTCTCCGGCCTGGAGCTAGAGGCCGCCAGGCAGGCAGCCCGAGCCGGGAACTCGGCTTCCTGCCCTGCTTCCCGGGCGCGCCCCGCGGGCGGCCAACCCGGATCCGACGCGGACCCCCGGGCCAGGGCGCCACGACACCCCTGACCCGGGCACCGGGACTATCAGGCCCCTCCCCCGCTTTCTTGGGTTCCCGGACGGCGGCACCCACTCCCCTTCCATCCCTCGGCGGGGGCCAGGGACGCGCAGCGCGAGGTGGGCCGGGCCAGGTGCCCAAATCACTTTACCTCGCGCCTACTGCTCGAGAGCCGCCCAGCCCGAGGCAGACGGGCGCGGAGGCGGAGGACGCGGAAACTGAAATACAAAGGGATTGAGTGGAAAGCAATAGAGGGAGGTGCGGGGAGGGGAACCAGCTAGGCTCAAAGTTCCAAAGCGGATCGCCGGGTTAACGTGGGGTTCCTGCCTCGCCGCCCACTCCCAATGCGGCTGCTTAGCCAACTGCATAGGCGGCTTCTCTGCATTACACTAGCTGGTCTGAATTCCCCAGCCCAGCCGCCCAGGTAGCTTAGACCCGGCCTCTGAAAACACCGGATCCCTCCTTCCAACACTCCTCGCCAGCAAGGCAGAGATGGGTCTTTCAGGGAGCAGGAAGTTGGGGCGCAGGTTTCGGTAAACACCTCACTCGGAGCCACGGTCTCCGTGTCTATAAAATGAGGACAATGGGCCAGGCGCGGTGGCTCACGCCTGTAATCCCAGCATTTTGGGAGGCCGAGGTGGGCGGATCACGAGGTCAGGAGATAGAGACCATCCTGGCTAACACGGTGAAACCCCGTCTCTACTAAAAATACAAAAAAAAAAAAAATTAGCTGGGCGTGGTGGCAAGCGCCTGTAGTCCCAGCTACTCGGGAGGCTGAGGCAGAAGTATGACGTGAACCCGAGAGGCGGAGCTTGCAGTGAGCCGAGATCGCGCCACTGCACCCCCAGCCTGGGCCACAGAGCGAGATTCCGTCTCAAAAACAACAACAAAAAAAGGAGGACGGTGAAGCGAACGACTTTTAAATGTTAAAGCCCCGCACGGTTGGCTCCTGCAGCCATTCCCTGGCCATGTGGCATGCATCGCGAGTTAATTGTGTAGGTGTGTGGTCTTCTTCCCACCTCCTCTCCACCCACCACCTCCATTCATTAAAGTGAAGGTAGAGCTGCCTCCCACCCGTCTGCTCAAGAGATAACCATGCAGCCCCTTTTATTTGTTCAGGACCTTATCGTTTGTAAGCCCTTCCTACATTTTTTTTTTTTTTCCAAGACGGAGTCTTGCTCTGTCGCCCAGGCTGGAGTGCAATGGCGTGATCTCGGCTCACTGCAGCCTCCGCCTCCTGGGTTCAAGCGATTCTCCTGTCTCAGCCTCCCAAGAAGCTGGGATTACAGGCGCGTGTCACCATGCTCAGCTAACTTTTTGTGTTTTTAGTAGAGATGGGGTTTCATCATGTTGACCAGGCTGGTCTCGAACTCCTGACCTCGTGATCTGCCCACCTTGGCCTCCCAAATTGTTAGGAGTACAGGCGTGAGCCACCGCGCCTGGCCCCTACATATTTTTCATTTGAACAGTAAGTGTGTGTCAAATCGCCTGAATTTGATTCTTGTCTTCCACACCCCCGGCTGAATAAACTTGGAACAATTTGCTTAACTTCTCTGTGTTCATTATCTGGTGGATAAAGTGAGACTAATACTAGAACCACTTGGTTGGGCTATTGAGGATTAAGAGGCTAATATACGTCAGGTACAGCACCTGGCACAGAGTGTGTCCCCTGACCCTGTTGGCAGTTATGACTGAGCCCCACTGAATCTAACATGCAGCCTCCTTCAGAGGGGTCCAGATGGTTTTCCAGATTTGGCCCTCTGGGGCAGATTCTGATTCGGTAGGTAGGTATGGGGCCGGCCTGAGATCCTTCAGATCTGAACAGCTCCCTGGTGCTGCTGATGCTTCTGGCACCCAGGCACTCCTTTGAGTGGTGAGGTCTTAGAGCAGCGGACTTGACGGTGCACCAGAGGCATCTGGACGGTTTGCAAAAATTGACTGCTGAGCGCCATCCCCAGAGTTTCTGACTTAGTAGGTCTGGAGTGAGACTAGGATTTGCATTCCTAACAATCTCTCAAGTAATGCTGATGCTGCTGGTCTGAGGACCATAGTTTGAGGCTTTATTTTAGAGCATCTCACCCCTCAAGATTACGGCCACCAGTAATGTCATGCTGGGGGGTGGGCTGGGGAGTAGAGATCATTAAACAGCCAAGAGTAGCTTCTTGTGCTCTGGGAATAAAAGAAAGTTCAGGGAGGAGGGGCAGGGGACAGCCAAAAAACAAACAAACAAACAAACAAAAAACACCTTCCCAGTTCTAATATGGGTAAGACACCAGAAGGAATAAAAAGGACAGTAGCTTTTTTCTCAGCATCCTGTAAAATTAAGGGAGACTGGGAAAGACTGCGTAGTTGCTCAAGGGCAAAAGAAAGGGAATGGAATCTCCTTCAGCCCATGTCTTCCTGTTTTGGGGTCCTCTCTCCCCAGACAACCAGGAGAACAGAGGGAAGCCGGAGGGCAGCAGCAAGGCCCGCAAGGAGAGGACGGCCTTCACCAAGGAGCAGCTGCGAGAGCTGGAGGCGGAATTTGCCCATCATAACTACCTGACTCGGCTCCGCAGATATGAGATCGCGGTAAACCTGGACCTCTCTGAGCGCCAGGTGCGCCCCCAGCGGCCCCTCCTCTTCTTTGCTCTCTCATCTCCCTCCCTTCCCTCCTTTCCCATCACCCCTCCCTTCACCTTCTCCTTTTTCTTCCTCCAGCCAGTCCAGTGGTTTTCAACTGTGGCCGTACCTGAGAATAGCCTGGGGAGTTTTGGGTTTTTCTGTTTTTTGTTTTTTGTCTTTTGAGACGGAGTCTCGCTCTGTCACCCAGGCTGGAGTACAGTGGTGCGTTCTCAGCTCACTGTAACCTCCACCTCCTGGCTTCAAGAAATTTTCCTGCCTTAGCCTCCCGAGTAGCTGGGACTACGGGCATGCGCCATCACGCCTGGCTAATTTTTGTCTTTTTTTTTTTTTAGTAGAGGTGGGGTTTCACAATGTTGACCAGGATGGTTTCAAACTCCTGACCTCAGGTGATCCGCCCTCCTCAGCCTCCTAAAGTGCTGGGATTACAGGCATGAGCCACCGTGCCCAGCCCTTGGGGAGATTTTAATAGTGCTGATGTCTGGGCTCTACCCCTAGGGATGATTTTAATTGGCCTGGGATGGGATACAGGCCTCAGAATTTTTCAAAGGCCCCCTAGGTGATTCTCATATGCAGCTAGGTTGGGAGCTCTGGTCTGGCTATTCCCAAACTTGAGTATATGTTGGAATCCTCTAAGGCACTTGTTCAAAATATGGATTCCAGAGGTCTGGAGAGAGATTTTACCATAATGAGTGGGCCTGAGAATCTGTATTTCTAGTACGTTCTCTAGGTGATCTGGATATGCAGCTGGTTCCTGGGCACACTTTGAGAAAAACATCCCTGGCCCTTTGTTTTGGACTTTCCCTTGAGCCACCCCACACCCCCACACCCAGGCTCTGATATGGAATAACAGTAATAATAACAGTAATATTTGATAGCAGATTTCAGTTGACAGAGCGCTCTGCCAGAGGGCTGGATTTTGAATCAGAAGACTTAGATTCAAGTCCTGCCTCTATCACTTCTCCTAGCCCTGGGACCTCTGGGTCTCCATCTGTAAAATGGGATCATAATCCTGCAGGTAATACTCAAGCTCAGATGAGAAAATGTGCTGACCAGAGCTATCTAAACCAAAAAGTGCTCTATACATGTGCCTAAGGATAAGGCTGATGACCTCTACTCCCAGACCCTTGAGGAATGGAGGTAGGGGGCAGGGGGACCTGGCACAGGCGGGGCAGGGCATGTGAAGAGGGTGGGGCTAATGCAGAGTGCTTTTAGAACATGTTCCCCTGTCTGGGGCTTTATCCCAAGACACAAGACAGACCTCTGGGCAGATTGGTGTGTCCTCTCTTTGGTCTTAGTCCCTGGGGCGTTTGAGGGAGTAGAGAGTGGTAAGTGATGGTTTCAAGCTAAGGTCCTTGGAGTTACACCCTGGCTAGCCTGAGCATTGACATGGGGAGGAGGTCACACCAGCCCTGGAGTGCCCAGGCTCCTTTGCTTCCTCCCCTAGGTCAAAGTGTGGTTCCAGAACCGAAGGATGAAGTGGAAGCGTGTGAAGGGAGGTCAGCCCATCTCCCCCAGTGGGCAGGACCCCGAGGATGGGGACTCTGCAGCCTCTCCAAGTTCAGAGTGAGATTCTGCGTGGAGGAAAAATGACTAAGGACTGAGCCCCCTACCCAACTACCCCCACCCCAATCCCACCTTCACCCTCTTCCTTCCCCAGCCAGGGCAGCCTCTCCACATCTTTCCCTGACTCTTGGATATGAAACTGCCCAGCATTCCTGGGAGTCTTAGAGTTTTCCAGGAAGTTCTATCCAACCTCTTAGCAGCCTCTTCCCTAGGGCCTTTGCTCCCACACGCTCATGGAATCAGACAGAGATCCTACCAGGCCGGATGAATCTGGAAACAGCTTCAGAGACACTGCTTCTCAGGGTCTCTTGGCTGCCACCCATGCCTCCTCCTACTGCCGTTCTCCTGTGTCAGCCAGGCCTCCTTCTGCTCTGGACACCACCTGGCCTGGTGGGAGAGACGCTTTGGAACCAGCTGGCGACTCGGATAGTAAATGCTTCAAAAGGAAGGAAATGATGGAGACACACGCTCTTGCCCACCTTCCTCTGTGAGCTGTACATCTGAGGCTTTGGGGCCCCTTAGTTGTCCCCAAACCCGAAGAAGAATCACAATGTGGAGAGTCAAGGACAGCAACTCAGCTGCTACAAGCTAGAAACCCATCACTGTCTCCAAATGTGTTGGCTAAGTGGGGACACTTCTAAGCACTGACTAGAGAAGACAGAAAAATAGCCTCATGTAGGTTTCTGTGTCCCCATATAGGCCTGTCCACACAGGCTTGACTGGGTGGACAAGAATGAACCCATGACAGCACCTGCTGCTTCAAAATCAAAATCAATTTAGGGATATAGCAGGGGCTGTTGGGCTGTGCTCCAGAGAAAAGGAGCAGCTACTCCCTTTAAATCCACGATTTGTGGATTGAAAACCTCTCCAGATGCCCAGTTGCTGGGCTGAACAACTATGGGCTGGAAACAACGTAGAGGCTGGAAAGTGTCCCCTACATTCTGGAGGGGAGGGGAGATAATAAGGAGGGCTCGGATGAGTGCCTGGAGATGCAGAACCCTGGCGTAGAAGGTTCTTTAGCTACAGTGTCCTGTGACTGCAAAAGGGGACGAGAAAATCCCTCTTCCTCCATGGCATGGATTTAAGCTCTTGCTGTGTGTTCTACAAATGCTGTTATTGTGGGAGGAAATGCTAGGTTTTTGTGTGTGGACTGCCCAGACCTCAGCCAGGTCTTCTGGAGATGGCACTTGAGGACTGCTGGCCAAAGAGCATGAGGGACTGAAGCCCTGGCTGCCTCAGCGCTCTGTCTCGCAACACCAGCTGGTGTTGCAGAGGGAGGTCAACCCAAGTTTGGATCTCTTGTATGCAGATGTAATCATTCACATGTAACCCCACCTCTCCACCCCAAAAAGGGCAAGAGCTGTGGAAAATGATTGCCAAATGAGATGGCTGGTTAGAGCATGACTTTTTCTAAAGCATACTTCATATATTTTCTTAAGATTACATCAAACTAATTGTGCAAGGTCAATTCACTTTGTAAGAAAACTCTTGGAGAAATAAAATCAATAAAAAGCAAAGTTCCCAGGCCTTTTTCTTTGCAGAGCGAACAAGCACAGCTCTTGTGTGCAACCTTCTGATTGACCAGACAATGTCTAGAAGCAAGAGAAAAAGGGAAGAAATGATCTAGACAGAGCTGTCCCCCTTTAGTTTTTCAAAAGGTAGGTACCAAATATAATTGTTGCCAAAAAAATTTTTTTTTCTCCCATGCAAATGCATGGTCTTCATGTCTCATTGTAAAAGTTTAGCTTTCAGTTTCCCTAAACTATGACCTATCAAATAGTCAATGTTTTGTAAACGAAAGATGAACTCTTTTGTTAATAGAGGAATCTTGACCACAAAGTAACTATTCCTAATGTTTAAATTCAAAGTTTGGAGATTTTATTTTTCAAGGTAGAAAAGTGTATATTAATAGTAGTAAAAAATGACATTTTTTTTTTGAGACAGAGTTTCACTCTTGTTGCCCAGGCTGGGACGCAATGTCACCATCTTGACACACGGCAACCTCCACCTCCTGGGTTCAAGTGATTCTCCTGCCTCAGCCTCCTGAGTAGCTAGAATTACAGGCATGCGCCATCAAAGCCCAGCTAATTTTTGTATTTTTAGTAGAGATGGGGTTTCCATGCTGGCCAGTCTGGTCTCCAGCTCCTGACCTCAGGTGATCCACCCGCCTTGGCGTCCCAAAGTATTGGGATTACAGGCATGAGCCACCACACCTGGCCTCTATGTCTTTTTTTTTCTTTTCTTTTCTTTTTTTGAGACGGAGTCTCACTCTGTCGCCCGGGCTGGAATGTAGTGCCATCTCAGCTCACTGTCACTGCAAGCCCTGCCTTAGCCTCCTGAGTAGCTGGGACTACAGGCGCCCGCCACCATGCCCGGCTAATTATTTTGTATTTTTAGTAGAGACTGGGTTTCGCCATGTTAGCCAGGATGGTCTCGATCTTCTGACCTTGTGATCCACCTGCCTTGGCCTCCCAAAATGCTGAGATTACAGGCATGAGCCACTGCGCCCGGCCCTATGTCTTTTTAACTAAAAAACAATTTGTCTCACCAAGAGATCAACAACGGACAAAACAGGACTGGCTACGGCGAGGTGAGAGAGGGAGGCAGTAGAGGAGACCTGGCCAGGATCTTGCATTGATGCAGCCTGGGCCAGGTGTGGGCAGTGCCTGGAGGTGACATCAGCAGGAGCTGGAATCAGGCAGACCTACCAAAATCAAGGTGCCAAACAGAGGTGGGTTCAGTGGCTCAGGTTCAGGTTCACAGCCAAGCAACATGGACACGCTCAGTCACCCCCGTCCACCCTCCTGCTGGAAACTCAACTCCGTGGCTTCAGGGGACATCATCCTTTTCTGGCTTTCCTCATCTGTCCTAGATGTTCCTTCTCTGTCCCTCATGCAGGCCCCTTTCTCGACGCTTCTGCTCTCATGGCTGGTTCTCAGGGTTTTCTCTTTCTACTACCACCTTCCCTATTTTTCAGTCTCTCCCCAGATGATCCCATCCACCTACTTTTTTTGTTTGTTTTTGTTTTTTGAAACAGTCTCGCTCTGTCGCCCAGGCTGGCGTGCAGTGACACGATCTCAGCTCGCCGCAAACTCTGCCTCCTGGGTTCAAGCGATTCTCCTGCCTCAGCCTCCTGAGTAGCTGGGATCTGGCTAATTTTTGTATTTTTAGTAGAGACAGGGTTTCACCATGTTGGTCAGGTTTGTCTCAAGCTCCTGACCTAGGCGATCCTCCTGCCTCAGCCTCCCAAAGTGCTGGGATTACAGGCATGAGCCACCGCGCCCGGCCTACATTTTTTTAAATTGTTGTAAAATACACTAACATAAAATAAGAGTTATCATGTTAACCATTTTGAAGTGCACAGTTCCGTGGCATTAAGCATTTTCTCATTGTTATGCAACCACTGCCACTATCCATCTCTAGAATGTTTTCATCTTCCCAGACTGAAACCCTGTGCCTATGGACTACTAACCCCTATCCCCTCCCCTCCATTCACCTACATTTACATAGCATTTGTGCCTTATTAAGCACTGTTCTGCTTTACATGTACAAACTAAGTGAATTCTCTTAGCCATCCTAAGAGGTAGTACTACTGTAATTCCCATTTCACACATGAGGTAACCAAGGTGGAGAGAAGCTGAGTAAACTCCCGAGGTTTTATGTGGTTAGTGTTTGGAGTGGATTGTATTATTTGGCCCAGGTATCTTCTTCCCTCTCCACTGGGGAAATGCCTCCCTGATCATTGCTATATGATACACCTGCCACGGTAAGGGCACACTTCCTCACCTGATTGACATCAGCTTGTCCTTGTGGCCTGCTTTGGCCAATAGAATGTGAGTAGAAGGACATGTGTTGTATCCAAGCAGAAGCTTTACAGGTCATCACACTGCTGTGCTCCTGCTGTTTTCCCTCTGTACAAGGCTGAAATGGAGGTTCCCTGGGTTCCAGAAGGAGAAAAACATGGAACTGGGCCGGGCGCGGTGGCTCAAGCCTGTAATCCCAGCACTTTGGGAGGCCGAGACGGGTGGATCACGAGGTCAGGAGATCGAGACCATCCTGGCTAATACGGTGAAACCCCATCTCTACTAAAAAATACAAAAAAAAAAAAAAAAAAAAACTGGCCGGGCGAGGTGGCGGGCGCCTGTAGTCCCAGATACTTGGGAGGCTGAGGCAGGAGAATGGCGTAAACCCGGGGGCGGAGCTTGCAGTGAGCTGAGATTCGGCCACTGCACTCCAGCCTGGGCGACAGAGCGAGACTCCGTCTCAAAAAAAAAAAAAGAAGAAAAAATGGAACTGGGCTCCAGAAGGAGAAAAATGTAGAACAAAGCTAGAGCTGACCCCACAGCCTTCATAGATGTCAGTGAGGATATAAACATTTGTTGTTGTAAGCCACTGGGATTTGTGGGTCATTTGTCACTGCCACACCAGCTCGTAAAAACTGACCACTCCAGTGATGAAGCTGGGTTTGGAATTGAGTCATTCTGGCCCCAGGCCAACACTTCCTATGCCTGATCTGGGTCCCTAAGCTTTTATATTCTGCTGCCTACTGCCCTCTGCCACCTAGGATGACTATAAGCATCTCAAACTCTGATATCTGAAGGGGAAATCACCATTCCTGGAATTGGGTGAGCACCACTGCCTGCATTCTGATTTCTCTACTTTAGCTGGCAACACCACAACCTACCTGTTCATTCACACTGGAAACCTGGGGCACATCCTTGATACTGACCTCTGCTTTTCCGAACCAATCCACTACCTGGTCCTGCTCATTTTACTTCCCATATAGATATTTCTCCCATCCACGGCATTGTCTTCCCACCACCACTGCCTTCCTTCTGGCTGTTGACGTCTCACTTGAATTAGAGCCTCTGAGAGCCCGCCTTCCTGATCTGAGGCTGCTCAAATCCCACCCCCTCTCAGACTGTAGAGTGATCACAAAAAAAATTCAACCCTGTCACCCCCAATTTAAAATCTATCCGTAGCTTCCCTCACCCACAAAATAAAGTCCAAGAGCCTTCACAGGTCTCCATGATCCAGCCCCTGACCACCTCCACAGCCGCAACCTACCACCTCTGCCACCAATCCTGGGCTCTAGCAAGACCAAGCCACCTTCCATTCCACAGCCACAGGCCATGTGATTTCTCTTCTCCATTCCTTGGCTCATTCCCTTCTGTCTGGAGTGCCCTCCCACACCTGGAGCCCCAAGGACTTATGCATTCTAGGAGCACTCTAAAGGAACACGTAGGAAGTTTTAATACAAATATGGCCCAAGTTTTTTTTTTTTTTTTTTTTTAAGAGACTTCATTTTCCAACCTGGAGTGCAGTGGTGTGATCATGGCTCACTGCAGCCTCAAACTCGTAGCCTCAAGCAATCCTCCCACCTCAGCCTCCTGAGTAGCTAGCTGGGACTACAGGTGTGAAAAACCACGCCCAGCTAATTTTTAAATTGCTTTGTAGAGATGGGGGGGGTCTCACTATGTTGCCCAGGCTGGTCTTGAACTTCTGGCCTCAAGAGATCCTCCTGCCTCACCTCCCAAAGCCTGGGGTTATAGGCATGAGTCACCGCACCCAGCCCAAACTAACTTTCAATAGTAGATCAATGCCTAACATGAGGCAGTAACATTCAGCAATTTCTAAAACCATCAGAAAAAAACCTCAGTGTGAGAATTTTCCTTTCCCCAATAAACCCAGTTAATAAGCCCACTGAGGAGAGTTTGATCATGACATTAAAAGTACATGCACACATCAATCAAGAGGTTTCTGGGTTCTTTTGAACACTCCCTGCACTGCTCTCCCTCTTCAGCGTTGGTGTTTGACCAGTGCTGGGTGAGCAGTAGCTGGGACCAGCTGTTCTTCAAGTTAGGTAAAAATCCTCTACTTTCTCCTGAGGGCAAAGCTGCATGAAGGAAGCAAGGCCACCCACTGGCAACTCCCTGATGGGAACCAGTGAGTGTGACCAGAGATTCCTTGGTAGGAATCCAAACAGCTGAGAATTCCCTGACAGTAACTTTTCAGTAATAGTTTTCTCCATCCTTGAGAGAGCATCAGGGACGACCGAGTGTGTGACTGACCTGCTGAGAGAGGTGAGGAGATATGAAAAAAAAGAGAGAGATGAAGCAAGCGAGTAGGGAATCCATTTCCAAATGAAAAGGCCTGGAGGGGCTCAGGCCTTCAGAAATCTGCTCACCTGCCTGGGCCAGGTCCTGAGATGGATGCATGCATTTCTGATAGTTCTTCTATTCAAAGATGAGAATCAGTATCAGGGAGAGATTTACTCTTTTCTGCCCAGACCCCCAAAGCACCACACTTCTCAGTAACTGGGTAAGCCCACAGTGGGTGGCTTTCTTTCCTTCCATTGAGTGGAAATGATTGCCCTTAAGAGTTATATATTCTCCGGCCAGACAGAGGAGCCTGTGCCCACTAATCCCTCACAACCACCAGTGAGGCATTAGTCAGTCATGTCATCTCTTGGCCACCACGGCGCTGGGCTGTCACCATGTTCCTTCTCTCACCGGCTGCCGCTTCTCAGTCCCATTTGCTGCCAACCCTGGCTACCTGAATATTTTTGAAACACTTTGAAAAATATCTCAAATCCGGCTGGGTGTAGTGGGTCACACATGTAATCCCAGAACTTTAGGAGGCTGAGGCAGGCAGATCACCTGAGGTTGGGAGTTCAAGACCAGCCTGGCCAACATGGTGAAACCCCGTCTCTACTAAAAATACAAAAATTAGCTGGGCGTGGTGGCACATATCTGTAATCCCAGCTACTTGGGAGGCTGAGGCATGAAAATCACTTGAATCTGGGAAGCAGAGGTTTCAGTGAGCTGAGATCATGCCTCTGCACTCCAGCCTGGGCAACAGAGAGAGACTCTGTCTTTAAAAAAAAATCTTAAATCCATGCCCTTCTCGAATGCTGCCTGTGGCCACGACTGTCCCTTTATTCTCTGTCTTCCCACCTTGTGTGTGTTCCTTTACGGCCTCTACCACAATTTGTCATTCTTCTATTTTTTGTTTCCTTATTCATTTATGGTCTGCTTTATAGGCTGGAAGAAAGAGAAAGGGATATGTTTCTCTGACCATTTTATTCCCAGCTACCAGCATGATGCCTGGCACATCATAAATGCTCAATAGATAGTATTGGATGAGTGGACACAAGGATGGAAGGATGGATGGATGGATGGATGGGGGAGCCATTAAATTATTGACATCACTGACTTCTCAGTTCAAAACTGCCCATTGCTGGACACGTTGACAGTGTAGGAGAAGCTTGGTCCAGAAGCTGGTTAGGTGGCTTGATGCAGTCAGGGCTTCAGAGACCACCAGGTCTGGTAGTCACCCTGTTTCTACAGCCCCAGGGAACTCTCTGGGACCAAGGTTCTCTGCAAATCCCTCCCCTACTCTCTGAGCTCTGTCTGAAGTCTGGACAAGCCTCTCCTCTTTGACCTGTGGTTGGCAAAGAAACAGTTTCTAAAGCCTGACAACAGCGAGACTCAGAGGCGTGCCTGATAAGAGGTTTGTGAGCCACTCACACGTCTCTGAGGGTGATGCTTAATAACTTCAAGGTGACATCAGGGTTGGGACTAATATCCGATTGAACAAAAAGAGACATGACCTAACTCGTCTCTCGCCATGGGCCTGGCTGCGAGAGCTTCTCTTTCTTTATTAATTTCCTAACTGGAGTTGCTGGCTCAGGACTCCAGCCTGTCCCCAGAGCTGGGGCCCACGGCTGGGCTTCAATCCAGCGTTAGTGGGAAGGGAACAGGCTCAGCCAGGGTCTGAGAACCCCCAGGATGAACGTCCACTGAGTCTGTGCTCATCTTGGCGAGAGCCTCGTGGTTGGCTTTCTCCACCATCCAGCAGATTTACCCTGCTTTGAGAAAATCCAGTAGGGCAGATCCAAAGGCTCTAAAAAATTCCTCCTGATACAAAAAACCTTGCTGCAGCCTCCCAGCAAGCTGCAGGCTTCCCCAGTGGCTGTAAAAGATGGTTTTATTTGTGTTTTAAAAAATGATTTAAAACCAGTTTTCCAGGAACACAAATCCTGTCTAAAGCACCCGGTGCACCTGGCTAGAGAGCTGCAGGCCTCTGTCTAAGCTGGCTGACTGCCTGGTGGGACCATGCTATCTTCAGGTTATTTTCCTTTAAGATATTCTCTGCATTGGCCAGGCACGGTGGCTCACGCCTGTAATCCTAGCACTTTGGGAGGCTGAGGGGGATGGATTGCCTGAGCTCAGGAGATCGTGACCAGCCTGGGCAACATGGTAAAACCCTGTCTCTACTAAAATACAAAAAGTTAGCTGGGCGTGGTGGTGTGTGCCTGTAGTCCCAGCTACTCAGGAGGCTGAGGCAGGAGAATTGCTTGAACCCAGGAGGCGGAGGTTTCAGTGAACCAAGATGGTGCCACTGAACTCCAGCCTGGGCGACAGAGCAAGACTCAGTCTCTTAAAAGAAAAAAGTATCTGCTTTGCAGGAGGAGAAATCCTGTGTTTCTTATCACCTTCCCTCCCCACGGCTTTCACCCTACCCCCATGTACACACACACACACACACACACACACACACACACCAGCTTTGGACACTAGCAGATTCCAGTTCCGACACAGGCTGTGCCACAGATTAGCTGTGTGACCTGCGTGGAGTCATTCATCTTCTCTGAGCTTCGGTTTCCTCATCCAGTGTCCTGCAGAAGTAGTGGTGCTTGATAAACACTTGTTGAAAAATGCTCCTACAAAATGCAGATCATATTTTACTCACAGGCTGATAGGAGGATTAGATTCATTCATTCACTCCACAAAAATATTACTTGAGTGCCAACTATGTGTTAAGTCCTAGGCAGGGTGAGTGGAGATGGTCAGACTGTCCCCAGGAAAATGGGGTAAGGTCTACAGAATACCTCGCACAGTGCCTGGCTCAGAGTGGGCCCTCCAAGTGGAAGTGAGCGCCCCCTGTCACTCTGTCTCTCTCTCTGTCCACACACACACACACACACACACACACACACTCCAGATTCTAGTCAGAGTGCGCTTCCCCTTCTTCAGGGAGGCTGCAACACAGTGTCAGCACAAGCATGGAGCCCGGAGCAGTAGGCCTAGGTTTTGGTACCTGCTTTTCTACTCATTTGCTGTGTGGCTTTTAGCAAACCACCCATCTTCCCTGGACTGATTTCCCAACTGCAAAAAACTGAGCATTCTAATACCTTGTTCTGCCTTGAGTACAAAGGTTAAACAGACACTATGGGCAAAATGTTTTCAAAGCGCCCAGCTATACCAAAAAAGAAGCGCTGCTGAGAGGCAGTAGAGGATCGTGGGGAAAGTCAAGGGCTTGGAGGATGCCAGATCCAGATTTGCTTCTGATGCATTAACCCAGAACAGAACTTTTCACACTGTGGCCACACATGACAGCCCCTAAGCACATCTTACAATACCGATTCAGCCACTGCATCAACCCCCTCACACCCACAGCCCCTCCATAGGAGGCATTGCTCAGATCTTCACCCAGGGGCAGCTGGGGAGGAGCAGCCTCTTCAGGAAGGAACCAGAAAGTGAAAGCCCAGGGCACTCCTTGGCTGTGTTCTCCCAGGAAGTCCCCAGGGTGCTCAGCCCATTGTCAAGCTTGCCGGTCCACCCTCCCTTCATCCTGTCTTCCCATGGCTCTGCCCCCTAGGACCCCACTTCTCCTTCCCAGCATTACCAGCCCATGAAAGATCCAGAGTACGGAAAAACTAGGTATAACTGTCTCATCCCCACAGCAAGGTGCCCTGCAGGTGGCCTGCCAAGCGGGCAAATCCCCCTCCAGAAGCGGGTACCAAGTGCTGAAGGCTGTGTTTCTTCTAAGAGAAGGTGGGGAAGGCCTGGGCCCCTTCAAATGCCTTTTCACTCTCAGCTGCTCCCGTTCACACACCTCTTCCCTGACAGGCATGAGGAGAAGCTATTACTCGAGAGGACTGCTGGTGGGGTCACTGGAGTGGCCAAGGCCCATGAGCCTGGGGGGACCCCTCAGCCAGGACCAGGCTCTTTCTTTTTTTTTTTTTTTTTTTTTTTTTTGAGATGGAGTCTCGCTCTGTCGCCCAGGCTTGGGGTGCAGTGGCCGGATCTCAGCTCACTGCAAGCTCCGCCTCCTGGGTTTTACGCCATTCTCTTGCCTCAGCCTCCCGAGTAGCTAGGACTACAGGCGCCCGCCATCTCGCTCGGCTAATTTTTTGTATTTTTTTAGTAGAGACGGGGTTTCACCGTGTTAGCCAGGATGGTCTCGATCTCCTGACCTCGTGATCCGCCCGTCTCGGCCTCCCAAAGTGCTGGGATTACAGGCTTGAGCCACCGCGCCCGGCCGACCAGGCTCTTTCTACTCAAGAATTTGTGGCCCTTCTGGGGGCTGTGGCACAGGATGCGGGGCCTTCATCCCACAAATCCCCTCTGTGCATCCTCTGACGGATCTCTGTGGAGCAGATGCCAGGGGTTGGGGGAGGACACAATGCCCTTCTTTGTTGGGGGGAGCCAGGCCGGCAGTCGGGAGGAAATTAGACAGTGCTCCTGACAGCAGGCTCTGTCTGGGGTGTCTGTGAAATATGGGCCAGAGGGGCTCCTTCCAGAGACCAGTTCATGGCTGCCGACCACCCCCACCCCTGCTTTGGGCAGAGAGGACACTGCCTGTTTGGAGAGAAATGATATATGACACCCAGCTTCCTTCCCTCCTCTCCTGAGGGGCTTAACGCAGCTCTGAGAGCCTGGGGAAGCTCATGGCTGCTCCTTGGAGATGTGAATGTATGCGCATGTGTGTACACATGTGTATGTGCGTGTGTGTACCTGTGTGTGCACACATCTATGAGCCTGTGGGTGTGTGCATTGTGTGTGTGTTTTCTGAGTTTGTATGTGTGTATCTGCTCACTCCATGGCCAGAGGAGAGGGCTCAAAATGCTGGCCAAACAAACAAAATGTTGGCCAAGATGGCACCCTCTTTAGCATCCCTTCCTTTTCACAGGCCAGGATGAGGACCTTTGGGGCCTAGGGCCTAAACAAAGCTATTTAGAGACTGGTGGTGCGAGGGGAAGGGGAGGGAGCTTACTGAGCACCCTGTCTGCTGATTCCATCCTCCAAGTGGCCACCTCACAAGGCAGGAACTGTTTTCAAGACAAGCACATCTCCCGCGCCACAGAGGCTCCTAATCCAGCCACAGCATAGCTTGTAGAGCCTCCAGTGGCCCCTGAACCATTTGTCTTCAAGAGAGGAAGTGGTAGGCTATTCCCACCCACCTAACTCCTTTGCGGCCAGCCGGGTCTCCACATCTGGGCTGCAGCTGGCTGCTCTCTCCAAAGAACAAGAAGACAGAGAACTGTCAGCAGGGGGCTCCGAAAAGCACCTTAACCCCTCAGCAAGCTGGAAGTCACAAAGGATCAGCCTCAGTTTCCACATCTATAAATGACAGCAAGAGCAACCTGCCTTCTGAAAGGGTGTTGGGATAATTAAAGAATATACGGGCCGGGTGCGGTGGCTCACGCCTGTAATCCCAGCACTCTGGGAGGCCGAGGCGGGTGGATCACCTGAGGTCAGGAGTTTGAGACCAGCCTGGCCAACATGGTGAAACCCCATCTGTTTTATAAAAATACAAAACTTAGCTGGGCATGGTGGTGCGCACCTATAATCTCAGCTACTCAGGAGGCTGAGGCAGGAGAATTGCTTGAACCCGTGAGCGGATGTTGCAGTGAGCTGAGATTGTGCCACTGCACTCCAGTCTGGGCAACAGAGTGAGACTCCATCTGAACAAGAAGGAGGAGGAGAAGAAGGAGGAGGAAGAGGAGGAAGAGGAGGAGGAGAAGGAGGAGAAGGAGACGGAAAAGAAGGAGAAGGAGAAAAAAAGAAGAAGGAGAAAAAGAAGAAGAAGAAGGAGGAGGAGGAGGAAGAAAGAAGAAGGAAGAAGAAGGGAGAAGAAGGAAGAAGAAGGAAGAAGAAGAAAGAAGAAGAAGATTCAGTAAGCTCTCAAAGGTGGTCCAAAGGTTAGTGGCTGATATACATCCAGTAAACATCTGCCAAGTGTCTGCTACAGGTAAGACTTGGGATGGGCACTATGAGAGAATAAGAAAAAGAACAATTTTTTAATTTTATGAGACAGGATCTCCCTCTGTCATCCAGGCTGGAGTGCAGTGGCACAACCACAGCTCACTGTAGCCCCAACCTCCTGGGCTCAAGTGATCCTCCCACCTCAGCCTCCCAAATAGCTGTGGCTACAGGTGCTCACCACCACACCTCACTGGCTCTGGAAGCCGAGGACCAGATAAAAGGAGTGAAGTTTTGGCTGGGCAGAAGCAGGAGAATGGCATGAACTTGGGAGGCTAAGCTTGCAGTGAGCTGATATTGCTCCACTGCACTCCAGCCTGGGCGACAGAGCAAGACTTCGTCTCAAAAACAAAACAAAACAAAAAAAAAAGAGTGAAGTTTCAGTGAAATGAGGTTAGAAAAGATGGCAGGGAAGACTTTCAACAAATGGGCTGTGAGTCACTGGGAAAGGTAGAGAATAGGTGTTTCCCCCTACCAAATAAAAAAAAATTTTTTTTTTGAGACAGAGTCTTGCTCTGTTTCCCAGGCTGGAGTGCAGTAGCGTGATCTCGGCTCACTGCAAGCTCCGCCTACCGGGTTCACGCCCTTCTCCTGCCTCAGCCTCCCGAGTAGCTGGGACTACAGACGCCCGCCACCACGTCTGGCTAATTTTTTGTATTTTTTAGTAGAGATGAATTTTCACAGTGTTAGCCAGGATGGTGTCAATCTCCTGACCTCGTGATCCGCCCGCTTCAGCCTCCCAAAGTGCTGGGATTACAGGCATGAGCCACTGGGCCTGGTTACTGTTTTTTTTTTTTTTTTTTGAGACGGAGTCTCACTCTGTCACCCACAATCTCGGCTCACTGCAACCTCCGCCTCCCGGGTTCAAGCGATTCTCCTGCCTGAGCCTCCAAAGTAGCCGGGATTACAGGTGCCTGCCACCACGTCCAGCTAATTTTTGTGTTTTTAGTAGAGATGGGGTTTCACCATGTTGTCCAGGCTGATCTTGAACTTCTGACCTCAGGCAATCTGCCTGCCTCAGCCTCCCAAAGTGCTGGGATTACAGGTGTGAGCCACTGTGCCCGGCCAAAGGAATCTTATGAACAAACACCACTATGTAGCAGAGTTGATAGGCCCTTGGAGACCCTCCCATCCAGCTCCTTGCACTCATGGGGAAACTGAGGCCCAGAAAGACAGGACTAGTTCAGGAAGGACCTAAGCCTAGGGAGATAAGCTGCTCTTATCTCCCTAGGCTTCAGTTGGAGGTCAGAAGAGGGACAGGAGGGAGGGCTGGACCAAAGACAGCAGCCAAAGTCTGGGCTCCTGCCCTCTGTCCAGGGCTTAATGTCCTCACAGCGGGTCCGACCTGCCAGCGGAAGCCAGCTGGCCAGCACTGAAGGTCCCTATCTGTCTAGACTGCTCCCTGGCCCATCCAGCCGAGAAACCCAACTCAAAGTGGGGCTGGGACAGGCAGAATGGCCTTGGAGGTCCCCGACAGCTCCGGAAATCTGAGCAGAGAGTCTCTGGAAGACTGAGAGGTGTTGTCTCTGCAGAAAAGCCGTCGGACATTTCTGTGTGACGGTGACACAAACCATTCCTTCCTCCATAATCACCCCTTGCTACAGTGCTGGCTCAGGGCAGACAGCCTGCCGTGCATGGACTTTATTTTCAAAACCCTCTTGCTTTTTATATATATATATATATGTGTGTATATCCCTGTGAATGCCTGAACTCCCAGGCAGAGGAAAGCACTCAGCCTGTCCTTGAGTGTGCTGGTGGTGATGTGATGTCCCAGACGGGACCCTCTGAGCTCTGCAGGCAGGAACAAACCCCCTGCTGATGTAATTTAAAAGAATAACCTCCCAATTTTCTCATCTCCCTTTGCTGGATACACCTTATCAAATGACAGAAGAAGCCAATGTTTGGTTAAATGGTTCAGAGGTTAATACTCAACAGATGGGAGAATTTTTTCCTTTTTTTTTTTTTTTTTTCTCCTTTCCAGGAGATCTGGTCTGCTCCTCTTGCTTACAAAAGGCTTAGGTAGTGGAGGGTTGGGGAGAGATGGGGGGAGGGGGGCAGGGGGCATTCTTCCCATCGTGCCCATTTCTCTCCAGCTACCATTGTCCTCAGGGTCTCAAGCTGTGTCCTCAGCCTTCACAGGACCGTGCTAATAGGCAGCAGCAGTCAGTGCTGCTTGCATCTGGGAAGGTGGAATCTGTCCACCCTGTGAGGGTACCTAAGTACACTAGGCTGTCTGCTGGCATTGGGCAGCACATAAAAGGGCAGACTAAAGTGAAGGAAAACAATGCAAGTGAAAATCTCAAAATATCTCTCTATGCTTTGGGCAAATTATTGAATCTCCCTGAAACTCACTTTCTTTCTTTCTCCACCCCCCCGCCCCCCCGCTTTTGAGACAGGGTCTCACTCTGTCCCCCAAGCTGGAGTGCAGTGGCACCATCTTGGCTCACTGCACAACCTCTGCCTCCTGGGTTCAAGTGATTCTCGTGCTTTAGCCTCCTCAGTAGCTGGGATTACAGGTGTGAGCCACCATGCCCAGTTAATTTTTTGTATTTTCAGTAGAGATGGAGCTTCGCCATGTTGCCCAGGCTGATCCTGAACTCTTAGCCTCAGGTGATCCACCCGCCTCAGCCTCCCAAAGTGCTGAGATTACAGGCGTGAGCCACCGTGCCCAACCAGTTTCTTTATTCATAAAATGAGATATAATAATTTACATGCCAGGGATGCTGGGGAGACTCAAAGAAGATTATTCAGGGAACTAGATATTCAGGAAACTAGATATTCACCTATACTGCCAGTATCACCCTAGAAGGTTGGTCAGTGACAAAGGGTAAAAAAGAACATTGCTGGCTGGGCATGGTGGCTCATGCTCTGTAATCCCAGCACTTTGGGAGGCTGAGGTGGGCGGATCACGAGGTCAGGAGTTCGAGACCAGCCCGGCCAACATAGTGAAACCCCGTCTCTACTAAAAATACAAAAATTAGCCAGGTGTGGTGACATGCATCTGTAGTCCCAGCTACTCAGGAGGCTGAGGCAGGAGAATTGCTTAAACCTGGGAGGTGGAGGTTGCAGTGAGCTGAGACCACACCATTGCACTCCAGCCTGGGTGACAGAGTGAGACTCCATCTCAAAGAAAAAAAAAAAAGAAAGAAAGAAAGAAAAAAAGTACATTGCCCATGGAAAAATCTAGCTTTCCCAGTCTTAATCCAGTGATTAATTTAGCATCACAAATGGCAGGGTAGCCATGTGATCTGCCTCCTTATGTACCCTACATGGCTCAGAAGTGTGCTTGACAAAAGTGGTAAGGAACCTAACTCAGGTCTTTAGCTCTAACTTCCAGTTTACAAGGGCGGAGAATGGGGGATCGAGCTAAACAAGGCGAGGAAACAATAGACAATTCCTACAGGATGACTAGCTTGGTCACTTGAAAAAGTTAATGTCAAGAAAATAAAAGGCTGGGCACAGTGGCTCAAGCCTGTAATCCCAACACTCTGGGAGGCCAAGGGAGATCACTTGAGCCCAGGCGTTTGAGATCAACCTAGGCAACATAGTGAGACCCCCATCTCTACAAGAAATAAAAATAAATTAGCTGATCATGGCGGCATGCACCTGTGGTCTCGGCTTCTTTGGAGGTTGAGGTGGATCACTTGAGCCCAGGAGGTGGAGGCTGCAGTAAGCTATGATTGTGTCACTGCACTCCAGCCTGGGTGACAGAGTGAGATCCTATCTCTACTTGGGGAAAAAAAAAAAATCCCATACTATTTAAGTAATCACACCCATTACTCCCTTCCCCCACCCTCTAGCAATCACGAATCTGTTTCTTATCTTTACACATTTGCCTATTCTAAATATTCATATAAAATGAATCATAAAATGTGTGACATTTTGTACTTGGCTTCTTTGGCTTAGCATGTTTCTGAGGTTCATCCACTTGAGCGTGTTCTGATACTTCATTCCATTTTGTGGAAAATAATATTCCATTGCATTAGTATACCACAGTTTGTTTATCCATTCATTCATTAATGCACATTTGAGTTGTTTCCACCTTTTGTCTAATATGAATAATGCTGCTATAAGCATTTGTGTACAAGTTTCTGTGTGGGCATGTTTTCATTTCTCTTGGGTATATGCCTAGAAGAGGAATTGTTGAGTCACATGCTAAGTCTATGTTTAACTTTTTGAGGAATCATCAAAATGTTTTCCAAAGCAGCTGTTACATTTACTTTCCCACCTGCAATGTATGAAGATTCTTATTTCTTCCTAGCCTTGCCAACTTTTGCCACTTTCCATTGTTTTATTTTATTTTATTTTATTTTATTTATTATTTTTTTTTTTTATTGAGACGGAGTCTCGCTCTGTCGCCCAGGCTGGAGTGCAGTGGCCGGATCTCAGCTCACTGCAAGCTCCGCCTCCCGGGTTCACGCCATTCTCCTGCCTCAGCCTCCCGAGTAGCTGGGACTACAGGCGCCCGCCACCTCGCCCGGCTAGTTTTTTGTATTTTTAGTAGAGACGGGGTTTCACAATATTAGCCAGGATGGTCTCGATCTCCTGACCTCGTGATCCGCCCATCTCGGCCTCCCAAAGTGCTGGGATTACAGGCTTGAGCCACCGCGCCCGGCCCACTTTCCATTGTTTTAAATGATAGCCATCCTAGTGGGTGTGAAGTGGTACCTCATTGTGGGTTGTTGTTGTTGTTGTGTTTTCTTTGAGACAGAATTTTGCTCTTATTGCCCAGGCTGGAATGCAATGGTGCAATCTCAGCTCACTGCAACCTCTGCCTCCCAGATTCGAGCGATTCTCTTGCCTCAGCCTCCCAAGTAGCTGGGACTACAGGTGTGTGCCACCATGCCCAGCTAATTATTGTATTTTTAGTACAGATGGGGTTTCACCATGTTGGCCAGGCTGGTCTCGAACTCCTGACCTCAGGTAATTCACCTGCCTTGGCCTCCCAAAGTGCTGGGATTACAGGCAAGAGCCACTGTGCTCGGCTAAGTGTAAGTCTTTTAACTTTCTCTTTTCCAATATTGTTTTGACTATTCAGGCCCATTGCAATTCCATATGAATTTGAGAATGGAATTTTGCATTTCTACAAAAAAAAAAAAAACATTAGAATGTTGATAGAGACTACAATGAATCTTGTATTAGTCAGGTTCTCCAGAGATAGATAATAAATAGAAGAGAGAGAGAGAGAGAGATGGATGAGAGGGGATTTATTAGGATAAGAGGCTGAGAATACGCCATCTGCAAACTGCAAAACCAAGGAACTCAGTAGCATGACTTAGTCCAAGTCTGAAGGTCTCAGAACCAGGAATGCCAAAAAGCCTAAGAATCTGGAGTTCTGATGTTCAAGGGCAGGACAAAAAGCTCCAGAAGAGAGAAACTAAATCCACCTTTCCTCTGCCTTTTTGTTCTATCTGGGTCCTTAGCCAATTGGATGGTGCCTGCCCACATTAGGTGAGGGCAGATGTTGCTTCCTCAATCCACTTGATTCAAATGTCATTCTCTTCCAGAGACACTATCACAAACATACCCAGAAATAATGCTTTATCAGCTCTCTGGGTGTCCTTTAATCCAGTCAAGTTGACAACTAAAAGTAATCATCGTAAGTTAGTAGATCATTCTGAGAAGTATTGCCGTCTTAACAATATTAAGTCATGGCCGGGCGCGGTGGCTCAAGCCTGTAATCCCAGCACTTTGGGAGGCCGAGACGGGCAGATCACGAGGTCAGGAGATCGAGACCATCCTGGCTAACACGGTGAAACCCCGTCTCTACTAAAAAATACAAAAAACTAGCCGGGCGAAGTGGCGGGCGCCTATAGTCCCAGCTACTCGGGAGGCTGAGGCAGGAGAATGGCATAAACCTGGGAGGCGGAGCTTGCAGTGAGCTGAGATCCAGCCACTGCACTCCAGCCTGGGTGACAGAGCGAGACTCTGTCTCAAAAAAAAAAAAAAAAAAACCACAATATTAAGTCTCCCAATCCATGAACATGAGATGTCTTTCCATTTAATTCGATCTTTAATTTCCTTCAGCAATGTACTGCAGTTTTCAATGTACACGTTTCTCATCTCCTGGGTTATATTTATGATTATTCATTGCTGGAGTACAGAAACACAATTGATTTTTGCTGATCTTATACCCTGAAACTTTGCTAAAGTATAATTCCATGTTTTTTGTTTGTTTGTTTTTTGATTTTTGAGACAGAGTCTCGCTCTGTCTCCCAGGCTGGAGTGCAGTGGCGCGATCTCAGCTCACTGCAAGCTCCACCTCCTGGGTTCACGCCATTCTCCTGCCTCAGCCTTCCAAGTAGCTGGGACTACAGGCGCCCACCACCATGCCTGGCTAATTTTTTGCATTTTTTAGTAGAGACGGGGTTTCACTGTGTTAGCCAGGATGGTCTTGATCTCCTGACCTCGTGATCCGCCTGCCTCGGCCTCCCAAAGTGCTGGGATTACAGGCATGAACCACCGTGCCCGCCCCTTTTTTTTTTTTTTTTTTTTAAAGACAGAATTTTGCTCTTGTTGCTCAGGCTAGAGTACAATGGTGCAATCTCAGCTCACTGCAACCTCTGCTTCCCAGGTTCAAGCGATTCTCCTGCCTCCTGCCTCAGCCTCCTGAGTAGCTGAGATTATAGGTGTGCGCCGCCATGCCCAGCTAATTTTTGTATTTTTAATAGAGATGGGGTTTCACCATGTTGGCAGGCTGGTCTCGAACTCCTGACCTCAGGTGATCCACCCACCTCAGGCTCCCAAAGTGCTGGGATTACAGGCGTGAGCCACCACACCCAGCCAAGCCACCACACCCGACCTTTTGTTTTTAAATAGGTTTCAGAAACCCTTGTTAGCTTATGATAATAGCATTGTGATTTGAGGGAGAAATTCTCGTGTTTGTAAATGTATGTCCAAACATTTAGGAGGGACATGTCATGTTGGCAATTTCTTATGAAGTTAAACACGCACACACCATATGAACCAGCAATTGCATACTTGGGTTTCTACCCTAGAGAACTGAAATCTTATGTTCACATGAAAACCTGTACACAAATGTTTATACCAACTCTATTCATAATTATCAAAAACTGGAAACAACCCAAATGTCCTTCAGGAGGTGAATGAACAAAGAAACTGTGGTACATCCATATAATGAAATACTACTTGGCAACAAAAAGGAAAAGGCTATTGATGCAAGCAATCACTTGGATAAAGGGCAAGGGTATCATGCTGAGTACAAGGAGCCAGTGTTAAAAATTTACATACTGTATGGTTCCATTTATATGATACTCTCCAAAAGAGAAAACTGGCTGGGCACGGTGGCTCACGCCTGTAATCCCAGCACTGTGGGAAGCCAAGGTAGTGGATCGCTTGAGCCAAGAAGTTTGAGACCAGCCTGGGAAAAATGGTGAAAACCTCATCTCTACAAAAAGATTGGTGGGACATGGTGGTGTGTACCTGTAATTCCAGCTAATTGGGAGGCTGAGGTGAGAGGATCACCTGAGATGGGGAAGTCGAGGCTGCAGTGAGCCATGATAGTCGAGGCTGCGGTGAACCATGATTGTGCCACTACACTCCAGTCTGGGTGACAGAATGAGACCCTGTATCAAAAAAACGGGTGTGAGTGGGGACCCGTAGGGATGGTGAACAGATCGGTGGCTGCCAGGAATTACCAATGAGAGCAGGGCATGTCTATAAAGAGGTAGCACCAGGAAGTTGTTGGGGCAGCAATGGACATGTTCTGAATCCTGATTATGGTGTGGTTCTGCAAATCAATACATGCATTAAAATTCATAGAACTGTATGCCAAAAGAAAAAATAACCAACTTTAATATATTGTTTTATTTTATTTTATTTTATTTTATTTTATTGAGACAGAGTCTCACTCTGTCACTGAGGCTAGAGTGTAGTAGCAAGATCTTGGCTCACTGCAGTCTCCACCTCTTGGGTTCAAGCAATTTTCCTGCCTCGGTCTCCCAAATAGCTGGGATTACAAGTGTGAGCCACCACACCTGGCTAATTTTTGTATTTTTAGTAGGGTCAGGGTTTTGCCATGTTGGCCAGGCTGGTCTCAAACTCCTGAGTTCAAGTGTTCTGCCCGCCTCAGCCTCCCAAAGTGCTTGGATTACAGGCATGAGCCACTGCGCCCATCTTAATATATGATTTTAAAGACAGAGAGAGAGAAGTGAATGTCAAAATGTAGCCTCTTGTTGGGTCTAATTTGTGGGTATATGGCATACTCATCTTTCTGCTTTTCTGTACATTTGACATTTTTCATAATACAAAGAAGGAGGAGAATTGCTCCTGAAGGGTCAGTCTGGCTCTGTATGGCCCTCAGAAACGCTAGACCCTCTCCCCTGAGAGCATAGAGGAAGGCAGCCGTTCTGCCAGAGACCCAAGTAGGTGCGATCTCCCACCCTCACATCCGTGGCCCACAGGATTAACAAAGTGCTTTCCAGGTCAGCGCTCAGCCACGTTGCTAGCATCTGATCAGATCCTTCTACCACCTTCACCTGCCTGGGTGCAGACTCACAGAAAACTCTGGGCATCTCTGGTCCTTACCTCTGACACATTCATTCTGGAAACCAGATGGGTCACTTCAGAAACCCCCGTTTCCTGGCGATGCTCGCACAGGACTCCTTCAGAACCACTTGGTACCTCTCCTCTGGGCTCCCACTCCACTGCACACATGTGGCCCTGTGGCATCTGTCACACCATGAAGTCACTGACTCTGGAACAGGAAGAAGACATCCTCATCCCCATGACAGGAGCTGCAGTCTGAGCACCTTGGCAGAGGACAGTGCTTAATGTGCACTGGGGACCCATCTAAACCAGACTCTCTGGGAATGAGGCCCAGGAATCAGCATTAGAGCCAAGCTCCCTGGACTGGGGTCTAAGACATTGGCTCACAGGTGAGAAATGCCCTACTAATGGGTATATTAGGCTAGGAAAGAAAAGCTTCCTCCTCTGTCCTCCCTAATCCCACACAGGATGTAGCCCAATCTGAGGTAAGAACACCTGAGGCCAGGAGTTCAAGACCAGCCTGGCCAATATGGTGAAACCCTGTCTCTACTAAAAATACAAAAACTACAGTGGCTCACGCCTGTAATCCCAGTACTTTGGGAGGCCGAGGCAGGCAGATTACGAGGTCAGAAGTTTAAGACCATCCTGGCTTAGTATGGTGAAACCCTGTCTCTACTGAAAATACAAAAAAAAAAAAAATTAGCCAGGTGTGGTGGCGCGTGCCTGTAGTCCCAGCTACTCGGGAGGCTGAGGCAGGAGAATAACTTGAACCCGGGAGGCAGAGGCTGCAGTGAGCCGAGACTGTGCCACTGCACTTCAGCCTGGGCAACAGAGAGAGACTCCGTCTCAAAAAAAAATAAAATAAAAAAATTAGCCAGGCGTGGTGGGGGGTTGCCTATAATCTCAGCTACTTCGGAGGCTGAGGCAGGAGAATTGCTTGAACCCGGGGGGCAGAGGTTGCAGTGAGCCGAGATCACACCACTGCACTTCAGCCTGGGCAAAAGAGCGAAACTCCATCTCAAAAAAAAAAAAAAAAAATTCTAAGCTCACCGAATGTACCCAGATAGGAGACTAAGATTTGGCTCACAAACTGTAGCTTGCTGACTGCTGGCCTAAATAGGAAAAACTTAGCCTAACAGGATTTAAATACTTAGTACTCAGAAAACAAAACAAAAAAACAGTTTTAGAGTCTGCAGGGAAGCCTGGGGTTGGAGTGACAGGACAGGTGGACAGCAGATGAGAGGAAAGGTCTGGAGAGGCAATGAGAGGAAAGGCCAAGGCCAGCACTGGAGGGTTAGAGAGGCTGCGGATGGCTGAAGAAACTATGAAACTCAGCAAACTGTGGTTCACCAGCCAAATCCGACCCACACCCGTTTCTGTAGGGTCCGTGAGCTAAGAATGGTTTTTACAGATGAACATTTGCAAGCAATTTGATGAGAAGGAACACCAACTTTGAATCCCAGTTAAGCCAAATATCATTTCCCCAAAATAACTGTGTCTTTCTATTATCATTATTGTTTTGAATTGTTAATAAGACTTGTGAAAATTTATTTTCTGTGTTGTCATATACGTCTTAATTTTGCTCTTGGCCCACAAAGCCTAAAATATTTACTATTTGGCCCTTTCCAGAAAGAGTTTGTTGACTCTCGGTCTAACAATAGATAGTATCCAGGCCGGGCATGGTGGCTCATGCCTGTAATTCCAACAGTTTGGGAGGTTGAGGCGGGTGGATCCCTTGAACTCAGGAGATCGAGACCAGCCTAGATAACATGGTGAAACCCCATCTCTACGAAACACACACACACAAAAAAACTAGCTGGGTGTAGTAGCATGCGCCTGGAGTCCCAGCTACTTGGGAACTGAGGTGGGAGGATCGCTTGAGCCCAGGAGCTAGAGGCTGCCGTGAGCCAAGATCGTGCCACTGCAAAACTCCAGCCTGTGTGACAAAGTGAGACCTTGTCTCAAAAAATAAAAAATAAAAAATAAGAAATAATATACATATATATTTGATATTCAATTCTATGTGGCTCTTTCCTGGAAACTGTCTATTACCTCAAACCAGGAGTGCAAGTCTGTAAAACACACAGCAGCCCTGTGTCAGCAGAGCCAGAGTTGGCGGGCAGCGGGCTGGAGGAGGCCCCAGGCAGAACAAGGCAGAAAGAGGTGGGACCGGAGAAGGGATAGGGTCAGAGTCATCTTTAGATGGAAGAAATGAAGGGCTCTGCAAATGGGGTCATGCCAGGCAGCAGGATAGGCTGGGAGGTGTGGATAGGAAGCACAGGGTTAAGAGCAGAGAGTCTGCCTGCTTCCCTGAAGTGTGTGGGAGCATGGGGTAAGGCTGATCGGTCAAGAGCTTTGCTAGGACCTGGGAAAGCAAAAATGTAAAAATGCAGAAACCATGTATCCCTCAAGGAGTTTAGTGGGTGAAAGACAAGAGGATGATTGGAGGAAAACGTAGTCAGTGCACACGAGAGAGAGAAGCACAGGGGACTCTACAGAAGCCCCAAGGAGAAGTGGTGGTCCCGCTTGTGCATACATGTGAATGTGTGTATGTGTGCATGTGTGTGTGCATGTGCGCATGAAGGTTTCCTGGAGAAGAGAAAGCAACAGGAGCAGCCTTGTAGAGACCAGGACAGCACCTTATGGAATCTGGGGTTACTGATCATAAAATGCCAAAAGGAAGGCCAGGCACGGTGGCGCATGCCTGTAATTCCAGCACTTTGGGCCAAGGTGGGTGGATTACTTGAGCCCAGGAGTTTGAGACCAGCCTGGGCAATATTGCAAAACTCCATTTCTATAAAAAATTTAAAAAATTAGCTGGCCGTGGTGTCATGCGCCTGTAATCCCAGCTATGCGGGAGGATGAGGATGGAGGATTGCTTGAACCCTCCATGTGGAGGTTGAGGCTGTAGTGAGCCATGATCGTGCCACTGCACTCCAGCCTGGGTGACAAAGTGAGAACCTGTTTCCAAAAAAAGAAAGCGGCAAGAGGAGATTGTGATGACTGAGTTGGAGAGAAGGTGAGGAGAGGACAAGGACAGCCTTGGGCACCATTTGGAGTATGGGCTTCACCCTGCGGGTGCTGCAGAACTCCTGAGGCATGACCTGGAGAATCAGAGACAGCTGGGTGGAGGACGGGCCCAAGGCGGACAGCACTGAAGTCTGAGAGGCCCACTGAGGCAGCTATTGCAAAATTCAGTGAGAAATGATGAGGTCTGCGCTCAGGCAGCAAGAGTATCCATGACACATGTATTCATGATACATGACTGGGGACAGAGTCAAGGAGGTGAAATCAGTGGCATGTGGGCCAGTGCGGAGGGAAGGGGAGGGTGGCCTCATGGAAGCCTCCCTGTTTTCCAGCTCTCTTGGCTGCTGGGGAGGGGATAGATTATACCTTCCAGCTCCCCACTTCTGCCCAAAGCCCCGGATGACCCCCGAGATCATGCGAAGAAAGTGTTGGCTCCCCTCCCTGCCCCACCTTCCCTCCTCCAAGCGATTGCCTGGAGTCCCCAGGGAAGACAGAGAGAAAGAGATGAAATCATGGAACGAAGGGGATTAGAGCCGCATTTCTTCCCTTCTCTACAATGGAAAACTCTGTTTGTTGGGAGAGGGGAGCTTTGGAAAGCGGGGCCTGATGAGGTTATGGTTTTGAAACAGGAGCTGTCAGGAATCACCAGTCTAAGGAGCAACAGGCTGTCGTTTTTCTTTCTTCTAAGTAGGTGCTCTTCTCGGTTGCCCCCAGTTAAGACAGGGGAAGAGCACCTACTTAGAAGAAAGAAAAACAAGAGCCTTGTTTCTCTCCCCCCGTGCTGGAGTGAGTGTGTTTTATTATATCCACCCCCAAGCCTGCATGTGCCCCTTCCACTTGACTGGTCACTCGGCCTGGGCACCCACAGAGGAGGAAGGTACCACCTCCTAGAGGGGAAAGAGTCTCCAAAGCAGGAGGCGGGGGTCAGGGGGGTGCAAAGAACAAGATGTGGGGTTGGGGGGTTTGGTTTTGGGCCCAATTTCTGCCACTTCTCACCTATGCAAAATCAGGCAAGTTCTTAACCTCCCTGAGCCTCAGAGCCTTCTTCATTTGTAAGTGCAAGTGATTATACCCAGCTATGGTGACTAAAGGAGACTGTGTCTGTAGGGAGATGACAAGGGATGTGGAAACCAGACCAACTCCTAACAACTGCAGGGCTTGGGGCAAAAGTGTAGATGAAGTTCAGCTACATATGTCTAAACACTTAAAGAGCTAAAAAGAAAATCAACTTTAGTAAACTCGTAAATGAAATATCTTATCCTCCAACTCTCACAAATATTCTATCACAACACCCTGGAAGGCCAGGTTTGAATCTGGAGTTCCTGGACTCTTTGGAATTCAATGTAGAACACCCCAGCATGGGGAGACGCCAGCTTTTGGCCCTTACTCACGGCCCATTCTCCCCTTCCCTTCCTCCTGCCAGCTCCGAACTACACAGCAAGGGCTTCAGGCAGATGCATGAGGATGCCCTAGTCCTAATGTCTAATACACACACACACACACACACACACCCCTCAGTCCAGAGGTGCACACACTGGGGGTGTGCCTGGGGAGGATGGATTCCGGGAAGAAGCCCATGCAGATCCTGGAAGTGGGCTCAGGGCCATTGGGGCAGGACATTCCAGGGTTCAGGCACATCCAGCACGGTGTATCAGTGGGTGCTGGCTCCAGATGGGCACATCCCTTCCCCGAGGACTCCTCGCACCATGGAGAGAGACGTGACTGGCAAAAGCAAGAGGAGTTATAAAGCGAAGACTCAGGCCAGGGGCCTCTCTTGTCTGGTCTAGGACAGTAGGTTCTGCTCTACACTATAAAGTGATGATGAGCAGGAGGAATAGTTATTCTCTTCCCAAGGGTTTGGTATTTCTTTCCTCTCTTTCTCTCTCTCTATTCTCCACTTCTCTTTTTTATTTTCCTCGGGTAGAATTTGGGGATAATGTACACACCAGCCAGTCAGAGAGGTGGGAAAGTAGGTTTCTTCGGGGACAGATGAACCAGGATGCCAGGAACTCTTGGGTTAGATCCAAGGCCTCTTCAGGCCTTGGAGCTGCTGAGCATCTGCCTTCCCAACTCTCTGGAAGTCTTAGGAACTTATTATTTATTATCTGAGAACAGAGAATCCTTAGAGCCCTGGACATGAGCATGGCCAAAAACCTGGGGGTGGGAATGCTGCAAGCACTCACCAAGCACAATGAAAAATGTAGTGCTGGACAAGGAGAGTAAGACAGACACAGTGACGCCCACCTGGACACAGATCCAGGCCCCAGGCTGAGCTCAAAGTCGTCCTGTCCCATGTCCCCATACTGGGTGAGACTGCACACCCAGGCCCTGGGAAGCCTGAAGTATAGAGGAAGAAGCCGCAGGGAGTGATGCAGGGAGCACTGGAGTCTGGGCCAAGAATAAAGAACCAGGTCCCCAAGCCTGGCCAAAGAGGGCCTGGCGAGCATTCTGGGGAAGAAAAGTGGACTAATCCCAGCTACCAGCTACCTAAGGTCAGGACAAGTCCTTTCCTTCTCTGGGCCTCAATATCCTCAACTGTAAAATGGGGATAGTGGTGTTTTCCCTACAGAGTAGAGGTGAGGATTTGATTTAAAGCACAAGATACTTTTTGCCCTGTTCCTGGAATGGAGAAAAGGATCCCTGAATGTTAACCGTGGGATGATTACTATGATCGCAGTGCCTGGTAAATGTCAGTTGAGCGCGAGCTGAACTTGTGTGAACTTCCTCAGATCGTGCCCCACTTAGGAGCCTCGGTTTCCTTATCTGAGAATTGCTTTTATTCTTTAGAAACATCTTGCTGTTAATGCCTAGAATTCCCCTGACACAAATATTACCTAACACTTGCAGAGCGCTTGCTGGGGGCTGGTACTATCCAGAGCGCTTCACACAATCCACCATTTCATACTCCAAGTTCCCTTTGAGGGCCTTCTATTAGTCTCTATTTGGCAGATGAGGAACCCAGGACACAGGAGGGTTCAAGAATTTGCCTCTGGTTCCAATGTCCACATCTATCTTTCTTCTCTCTCCAGATGTAGGCCGTGCCCCTGCTGGAACAACTGGGCAGCCGTTTTGACCAAACTCACGGGTCAACCCAGCCAGCTCTCTGGTTTGGTGGATGTTCCTAGCACCGAACTAACTAGTTATGGGGCCAAATTAGTTATGCTTGCCTTTGAGTCAATGGTCCTGCCTTGACTTGTTTAGGCTTTCTGACTGTGACACAGTCTCTCCAGCTCTAGATTTGAAAGAACCAGTAATAGGAAATACTGATTTTGAATTAAAATGGGGAAAATGGCCATTCCTGAAGTCATTTACATATTAACCCAGGACATTGGCCCACCTTGTCTCAGAGAGCCCTCGCAATCATGAGGCGACACAGGTCTGGGGTTGTTACCCTGTTTCACAGATGAGGAAAACTCAGCTGGAGGCAGAGGGGTGGAGTCAGGTGCCTGGGATGGCATAGCTTTCTGGCAGTGGGAACAGAAGCTGGATTTGAACGCAGGCCTCCCAGTGCACCGTCCTGTGTACATCCTGCTGCCTGGAGCCGTTCGATTGCTAACACCCTCTTCGGGGCCCCTGAGTCCCCAGCCACTCGGGGCATCACCACAAAGAACGGGAATGGCTGCGGACCATTTGGCCAGGCATCTCCCATTTGCTGTGCCTTTTGGCACTGATCTGCAAGGCTACATTAAGCGTTCTTTTCCGAGTTGTTTGCGGGCAGGAGAAGCCATTGAAATTGCAATGAACAGAGGCACCTGGCTCCCCAGGGACAATTTCTGAGTCCATCTCCCCACCTTGTTTATTTGTAAAATGGGAACACAGACACAACTGGTGTATGTTTTCATTAAACTAAGTAGGAGCTTGTGGCATTTCTGTCTGCACTTGAGACATGTTTATACTGCTGAGTCCATTATGAATCTGTTTAATATCCTTCGAATTCTCTGAGTCCTTCCATCCCTGCAGCCAGGAAGTGGGTAATGTGCACACAGGGAAGAAATTTCCAGGCGCTCAAACCTTTAGTAAATGAGGACTCTTTTTTCTTTCTTTTCTTTAAAGAGGGGAAAGCCTATTGCAAAAAAATTAAATTCTTCCTGTTCAAAATGGTTTTTCCAGTGATCCTTTCCTTGTAGGAAATTGGTTAGGTCGTAGAGAGATGCTGAAGCAGCCACCAGCTAGGGGAGCCTGGGACTGGTGAGAATAGCATGCCTTTGCCCTGGAGAGCCTGGGATGGAGACATACATGGAGGTGAGTGACTATCCAGGGGCTAAGAAGAACATCAGGGGATCTGTAGCCAGGAGCTCAAGGTCACCTGAGGGCTGCCTTGGCTGCTGGGGGCTCCTGGGAAGCCAGTATCACACTAATTCTATCGGACTGGGAACAGGCTTCCCACTGGAGTGCTGGCAGGAGTAGCTCCCTGCTTGCTGGCAGAATAGAGAGATATTATTTTAAGGAGAAAAATGAGATTCCTGTTATTGCTTTATTCCTCCTGCAGAAATGTTGGTGCGTCCCAGCCAGGGCCAAGATGAGAGGCAGTTGGTGCCAAGAGAAGGATGAGCTCATCGCATGTGGGGACGTGAGGTGATTCCAGCAAGGCACAGTGTGGAAAAAAAAAGCTCCATTCTTGGGATCCCAAATCCCCATCAAAGCAGAAACCTGTGACCCTTCCTTCCCCCACCTCCCCTCTCCATCAGCCAGTCCGTCTGCCACCTTCCTTCCCCATCATCTCCTTCCTCCCTCATCTGAGCTCACTCCCATTTAATCCTTCTCTCTTCTTGCATCTCCAACGCAACACTCCCCCTCAGCACCCTTAAGCACCTGTGCAAGTTCTTGTGTGGAGACTGTATGAAGGAAAGAGCCCAGGCTTTGGGGTTGGAGAAACTAGAGTTCAAATCTCAGCCTCACCACTTACTGGCTGTGAGACAGGGGTCTTCTCCTCCCTGCTGTCTCACATTACCATATGATCTTGCAGCTAGATGAGAAAGAAAATAGGAAAATTTCTAGCACATAATAGATGTTCCCTTAATATTTCTTCCTCCTTTCCTTCCTGTGGAAGCAAAGGCTATAGTATAATTAAGAAATTGTTGGGCTGGGCAGGGGGGCTCATGCATGCAATCCCAGCACTTTGGGAGGCTGGGCAGGAGGATCATTTGAGCTCAGGAGGTTAAGACTTAAGACTGCAGTAAATCAAGATTGCACCACTGCACTCCAGCCTGGGCGACAGGGCAAGACCGTCTCAAAAAGACAAAAAAAGAAAAAAAAAAAAGAAAAAAAATGAGAGACTCTGGGATCTACAAATGTCAAATTCCTGCAGGACTCTGGAAAATATGGGTCACAGGTTATTTCCTGGACTCATCATCAGATTCCTGGCAATGGCCTAGGGATGACACAAGTCACTGTGAATGGAACCCGGAATGATGAAGAAGGATTCCAGAGACTTAGGGGGAACTTTCTTGGTCTTGGCCAAGAAAGAAATGGCATGGCCAGAAGCCCAGGTCAGAGAGGGCAGGAAATAAGATGATGCGGGTCGGAGGGAAGTAGCCTGAGGTTTGGGGATCAAGAAGCTCCATAAGGTGGCCATGAAATCGGAATAGTTGGAAATTCTGAAAGGTGAAAGTGAAAAGGTGCAGAGTCCATGGGGTGAGTCATCTGTGGTAAGACACAGAGCTCTAACTGGCACTTTGGCTGCCTCAGGCAAGGGTCTGAAACACACCCTCAAGCCAACTTTGGTTTTCCATCTAGGAATCACAAAGAAGGTGTTATTAACCACAGACCTTCTGGAAGCTTCCTATGGAAGGGCCAAATCCCTTTGTTTCTGTGTCATGCAGGGGTGCATGTGCTGTCAAAATGTTAAAAATGTCATAACAATTTCACTTTCATCACTTTCTGCAATTATTGTTTCAAATTCCATATCCTCTAAATTTCCAGCCTCCTGGGCAAAGCCCAATCGGACTGCCCTGGGTAATGGCCATGATGGGGCGAGGTATCTCTGTGATGGAAATTTGATTGTTTTCTGCTTCATTTCTTGGGTTCTATTTCTCCGTTGACTACTCTTTGTAGTTCACGATGTTTTAAAAACTCCATGCTTTCCCCATTTTGCTAAGGAAAATCAAGAAAAGAGATTTGGGTCCACACTTTGGTGAATAGGAGATAAAAGGTAGGCAAGGGGTCTTTAGGTGCCAGAGCAGGGGCGGCAAAGGGATGACAAGTGAGGGACTTTATGTGAGTTAAGATACAGCCTAAGATGCTGAAACAAACAAAAATATAACACAGAAGAGAATTTTATTTTCCTCTCACATTAGGGACCAGAGTTAGGCAGGCAACCAGAGCAAACACCAAGAGCTTGTGTGGACACCCAGATTCCTTCTGCTGTCTTACTCTGTCATCCTAGAGCATTGTCCTTGTCTTCATGGCTGAGGCTACCTCACCATCCGTGTGAGCCCACATTCCAGCCCAAGGCAAGGAGGACAGAGGAGAGGAAGACATGCAGCTTCCTCATACAAATTGTCATCAGGAGGTGCCTGTGGCATTTGTGCATCATCCCATTGGCCACAGCTTAGTCACATGATCACATCTAGCTGCAAAGGAGTCTGGGAAATGTGGCCCCTAGTGGGCACCACATGCCCAACTAAAACCTGGGGTGTTCTATTACTAAAAAGAAGAAAGGGGCAATGGGCAATGGGGACAATTGTCACTTTCTGCCATAAACCCCAGGAGGAAAGGGCTATCAGGACAAGTGGCACTCAGGGACCAGCAGCCACTCTTCTAGAGATTCTCACTGGAGGAACAGAAGAGGTTCTGGGTTTTGTTTCAGGGAAGCTGCGGTAGATTGTTCTTCAGCTCTTTATGTGACTTACCTTGTGACCTTGGGGCAGGAGAGTGGGTGGAATATACTTCCCCACTCAGCAGCACTGGGCTTGGCCATGTGACCAGTTTGGGCCAATGGGATGTGAGAAGCAATAGCATGCCAGTTCCAAGGTAAAGCCTGAAGCGGCACTCTGTTTCCACTCCTGCCATTCACCATGAGAAGGGCACATGCCAAACAGCAACTTGCCCAAGAAAGGGAAGAAACACACGGAGCATACCTGAGCTTAAGCCCAGAGCCAAGTACAGCTGAGCTGCAGCAGAGTCAGCCTTATAAGTGGCGACTCCCCACTCACAGATTCATGAGTGGGGAAAATATGTGAATAAACACTGGTTGATGTAAGCCAGTGTTTTGGGAGGGCTCGTCATGGAGCATTATTGCAGTAAAACTGGCTAGTACGGTGGTTCTGATACCCTGCTAAACCTTGATCCTGTCCCCATTCTTCCTTCTGTCCTCACTTCTTTAGTCCTTCACTCAGGCAGGCCGGGTGCAGTTGCTTATGCCTGTAATCACAGCACTCTGGGAAGCCGAGGCAGGTGGATCATTTCAGGCCAGGAGTTCAAGCCCAGCCTTGTCAACATGGCAAAACCCCATCTCTATAAAAATGCAAAAATTTGGCTGGGCGTAGTGGCTCATGCCTGCAATCCCAGCACTTTGGGAGGCTGAGGCAGACAGATTGCTTGAGGCCAGGAGTTCGAGATCAGCCTGGCCAACATGGTGAAACCCCATCTCTACTAAACTTACAAAAATTAGCTGGGCGTGGTGGTGCACGCCTGTAATCCCAGCTATGTTGGGAAGCTGAGGCACAAGAATCGCTTAAACCTGGGAGGCGGAGGTTGCAGTGAGCTCAGATCATGCCACTGCACTCCAGCCTGGGTGACAGAGTGAGGCTGTCTCAAAAATAAAATAAAATAAAATAATAAGATAAAATACCCACTCATGAAGTCAATGGTCATTTACAAGACACCTGTTATGTGCCAGGCACTGATCTAGGTGCTGGGACTAAAGAACCTTAAAGCATTTCCAGTCTAGGGGGAGGGACAGACATGGAAATGCATAATAATACTCTAACACAGCAAATGCTGGAACCAGGGTCTGTGCAAGCTGCTGGGGGAGGGGGAAGCTTAGCACAGGGCTACACAGAACAAAGAACCAAATCAGCTTTCCTTTGTTTTTTTTTTTTTTTTTTTTTTTTTTTGTTGAGACGGAGTCTTGCTCTGTCGCCCAGGCTGGAGTGCAGTGGCCGGATCTCAGCTCACTGCAAGCTCCGCCTCCCGGGTTTACGCCATTCTCCTGCCTCAGCCTCCCGAGTAGCTGGGACTACAGGCGCCCGCCACCTCGCCCGGCTAGTTTTTTGTATTTTTAGTAGAGACGGGGTTTCACTGTGTTCGCCAGGATGGTCTCGATCTCCTGACCTCGTGATCCGCCCGTCTCGGCCTCCCAAAGTGCTGGGATTACAGGCTTGAGCCACCGCGCCCGGCCCCTTTGTTTTCTTTTGTTCCCAGCCAGTGCTCCTACCCATCCAGAAACTTGAGTCTGGTTCCAAGTGAGTGCTGGACTCCAGGAAGTGCTATGGAAGCAGCTGTGAATCAGTTACTGCTTTTTCACAATAACAATCAATGCTTATTGGGCATTTACTAGGTGCCTTCCAGAAAGGAAAGGTACATGCCCTGCCCTCAAGGAGATCAGAGTCTCCTGGGGGAGACATTCAGGAGAAAAAGTGGTGAGACCTACCCAATAAACAGTTTTTTTGGATAAACATAGAAATTGCCCCTTCTGGTTTTAAAACCTGAAACTTACATTTGTTTTTATCTGAGTTCCTTCCTCAGGAAAAGACCTTCAGGCCTCTAAAGAAAAAGTATCAAAGAACTGAAACTTGCCAGATTGCCACATCCAGACATTGAGATAGATACTTATCCCTTATTCATTATGATTGCTTCCTTGCTCCTCCCTAGTTCCTGTTATCTTGCACATTGTTACATTTCTTCCCTGCTATAAAAACCCCTAGTTTTAGTCCACCAGGGAGATGGATTTGAGACTGAGCTCTCAACTTCTCAGCTGTAGCACTCCAGTGGATTGTAGCTTTCTTCCTTGGTAATACTCATCATCTCAGTCATGGGCTTTCTGTGTGGTGAACAGCAGGACCGAGACGAAATGCCTGTTGTTTTGGTAACAGTGGCACTTCTCTCTGCAATGGCACCAGGGCTGATGGCATGGAGTTCTGACTCTGTGGCCTTGGGCAATTCATTTAGCTTTTTTTTTGAGACAAAGTCGCACTCTGTCACCCAGGCTAGAGAGCAGTGGTACGATCTTGGCTCACTGCAACCTCTGCCTCCCAGGTTCAAGTGATCCTCCTGCATCAGCCTCCCAAGTAGCTGGGACTACAGGCATGCGCCACCACGCCTGGCTACCTTTTTTTGTATTTTTAGTAGAGATGAGGTTTCACCATGTAGGCCAGGCTGGTTTCGAACTCCTGATCTCAGCTGATCCACCCACCCTGGCCTCCCAAAGTGCTGGAGTTACAGGCATGAGCCACCGCACCTGGCTTTTTCTTTTCTTTCTTTCTTTTTTTTTTGGAGACAGCATCTTGCTCTGTCACCCAGGCTGGGGTGATCTCAGCTCACTGCAACCTCCACCTCCCAGGTTCAAGAAATTCTTGTGCCTCAGTCTCCTGAGTAACTGGGACTACAGGTGCACACCACCACATCCATCTAATTTCTGTATTTTTATAGAGATGGGATTTCACCATGGTGGCTGCGCTGGTCTTGAACTCCTGGCCTCAAGTGATCTGCCCACTTCCACCTCCCAAAGTGCTGGGATTACAGGTGTGAGCCACTGTGCCCAGCCTATTTAGCCTTTCTGTGTCTCAGTTTCTGCCTAAACAGAAGGGTGATGTGGCCCCTAAATATCCATCCTCCCCTTCTTCCATTAACGACAGACTAGAATTTCAGCTGAGCATGTGGCTGCCCAAGACAGACTACATTTCCCAGCCTTGCTTGCAGTTAGGTTTGGTCATGTTGAGGTAGGAGGTGGGACTTGACTCCAGAGGTGGGGCTCAGCGATGGATCAGACTGAGTAATATTTAGCTAAAACAGGGAAGGAGGAGAAAGCACCTCTCTTTAAGATATGGCCTCCACTGTGCCATGTTACTTTACCACTGCCATGGCAACACCCAGAAGTTACTGCCCCTTTCCATGGTAACAACTTGACAACTTAGAAGTTACCACCCATTTTCCAGAAATTTCTGCATAATCTGCCCCTTAATTTGCATATGACTAAGGTGGCTATAAATATGACTGCAGAACTGCCTTTGAGCTGTCACTCTGGGCACACTACCTACGGGGTAGCCTTACTCTGCAAGGAGCAGTCTCTCTGCCGCTGCTGTACACCACCACTTCAATAAAAGTTGCTATCCAAGGCTGGGTGCAATGGCTCATTCCTGTAATCTCAGCACTTTGGGAGGCCGAGGAGGGTGGATCACGAGGTCAGGAGTTCAAGACCAGCCTGGCCTAGATGATGAAACCCCATCTCTACTAAAAATATGAAAAAATTAGCTGGGTACAGTGGCAGGCGCCTGTAATCCCAATTACTTGGGAGGCTGAGGCAGGAGAATCACTTGAACTCGGAGGGCAGTGGTTGCAGTGAGCCAAGATCGTGCCACTGCACTCTAGCCTAGGTGATAAAGTGAGACTTCATCTCAAAAAAAAAAGAGCTGTCAGCAGTCAAATACAAAAAAATAGAGTCAGACTTTTTCCTACACCCTTCTTTTATCCTTGCGTGGGAATACAGAAGTGGTAGAGAGCTGTCCTGGGCCATGCAGACAAAGGCAATGCTCTAAGGCTGACCGAGCAACAAGAGAAAAGGAGCCTGGGGCCCCATCGCTCTGGAGCCACCATGTTAATCCCAGGAGCTTGACTGTGAGATGGGAGAGTTGTTAGCAGGAGTAAGTGACACAGTACCTGGTCTATTACAGAGGCTCAAAAGATAGTCCCACCCACTTTCTACCACTTTGTAGAAAATCCTACTTTTAACATGTTAAAGAGCTTACTATTTAAGTAGCTTCTGCTACGATTAGGTAGAGATTGCTTCAGTAATCATTCCTAAATTCCAAATAGCTGAAAGTTCAAACGGCAGAAAATTAGAGGCCTGCCTGATTCAGAGGCCTGCCTGACAGTCCGGCCTGCCACCCAAAGCAGAACCTTCTCCACCACTTCCCTGACAGGGCATCGGCTTCTGCTTGGATACAACCAGTAACAGGGAGCTCACTATCTACCTAGGCAGTCCTTTCCATTATTGGGCAGCTCTAACTGACACACCAGCTGAATAGGCCTCCTTGCCATTTCTCACTCATGAGTTCTCCCCTCTATGTCCACAAACCACATTCAATTCAACAGGCGCCCCTTCTTAATAAAGAGCATGTCTATTCTCTGTCCTCCCCTCCCACCTCGTATTCCCTCCTCCCCTGTGGTAGGCAGCCTCTAAGGTGGCTTCCAAGGAGTCCAACCTCTTGTACCCCCTCCTCTTGAGTGTGGGCTGGACATAGTGACTCACTTCTGACAAACAACAGGGTAAAAGTGATGGGCTGTCACTGCCAAGATTAGGTGACCAGAAGTCTGTGACTTCCATCTTGCTTACTCTCTCTTCCTGTCCCTCGGAGCCATCACTCTGGAAGAAGTCAACTGTCATGTCGAGCTGCCCTATGGAGAGCACAGGGCAGGAACTAATGTCTCTGGTCAACAGCCACGAGAATGAGCTTCAAAGCGAATCCTTCCCCTGAACCAAAGCCCTGACCAAAGCCCTGACTGCAGCCTTGTGAGACACTGAGCAGAGCACTCATACCAGAATCCTGACCCACAGACATTGTGAGATAATAAATGTGTATGGTTTCTTAAGCCACTAAGTTTGGGGATAATCCATTACACAGCAATTGATAACTAATACACAGCTCAGCATCTCAGTTCCTTCAGCCTCCATTTATTTCCAGAGCCTTCTGTAAGAATTAAAGAAAGAAGAAGGCAACATGAAAGGTGGCTCACCAGTCAAGGCAGGTTTATTTTAGAGAAAACAAACCTGAGAGAAGCTTCTGGCTGAGTTAGGTTGGAGACACACTCTCTTACAGACCAAGAGTTTTTAAGAATTCAGGGTGGAAGAGTTTATCAGAGGCTTGGACTGCTTCTGTGTCTCGTTGTGCTTATCTTGGATGGAGAGTTGTGTGTCTGTTCCCATATATCTTTCTGCACCTGCAGGCACACCCCCGAGTCTGCTTTTAACTTCCCTATCTTAGTACACCTGAAGGGAAAGGAATGTGCTTATTAGGGCCCACTGTTTTACTGGGGTCCCATTGTATGAGGGTGAAGTTTGGCAGTTACCCAAGAGACTTTCCCCCACCTTCCTCTGTGCCCGAGCTGTCTTATCTGTTTTGCTGTCTGCTCTTTCTGGCTGTTTGTAGTTAGAAAAGAAGTGATTTCCTTGAAATGCATGAGGCTAGAAAGGGAGCTGGAACTTAAAGTGATGGTGTTTGTCTGAGAATGACGGTGCTCCTGCTCTGTCACCTTTCCCATCCTTTCTCTGTATATACTCCAATATATCAGTGTCCTTCCTAAAATATGGGCCCTAGAATGGGTCACAACACTCTAGATGTGGTTGTGCAGTAGGACTATTTCTGCCTGTATGATGGACATTGTACCCTGATTCCTGCCCAAGATGCCATTAGCATTTTAATGGATGTATCTCACAGATGATTTTCTTTTGATCTTGTGGTTGACTAAAACCCCTAGGTCTATGCCCCATGAACTGTAAGGAAAGCCTAGTCACCTACCATTGCATAATTGTGCCTTTTTTTTTTTTTTTTTTGAGACGGAGTCTTGCTCTGTCACCCAGGCTGGAGTGCGGTGGCGCGATCTCGGCTCACTGCAAGTTCCGCCTCCCGGGTTCACGCCATTCTCCTGCCTCAGCCTCCTGAGTAGCTGGGACTACAGGCGCCCGCCACTGTGCCCGGCTAATTTTTTGTATTTTTAGTAGCGATGGGGTTTCACTGCGTTAGCCAGGATGGTCTCGATCTCCTGACCTTGTGATCCACCCGCCTCAGCCTCCCAAAGTACTGGGATTACAGGCGTGAGCCACCATGCCCAGCCCTTTTTTTTTTTTTTTTTTTTTAAGACAGAGTCTCTCTCTGTTACCCAGGCTGGAGTGCAGTGGCACCATCTCAGCTCACTGCAACCTCCGCCTCCCAGATTCAAGCAATCCTCCTGCCTCAGCCTCCCCAGTAGCTGGGACTACAGGTGTGCACCACCATACCTAGCTAATTTTTGTATTTTTAGTAAAGATGGGGTTTCACCATGTTGGCGAGGCTGGTCTCAAACTCTTGGCCTCAAGTGATTCTCCTGCCTTGGCCTCCCAAAATGTTGGGATTATAGGGGTGAGCCACCTTGCCCAGCGGTGCCACTGATTTTCAAAACCCAAATGTAGGACTTTACAGTAGCTCTAGAAAGCAGTCATTCTGCCTGCCCTGGCCAAGTGAGGACCCTGCAGACTCTATTTTGCATCTGCTGTATTCATTTACTCTCCCAACTCCGAGCCATCTGCATACGTGGTCAAGCATCCACCCAACCCTGAACTATCTTGTTGACTAAAATGATGAGCAAATACAGAAGCTGCTCTCAAGGGTCCCAAAAGGAAGGCAGGAACCCCGCACTGATGGAGACTCATTAAATGCCAATCTTTCCCTGGTCCTTTTACATAGGGTACCTCACCTCATTCTCACTATAATCCTACAGAGTAGTCACAATTTGCAGATAGACTGAGGCTCAGAGAGGAGAAATAATTTTCATTTATTCCAAAGAAATAATTTTTAAAAAGAAAAAAGCCAGCCAGGTGCGGTGGCTCACACCTGTAATCCCAGCACTTTGGGAAGCCAAGACGGGCAGATCACTTGAGGTCAGGAGTTCAAGACCAGCCTGACCAACATGGTGAAACCTGGTCTCTACTAAAAAAAAAAATTAGCTGGGTGTGGCGGCACGTGCCTGTAATCCCAGCTACTTGGAAGGCTAGGCAGGATAATCACTTGAACCTGGGAGTTAGATGTTGCGGTGAGCTGAGATCACAACACCGCACTGCAGCTTGGGCGACAGAGTGAGAGTCCATCTCAAAAAAAAAAAAAAAAGAAAGAAAAGAAAAGAAAAAAGCTGGAGGTGGGGCACAGTGGCTCATGCCTATAATCCCAGCACTTTGGGAGGCTGAGGCAGGTGGATCACCTGAGGTCTGGAGTTCAAGACCAGCCTGACCAACATGGAGAAGCCTCATCTCTACTAAACATACAAAATTAACTGGGAGTGATGGTGCATGCCTGTAATCCCAGCTACTCGGGAAGCTGAGGCAGGAGAATCGCTTGAACCTGGGAGGCAGAGGTTGCCGTGAACCGATATCGTGCCATTGCACTCCAGCCTGGGCAACAAGAGCGAAACTCTGTCTCAAAAAAAAAAGAGGGTCCAGCTTGGTGGCTCACACTTGTAATCCCAGCACTTTGGGAGGCCGAAGGTCACGAGGTCAGGAGATTGAGACCATCCTGGCTAACACGGTGAAACCCCGTCTCCACTAAAAATACAAAAAATTAGCCAGGCTTGGTGGCGGATGCCTGTAGTCCCAGTTATTTGGGAGGCTGAGGCAGGACAATGGCGTGAACCTGGGAGGCAGAGCTTGCAGTGAGCCAAGATCGCACCACTGCACTCCAGCCTGGGCGACAGAGCAAGACTCCGCCTCAAAAAAAAAAAAAAGAAAGAAAGAAAGAAAAAGAAAAAAGGTGGAATCAAAATGTAATCATCATTGTGATAGTTAAAATAATCAGACAAAACCTAAAACACATCTGTGATCTGGGCAAATAATTTATCCACTCTGAGCCTCAGTTTCTTCATCTTTAAAATAATATCCATCTCACAGGGTTTGGATAAAGACTTGATGAGAGCCCGTTTGTAGCACATCTGGTACAATGCCCTGCACAGAGTAAGCCAGCAATCAGTAGAAGACATTTGTAACTAACTTAACTTGCATAAAACAAGTGGTTAAATCAGAGGGAGAGAATATCATCAGAGTATCGTAGTTGAGAGAGCTCAGGCTTAAAGTCTAGCTTGGCTACTCACTCATGGTGTAAACTTGAACCAAGTGCCTACCTAGCTCACGGGGTAATTGCAAGGAGTCAGGCGGAGTAATGTGAAATGCAGGGCAAATGTTGGTTATTCTCATTACTGGACTTCTAGGTTGTTGGGATTAGTGTCACTACCCTACTAGTGGATACCTTCTTGCCTGTAGTGCTTTTCTTCTTTTGAATTATTTTCTTGGGACAAATTCAAAATCTTTTCTCCAACCCTTTCTGCAGTTGTCAGATCCAAGAAAAGCAGGTAGTAGTAAATCCTGCAGCAGCTCAGGCTCAGGACCAAGTTGTTGCTGCTCCCCTGCCAGGAGCGGCCTGCAGTGGGTGACCCACAGCTGCTAGCTCTAGCTAAGGCCCATTGTGCCAGATATGACATCATCGGGAAGGACAGGTTCTCAGCAGTGGGGACGGGAGGAGTAGGGGTAGCAGGAGACTTTTGATTCTCTTGGGCCTGCTGCATCATCCTGAGGGGGAGGAGAACTGGTACAAATGCAGAATGCCAGGGTTGCCCGGTGGTCCTTTGAGGACAGTCCAGAAAATTCCCACGGGAGTGTATGTATCACATCTCAGAGTAGAACTAGAGGGGCCTGAGTGTTAGGGGTGGGGACCTCAGCCCTGGAATCTGTGGCGTGAGAGGAAGTACACCGATGAGAGTGGTTAAAAAAAAAAGTGAGAACCAAAAAAAGAGACAGGATCCAAGATGGGGGCTCTCCACTGCATGAGTTTTGGGAGATCCTGAAGTCCCAGAATTGTATGCAGTATTCTGTGTGTATAATCCAGACATCAGCTACAACATCCAACCTTTTTTCTTTTTTTTTTTTTAAGAAAGGGTCTCATTCTGTCACCGAAGTTGGATTGCAGTGGTGCAACCATAGCTCACTGCAGCTTTGAACTCCTGGGCTCAAGCAATCATATCGCCTCAGTCTCTTGAATATCTGAGACTATAGGCATGTGCCACCACACTGGCTAGTTTTTTTTTTTTTTTTTAATTTTTGTAGAAACAGGGTCTCCTTATGTTGCCCAGGCTGTTCTCAAACTCCTGGCCTCAAATGATTGATCCTCTCCCCTCGATCTCCCAAAGTGCTGGGATTACAAGCATAAGCCACCTACACCTGATCCTTTGAGTTCAAATAAAATCAGCATGTACTCCATCCCACATGCACCCCACTCTCAGGCCCCCAGGATTTTGGGATCTGGCTAATGACTTCCTGGTTACCACTGGCTCTACCATCTTCCAAAGTAATTCAGTTTGTGAATCATCTTGTCACCTTGCAGGTACTACTCGTGTTCTGTTCTCTTCTCCATGACTCCCTTGGGGGAAAAAAAAAAAAATCACTCATATACAAGTGTGTTGAGGATTTGGTCAAATGTTCAAGATCAGTAAGACAGAGTCGACGTTCATGTTGCATTTGTGTGTGTGTGTGTGTTTGTGTGATGTGTTTGTTTGTTTTTCCTGCCCAGTGTCCCTTTCACCATCTGGTAAAAACAGAGAACTGCCTTTCCCCAATTCCATGTTTCTGGAAGTTTTGCCATCTATGATATCCGAGCCCACCCAGCCACAGGGGTTACTAGGCTGGTGTGCAGTAGGCCTAGAGTTATTGGGGCCATCTTCTCAACTGTAGAGAAGAGGCTTCTCTACAGGGAAAGAGACTGAAGCCAAGACCAAAAGAAGCTGAGCCAAGAGAGACGGGGGGACAAGAAGAGAAGTGTCCTTTGAGTCACTAGATCCACTTGAGCCAGATGTGAGTGCTGCCAAAATGGGAATGGTGCTCCCTTTGAGTTGTGCAACTCACGATAATGGCTCCACTGGCAATTTCCCAGTTAGATAAGTCAACTTATTCCATCTGCCTTTCTTTCTTTTTTTTTTCCTTTTGAGATGGAGTCTTGCTCTGTCACCCAGGCTGGAGTGCAATGGTGTGATCTCGGCTCACTGTAACCTCTGCCTCTCGGGTTCAAGCAATTCTCCCACCTTAGCCTCCTGAGTAGCAGGCGCCCACCACCACGCCCTGCTAATTTTTGTATTTTTAGTAGAGATGGGATTTCACCATGTTGCTCAGGCTGGTCTCAAACTCCTGACCTCAGGTGATCCACCCTCCTCGGCCTCCCAAAGTGCTGGGATCACAGACGTGAGCCACCGCACCAGGCCTCTTTTTTTTTTTTTTTTTTTTTTTTTGAGACGGAGTCTTGCTCTGTCGCCCAGGCTGGAGTGCTGTGGCCGGATCTCAGCTCACTGCAAGCTCCGCCTCCCGGGTTCACGCTATTCTCCTGCCTCAGCCTCTGGAGTAGCTGGGACTACAGGCGCCCGCCACCTCGCCCGGCTAGTTTTTTTGTATTTTTTAGTAGAGACGGGGTTTCACCGTGTTAGCCAGGATGGTCTCGATCTCCTGACCTCGTGATCCGCCCGTCTCGGCCTCCCAAAGTGCTGGGATTACAGGCTTGAGCCACCGCGCCCGGCCCTCTTTTTTTTTTCTTTCTTTCTTTCTTTTTTTTTTTTTTAAGATACAGGGTTTCACGCTATCATCCAAGCTGGAGTGCAGTAAGCACAATCATGGCTCACTGCAGCCCCAACCTCCCAGGCTCAAGCCATCCTCCTGCCTCAGCCTCCCAAGTAGCTGGGACAAGTATATGCCACCATGCCTTGCTAATTTTTAAATTTGTTTTTCTGTAGAGATGGAGTTTTGCCATTTTGCCCAGGATGGCCTCAAACTGCTGGGCTCAAGTGATCCTCTCACCTCAGCCTCCCAAAGTGCTTGGGATACAGGTGTGAGCCATCACGCCCAGCCTCTTGCAAGAAATTCGAGTTGAGATTCAATCACTCACTACCAGAAGACTAAATACTGAGGAGGTTCCGTCTACTCTGCCTTGCTGGCCCTCAAACCTTTAGCCAAGTCTACAACACAGCTTCTGGTATTGATGTCATGGAGAGGAGCTGATTTCTGTCTAGGCCAACCAGAGCAGAGCAAGGGCAGTGCCTGCAGGGTGGTGAGATAATCCGTGAAGTGAACCGTTTTCTTTCGCAGAGCAGCAGGGTCCTCCCTTGGTTCTGCTCCTGCCTTTCATACCCTGCCCTGGGGCCCATAGCCCCATCAGGTAATTTTCCCACACAAAGACAGGTTCTTACTCAAAAGGGATCTCGATGCTCCAATAGTTATATTTTCACAGTATGCATATATATTTTCCTGTGTATATTTTTCCAGGGAGAGGATTGGTAGCTTTCATCAGATTCTCAGAGTTCCATGGCTCAGAATAGTAGACCAAAAAAAAAGATGGGAGTGGGAGGGGCGAGGCCCTCCTGCACTAACAGGAAACAGCTGCCAGGTACAAGCAGCCTCAGACACTAAAGGGCAGATCACAGATCCTTCCAGCCAGAAGGATCCTCGGAGGTGTTCGAGCGTTTTCAGCCTCAGCACCCTTTGTTCAAACAAAGTCTTGCAGGAAACCCCAATCTGTGAAACAGAAGAAAGGAGGCAGGGAAGGAGGCAGGAGGAGGAGAGCCTTGACTCTCCAAGACTCCTGGGAGGCGCTAAGGAGGCTTTTGTGAAATCCTTAAAACTCCTCAATGTACACCTTGGAAAATCCCTGGGCTAGCCTAATTAACCCATTTTACAGATGGAGAAAGTGAGGCCCACGAAGAAGTGAGTTGCTCATGTTGCCCAGTTAATTGTGATGACATTGAGACTGAAATGCAAGACTCCTGGGCTCCAGTGGCCAGGTCTACACTCTTCCTTCTGCTTAGGAAAAGGTGAAAACCACACTTTCTCCCCTAAAGGCTAGGTGCTCAGTCCTTCCCACAGCCCACATGCAGGAGTCTGCCTCCAGTCCCATGAAATACCCCTCATCTCAGCCCTGTGACCCTCCTGGCCTTTACGGGCAGGACACTGGGGATCTCTTTCACCCAGGAGAGAGTTTCGAGGAGAAACTGGAAGATGCCTCCTCCCTTTACTGGCAACAAGGATCCTGGGTGAGGCTGTGTCTTCTCTAACAGGGCCCAAGGAGGAGCCAGCGTGAACCTGGGGCCCCAGGGACCGAGATCGGCTCAGGGCAGAGTCTTGAGATGTCTCACTTTACAAGGATGGAATTTCACGACTTGTGTATTTTAATTAAATTTTTATTTTTATGTAATTTTAGCAAGAGTTCCCCCACTCCTGCAGCTCACTCATTGTTATTAAAAACCATGACAAGATGAGGGGGAAAAAAAAACAACAAAACGCTGTCCAAGTGGCCAAAATGAGGCCATATTTTAGCAAAGATCTGACCACAGTGTACACTCGAAACCCAGTCCCTGCCTTCGGATGCTGATTCTGCCCCCGTGATTTCACAGATCAGATTTTAAGTCTGTGGCTTATTGCTTTCTGAGCCTCCTGGGGCTTATAGGATTATTTTGGATTTAATCCTTTAATAATTTTTCCTCCCTCCTATCTAAGGTCTGGTTTTCCAGCTGAACTCGGCCTGGGTGGAGCCGCTTGTTTCTAGCCCTGATGGACTCCCCTCTCAGACGGCTGTTCTCTGTCACTCCTAGAAAATTAAAGAAGGGCCCTGTGTAAAGCTGACCATTGCAGTTGGCCGGGCGCAGTGGCTCACACCTGTAATCCCAGCACTTTGGGAGGCCGAGGTGGGCAGATCACGAGGTCAGGAGATCGAGACCATCCTGGCTAACACGGTGAAACCTCGTCTCTACTAAAAACACAAAAAAATTAGCCGGGCGTGATGGTGGGCACCTGTAGTCCCAGCTGCTAGGGAGGCTGAGGCAGGAGAATGGCATGAATCCGGGAGGTGGAGCTTACAGTGAGCTGAGATCGCACCACTGCACTCCAGTCTGGGTGACAGAGCAAGACTCCATCTCAAAAAAAAAAAAAAAAAAAAAAGAAAAGAAAAAAAAGCTGACCACTGCTGAGACTTACAAGAGAAAGCTGAAAGTCCTTGTTCGGAAGCTTTGATGAAGAGGGAAAGGCGGCCTATGCCAAGGCCTGTACCTGAAGCTTCGTGTATGTCATCTTTATTCCTTCCTACAGCCTTGGAAGCCACATAATTATCCCCGTTTTACACAAGAAGAAACTCAGGGTAATAACAACAAATGACTTGCTCAAATTGACACAGGTGGTCAGAAGTAGAACCAGGCTTTGAACCCTCTCTGGCTGGGGTCTAGAGGCCTCACTCCCTGAGCAACATCAACTACCTGGCTCTTCCCTCTTTCACCCCAACCAGTTATCCCTTCCAGCTGAGCATGTGGCTAGTAGACAGGAATGGGGAGTGGGGAAGGAGACTCCTTACTCAGCCAAGCAGCTCCGGCAGTCAGAGTGGGAGCAATGCCCCAACCTGATCTACCTCAAACAAGAGCTGCTAAGGAAGATGAGCAGATGTGATTCACTTCCAAATGCCCTAACTGAACACCCACTGTCAACCAGGCACAGCGCTAGAGGCTGGAGAACAGGCACAAAGAATGAATGAGACAACCCGTCTAGTACAGGAACCAGACCCATGGCAGTAAAGCTGCTACTCTGTGAGAGCCCAGAGAGGCAAACGAGCCTCTGAGGCCTGCCCAGAAGTGGCCACATTTGGACTCGGTCTGAAGTCAGTGAGTTGGATGTCCACCTGCAAAGAAGCAACACAGGAATGCTGGGCAGGGGAAACAGCATGATCAAAGGCGTGGAGGTGTGAACAAAATGATACATTGAAGGAACTATAGAAAACAGATCCAGACAGTGGGGTGTGGTGGCTCACACCTGTAATCCCAGCACCTTGGGAGGCCAAGGTGGGCAGATTATTTGAGCCCAGGAATTTGAGACCAGGAATTTGGGACCAACATGGCGAAACCCTGTCTCTACAAAAAATACAAAAATTAGCTGGGAATGGTGGTGCGTGCCTGTAGTCCCAGATACCTGGGTGGCTGAGGTGGAAGAATCACGTGAGTTCAAAAAGGTCAAGGCTGCAGTGAGCCATGATCAGGCCACTGCACTCCAGACTGGGGGACAGAGTGAAATCCTGTCTCAAAAAAAAAAAAGAGGGGGGAAGAAAACACAGATCCTTATGTGGAAGATGAAGGAGTAGTTCCCAAGATTATTAAGACTTAGGTTGTGTCAAGGAGTTCATAGTTTGGGCAGAGATTGAGATCTCGCCCTACTGGGTGGCCAGAGCAGAAGATGGCAGGAAAGGGGGCTGGGGTCCAGACCTAATTCAAAGGAAATGCCGGGGTCCCTGGTATCCCTGGTATCCTTTCATCATTTGGCATTTCCAAGTTTCGGAGGAAGAAAATCAAGTTAAAATCCTGATTCCCCATTTCTCCTTCTGGCATCTCTGACTGGCATCCTTTACAAGGATGGAATTTCATGACTTGTGTATTTGTGTACTTGTCAATCAGTGACCCTCTTGTTTTGGACTTTCTGGGAGACCTGCATGGGGAGAGGGAGTTGTGCTCATTCACCTGGGGGGTTGGGGTGATCCCCACTTGTCAAAGGTGTGTGAACCAGAACAACTCCATCTTGAATAGCAGCTGGGCAAAATGAGGCTGAGACCTGCTGGGTTGCATTCCCAGGAGGTTAGGCATTCTTAGTCACAGGATGAGACAGGAGGTCAGCACAAGATACGAGTCCCAAAGACCTTGCTGATAAAACAGAATGCAGTAAAGAAGATGGCCAAAACCCACCCAAACCAAGATGGCCACGAAAGTGATCTCTGGTGTCCTCGCTGTTCATTATATGTTAATTATAATACATTAGCATGCTAAAAGACACTCCTACCAGCACCATGACAGTTTATAAATACCATGGCAACTTCTGGAAGTTACCCTATATCGTCTAAAAAGCGGAGGAACTTTCAGTTCTGGGAAATCTCTGCCTTTTCCCGGAAAACTCACGAATAATCCACCCTTTTTTAGCACATAATAAAGAAATAACTATAACCGGGCCTGGTGGCTGATGCCTGTAATCCCAGCACTTTGGGAAGCTGAGGCAGGCAGATCACTTGAGGTCAGGAGTTCAAGACCAGCCTGGTCAACATGATGAAAACCCGTCTCTACTAAAAATACAAAAAATTAGCCAGGCATGGTGGCGCACAGCTGTAATCCTAGCTACTCGGGAGGCTGAGGCAGGAGAATTGCTAGAACCCAGGAGGCAGAGGTCACAGTGAGCTGACATTGCACCACTGCACTCCAGCCTGGATGACAGCGAGACTCTGTTTCAAAAAAAAAAAAGAAAGAAATAACTATAAGTATGCTCAGTCAAGCAACCCGTGCCGCCGCTCTGCCTATGCAGTATCCATTCTTTATTCATTTACTTTCTTTTTTTTTGAGACGGAGTCTGGCTCTGTCGCCCAGGCTGGAGTGCGGTGGCCGGATCTCAGCTCACTGCAAGCTCCGCCTCCCGGGTTTACGCCATTCTCCTGCCTCCGCCTCCCCAGTAGCTGGGAGCCCGCCTTGTCGCCCGGCTAGTTTTTTGTATTCTTTAGTAGAGACGGGGTTTCACCGTATTAGCCAGGGTGGTCTCGATCTCCTGACCTTGTGATCCACCCGTCTCGGCCTCCCAAAGTGCTGGGATTACAGGCTTGAGCCACCGCGCCCGGCCTACTTTCTTTTTTTTTGAAATGGAGTTTTGCTCTTGTTGCTCAGGCTGGAGTGCAATGGCGTGATCTTGGCTCACTGCTACCTCTGCCTCCTGGGTTCAAGCGATTCTCCTGCCTCAGCCTCCTGAGTAGCTGGGATTACAGGCATGCGCCACCACACCCGGCTAATTTTGTATTTTTAGCAGAGACTGGGTTTCTCCATATTGGTCAGGCTGGTCTCGAACTCCTGACCTCAGGTGATCCACCTACCTCGGCCTCCCAAAGTGCTAGGACTACAGGCGTGAGCCACCGCGCCCGGCCCATTTACTTTCTTAATAAACTTGCTTTCACTTTACCCTATAAACTCGCCCCGAATTCTTTCTTCTGCAAGGTCCAAGAATCCTCTCTTGGGGTCTGGATTGAGCCCCCTTCCAGGCAACATACTCATGACCCCAAAAGTCCTGAGAACCAGCCCTTCCACCAGCAGACCTCCTCCCCTAAACTGAGCTCTACAACTAGCAGGTTGGTTCCAAATCCACAATTCATTCAGTCAGCAAACCTCTAGTGATCAACTTCACTGTTTGCCAGGCAGTAGGATAGAGAAATGGAAAAGACAGTCCCAGCCCTCCCTGTGGGAGGGAACAAAAAATAAGCAGGTGGCCGGGTGCGGTGGCTCACGCCTGTAATCCCAGCACCTTTGGAGGCCGAGGCAGGCAGATCACTTGAGGTCAGGAGTTTGAGACCAGCCTGGCCAACATGGTGAAACCCCATCTCTACTAAAAATACAAAAATTAACCAGGCGCGGTTAAAATACAAAAATTAACAGGGCGTGGTGACAGGCACCTGTAATCCCAAGTACTCAGGAGGCTGAGACAGGAGAATCGTTTAAACCCTGGGGCAGAGGTTGCCGTGAGCCGAGATCGCGCCACTGTACTCCACCCTGGATGACATAGTGAGACCGGGTCTCAAAAAAAGAAAGAAAAGCAGGTAATGGCAGCACAGCAGGGAACGTTCTACCAATGGAGGTGATCACAGGGGGCTGTAGCAGCATCAGTGTCTCCTGAGATGTTGTTAGAAATGCAAATTTGCAGGCCCTGCTTCAGATCTATTGAATCTGAAACTGGGAGGGGCCCAGTAATCTGTGTTTTAGCAAACCCTCCATGCGATTCTGATGAGGGCTAGTGCTTGAGAATCAATAAGCTATAGGAACACAGACGAGAAAGTGGAATTTATTTTTTTTTTTGATACAGAGTCTCCCTCTGTTGCCCAGGCTGGAGTGCAGTGGCTCAATCTCGGCTCACTGTAAGCTCCGCCTCCCGGGTTCACACCATTCTCCTGCCTCAGCCTCCTGAGTAGCTGGGACTACAGGCGCCCACCACCATGCCCGGCTAATTTTTTGTATTTTCAGTAGAGATGGGGTTTCACCGTGTTAGCCAGGATGGTCTCGATCTCCTGACCTCGTGATCTGCCCACCTCGGCCTCCCAAAGTGCTGGGATTACAGACATAAGCCACTGTGCCCAGCTGAAAGTGGTACTTTTTTTTTTTTTTTTTTTTTTTGAGGCGGAGTCTCGCTCTGTCGCCCGGACTGGAGTGCAGTGGCCAGATCTCAGCTCACTGCAAGCTCCGCCTCCTGGGTTTCCGCCATTCTCCTGCCTCAGCCTCCCAAGTAGCTGGGACTACAGGCGCCCGCCACCTCGCCCGGCTAGTTTTTGTATTTTTAGTAGAGACGGGGTTTCACCGTATTAGCCAGGATGGTCTCGATCTCCTGACCTCGTGATCCGCCCGTCTCGGCCTCCCAAAGTGCTGGGATTACAGGCTTGAGCCACCGCGCCCGGCCGGTACTTTTTTTTTTGAGATGGAGTTTCACTCTTGTTGCCCAGGCTGGAGTGCAATGGCATGATCTCAGCACACTGCAACCTCCGCGTTCCAGGTTCAAGCGATTCTCCTGCCTCAGTCTCCTGAGTGGCTGGGATCACAGGTGCCTGCCACCACGTCCAGCTAATTTTTTGTATTTTTAGTAGAGACGGAGTTTCACCATGTTGGCCAGGCTGGTCTCGAACTCCTAACCTCAGATGATCCACCTGCCTCAGCCTCCCAAAGCTCTGGAATTACAGGCGTGCTCATGCCCAGCAATAACTTTTTATTTAATTAATTTTGTTGTTGTTGAGATGGAGTCTCGCTCTGTCACCCAGGCTGGAGTGCCTTGGCGGGATCTCGGCTCACTTCAGCCTCCACCTCCTGTGTTCAAGTGATTCTCCTGCCTCGGCCTCCTGAGTAGCTGGGATTACAGGCACGCACCACTGTGCCCGGCTAATTTTTGTATTTTTAGTAAGGATGTGGTTTCACCATGTTGGCCAGGCTGTTGGCCAGGCCTCGGCCTTCCAAAGTACTGAGATTACAGGCATGAGCCACTGCTCCCAGGCAAGAAAATAGTACTTAACCCTGAATGGAGAGATGAGGAAATGCTTCCTGAAGGAAGACACTCCTGAGGTGAATCTTCAGAAGGAGCCTGATGAAGAGGTAAAAAGATGCACCAGGTGAATGAAGCTGTGTGTGCAAGAGCACGGAGGGTAAGAAGTTTGCAAAGAACCACAGGAGTGGGTGGTACATTGGCAGCCAAGTGGCTAGAGATGGGGAAGGTGGCTGGGAAGTGACATCAGGAATCAGAGATTTCAGAGTTTCTGAGAGAAGCAAGGCAAGAGAGTGTGGGTGTGCTGTAGACCCCATTGCAGTAAACAGCCTCACCTAAACCAGGCAGGGCAGATACCCAGTCTTCCCTGGGGCCTAGAAGCCTCCCCATCTCACTCTGCAACTCCTTGGGTTAACCAAAGCGGCATGACTTCATGTGTTATGGCTGCAAAGGCGCGGGGGAGGCAAAATCCGGTGTTTGTATTGAAATTAATTGGGGGCTCCTTGGATGATGGAGGCTTTGAGGAATGCACAGGCCCCCGCATGTGATCCTGTGAACAATGGTGTCACTTACGACCACCGAGGCCCCCAGCGGCCAGCATCTGCATGTCCACAGCCCTTCTCGATGAAATAATAATCATAGACAGATATGAATATTTACAATACAAAGCAGATACCCGCAGCAACTTGTGATGGGGAGAACTCAGGCAAGCACCCCAGACCTATTTTTAGCTTTGGAAACGGAGCCCCATTTTACCAGGGCAGCAGCTTGTCAATCAGGAAAATCCCACTGCTCCCCCCCAAGCCCTGATTTATGATGATTCAGAGGGGAGATGCTGCCAGGAACGGGCTGGGGCCAGGAAAATTTCATCTGTCTGGAATCCGACAGGAAAAAAGAGGCCTGGAAATTTCAGAGGAAGCTGGGATCTGCGCCGGTTACAGCGCCTCTGTTTGTGTTCGCTCAGCTGGCTCCTGTTAGCGAGTGAAGGGTCCGCTGAGGAAAAGCGTCAGGCCAGGTTTTTCCATCATTCCAGAACCTTGAGCCTGATCCCCAGGCAGCCGCTGCTCCTGTGACCTCCGACCCCAAACAACAGGAGCCTTCACCAGGTTTCCCCCAGCCCCCCAGCCCTAGGCTATATCTTAAATCAACATCTTTGTTTTTTGTCTTTTCCCTTACCACAAAAAATGATAGCAAAGTGATTCTATCTTTTTAGCTATTTGTTTAACCAGACATTTAGCACACTTAAGAAGCAGGATTCAATATGAAAACCAATTAACACAATTTAGTTTTAATTTCCTCCCCCGAAATGGCCCAGCTCTCCCAAGGTGTCCTTCTCACCCTCCTCCCTGGTGCTGGGGCACCAGGAACCCCTAACCTGCAAACCTGATGTTACAAGCTCTAAAATGAGGCTAGGGATTAGGATTTTGCTCAAAATCTTGCTGGCAGATCCTAAAGGGGCAAACAAGATGGTGATGGAGTTCAGGACATGCTACCTAAAAATACAGCACCTTGGCAAAAACAGCAGAAGGAGGAAGATCTCTCTGACCTTCTGCTACTATTCTCCCCTGAAGCAGATCATGAAAGAATTTTCTGTCCTTCTTCTAAAGTAGGTCATAAGACCCTCATTCCAGAGGGGTCCTCCCTATAGCCAGAGGAAAGGAATGAAGATGCAGAGAAGAATCTGAAGAAACAGGCCTTGCTAAGCTCCCCCGAGTTGATTACTGTTGATCATGCCCCCTTTCTTCCATTGTATTTCTTTTTTTTTTTTCTTTGAGACAGACTCTCGTTCCATCTCCCAGGCTGGAGTGCAGTGGCATGGTCTCAGCTCACTGCAAGCTTCGCCTCCCAGGTTCCAGCAATTCTCCTGCCTCAGCCTCCCGAGTAGCTGGGATTACAGGCATGAGCCACCACACCTGGCTAATTTTTTGTATTTTTAGTAGAGACGGGGTTTCATCCTGTTGGCCAGGCTGGTGTTGAACTCCTGACCTCAAGTGATCCACCTGCCTCGGCCTCCCAAAGTGCTGGGATTACAGGCGTGAGCCACCACACCCAGCCTCCTCCATCATATTTCTACACAACTCTCTACTCCTCATTAAACCTAAGCATAAAATATACACAGTATTCCCTATTTCCTTGGGTCTTCATCTCCCATGTCACATAAACTTATTATATAAATGTGTATGCTCATCTCTTGTTAATCTATCTTCTGTTATAAGGCTCTCAAGCCATGAACTTTGTGACAGGTAAGGAAAAGATATATACCTAGAAGTGCAAATTTAAAATTTTTTAAAATAAAAGTAAAAGATACTACTCTTTCTCCCCTACAATGGCATCCTTTCCATCCATTCATTTCTTCATTCATTTACTTAGTGCCTATTTTGTGCCAGACCCTGTACTGGGGTAAGGGTATGGGTTTGGGGGGATGCAAAATGGACATCACTTGCCTTCAAGGAGCTCACAGTTCAGTAGGGGACACAGACCTATAAACAGGTTTAACTATGGTGCAGAGGAACAAATGGGGTAACAGCTAAGCAGAGAGGAGTCATGAAGCACAGAGAAGACTCTTAGGGCTGGCTCAGAGGCAGATGAGAGGAGAAAAGGTATCCAAGGGAAGGAACTGTGTGTATAAAGACAGAAGCAGGAAAGAAAGGGGACACACATACCCCACACCATGAGGAGTCTGGTGTGACTGCAGCGTAGGATCCACGGGCAGCTGGTCTGACTCAGGGAGACAACTTGTTCTGTTAAACAAAAAATTATTCTTTTCTTTTTTGAGACGGAGTCTCACTCTGTCGCCCAGGCTGGAGTGCAGTGGCACTGTGTTGGCTCACTGCAACCTCTGTCTCCTGGGTTCAGGCTATTCTCCTGCCTCAGCTTCCCGAGTAGCTGGGATTACAGGCGCCCACCACCACGCCTGGCTAGTTTTTATATTTTTAGTAGAGACGGGTTTTCAACATGTTGGCCAGGATGGTCTCAAACTCCTTACCTCAGGTGATCCATTGGCCTCGGCCTCCCAAAGAGCTGGGATTGCAGGCGTGAGCCATCGTGCCTGGCCGAGAAAAAATTATTCTTAACACTTATTAAAGACAGCAAGGAAGATCTTATTTAAGGGGTGGGGGGGCTGCCATACTAGGGTTTGCTAATAGGGAAAAGAGATTGAAGACAACAAGGACAAGTGGAGATTTATAGCCAAGGAGCAGGGTGGGGTCAGTGAATGGAAAATCACTAAGGAGAAGCATTAGGGTCAGGGGATTCCTGCTGAAGGCAGGCCAGCGCAATGCGATATCAAGGGTGGGGGATGAGGAATTTCATCAGATAGGAAGGATAGGGGATTTTTGCTAAATGAGCCTGGCAGGATTCGTGCTACAACTGGACTAAATTGCCCAAGGACACAGCCCAAAGTCAAGATGCTGTCAAAAAGAGGACTCAGAGGACCCTGACTCAGGTTTGATCAAGGAGAAAGTCTGTCAGGTCAGGACATTGAGGAAACTGCCTTGCATTGGGACTTCATGCCGAGGGCACTGGAGAGTTGAGCAGGGAAACACCAAGGGGAGATGTGCACTTTGTCCAGGTAACCCAGGTGGCACTGTGAAGGCTGGTATGGAAAGGGGTGGGGCTGGAGGCAGGAGGACCAGTCTGAAGAGAGCAGGGGCTGACAAGCAGGGCAGTGGGGATGCAAAGGAGGACAGGTTTTAGAAGACATTTAGAAGCCAGGCTGGCATTTGTAATTGCAGAACTTTGGGAGGCCAAGGAAGGCAGATCACTTGAGCTCAGGAGTTTGAGGCCAGCCTAGGCAACATGGTGAAACCCTGTCTCTACAAAAAGTATAAAAATTAGCCGAGTGTGGTGGTGCACACCTGTAATTCCAACTACTTGATGGGGCTGAGATGAGAGGATCACTTGAGCCTAGGAGATTGAGGGTGTAGTGAGCCATGTTTGCACCACTGCATCCCAGCCTGGGCAATAGAGTGAGAAGCCTCATTCTGTCACCTTCGGTGGCTGGCTGATCACAGCTGCTCAACAAAGAGTCTCATGAGATCTGATGGTTTAAAAAAAAAAAAGCAGAAGTTTGCCTGCACGAGCTCTCTCTTTTTGCCTGCTACCATCCGTGTAAGATGTGATTTGCTCCTCCTTGCCTTCTTCCATGATTGTGAGGCTCCCCCAGCCATGTGGAACTGTGAATTCTCTAATAAACCTCTTTCTTTTATAAATTGCCCAGTCACTGGTATGTCTTTATGAGCAGCATGAAAACTGACTAATACAATAATACTTTTTTTTTCTTTTTAAGATGGAATCTCACTCTTTTCCCCAGGCTAGAATACAGTGGTGCCATCTCGGCTCACTGCAACCTACACCTCCCAGGCTCAAGCAATCTTCCCACCTCAGCCTCCCTAGTAGCTGGAACTACAGGCATGCACCACCACCATGCCTGGCTAATTTTTGTATTTTTAGGAGAGACGGGATTTCACCATGTTGGCCAGGCTGGTCTCCAACTCCTGACCTCAGGTGATCCACCTGCCTCAGCCTCCCAAAGTGCTGGGATTACAGGCATGAGCCACTGTGCCCAGCCCAAGATAGATAATACTTTAATGCAATTTTTAAAAATCAAAATTAATGTAAAAATTGATGATGAACAAGATTTCAAATAAACACAAGATCCAATCCTTCCCTCAATACCGTGTCTCATCCACCTCACCCTAATCTCAGTCTTGGTTCCAATAAAACTTTGTTTTAAAAAACAGTCAGCCAGCTAAAATATTGCATTAGGCCAGGCACAGTGGCTCACATCTGTAATCTCAGCACTTTGGGAGGTTGAGGCAGGAAAATTTTTTGAGGCCAGGAGTTCAAGACCAGCCTGGGAAACATAGCAAGAACCTGTCTCTACAAAAAAACAAATACATTAAGGCCGGGTGCGGTGGCTCAAGCCTGTAATCCCAGCACTTTGGGAGGCCGAGACGGTCGGATCACAGGTCAGGAGATCGAGACCATCCTGGCCAACACGGTGAAACCCTGTCTCTACTAAAAAATACAAAAAATTAGCCAGGCAAGGTGGCGGGTGCCTGTAGTCCCAGCTACTCTGGAGGCTGAGGCAGGAGAATGGCGTAAACCCGGGAGGCGGAGCTTGTAGTGAGCTGAGATCCGGCCACTGCACTCCAGCCAGGGTGACAGAACGAGACTCTGTCTCAAATAAATAAATAAATAAATAAGCTGGGTGTGGTGGCACATGCCTGTAGTTCCAGCTACTCAGGAGGCTGAAGCAGGAGGATTGCTTGAGCCCAGAAGTTCCAGGCTGCAGTGAACCATAATTGTGCCACTGCATTCCAGCCTGAGGCATAGAGCAAGACCCTGTCTCTGAAAGAAAAAAAAATGCATTAAATTTTATTTATCTTGCTTACTGAGCTTCTTGGTGCCCCTTACATTTTGGGCCTGTGGTGAGTGCCTCACTCCCCTCACCCTAAATCTGGGCCTGCCAGAGAAGGCCCCTTCCTGGAATACAAGCTCCAGTGAGGAGACCTACAGCCTTCAGAGAACAATGTGCCCACATGAATTCTGCTTGGGATCACAATCATTCCTACCTATATGTGGAGGGTGAGGATGAGAAAGGAGTCTAGCTTGATTTCTAGTTTTCTGATTTGGGCAATTGTACATAGTGGTAACAGTATACAAATAGGAAAATATGGGAGGAGGCACAAGTTGGGGAGCAGAAGATGTCCCCATCTGTGGATTTGTTGACTCAGACGTGCATGGAAGATTGTTCTGATAAAATGATCAGATGATATATGATATGCTTAGGGTTCAGGGAAAAGTTTAGGCTGGAGGTACTGCTGTGTGAGCAGAGGGTATATGAGCCCGAGTGAGCTGACCCAGGGAGACTTTAAAGGGAGAAGACAGCTGAAGGTGAGAAGCCAACAGTGGAAGGTGGAAGAAATAAGGGAGACCAGGGGGCAGCAAGGGAGATCTTGGAGGAAGAGCAGGAAAGAGTGACATCCAGGAAACCAGGAGAGCTTATAAACTAAAAGAGGAAAAAGGGTTCCACACAGCAGAGTGGGAAGAGCATGAGGACAGGAACCAAGCCATAGTTTGAAGACAAGTTGGCCATTGATGACTTTAGCAAGAGCAATTTCAAAATGGACCAAAGTCTGCACCTCATTAAACAACAGATCATTTCCATGGAAGGGTGGAAAGAGAGTTGAGGAATCCATGGGATGTGAGGAAGTGGAGGCAGTGAGTGTGGACAGCTCCTTCAATAAGTTCTGGGGAAAGAGGAAAGAGCTGGTAGCATGTGGAAGCCACAAGGTCCAGAGGTAGCGAGAAAATGAGCAGGCTTTAGAAAGTGACAGAAACGCCGGGCGCGGTGGCTCAAGCCTGTAATCCCAGCACTTTGGGAGGCTGAGACGGGCGGATCACGAGGTCAGGAGATCGAGACCATCCTGGCTAACACGGTGAAACCCCGTCTCTACTAAAAATACAAAAAACTAGCCGGGCGACGAGGCGGGCGCCTGTAGTCCCAGCTACTTGAGGCAGGAGAATGGTGTAAACCCGGGAGGCGGAGCTTGCAGTGAGCTGAGATCCGGCCACTGCACTCCAGCCTGGGAGACAGAGCCAGACTCCGTCTCAAAAAAAAAGAAAGTGACAGAAACTTGGGTAGCATTTTTGATTCGAGACACAATGGAAAGAGAAGTGAGATCCCAACTGGGCAGCACAGGAGCGCCCTCTTCAGACCCCAACCACAGAGCGCCTTGGTCAAAATTCAAGACTCATTTTCTCTCACGGTGCTTAGGTTCCCCAGTCAGATCCCCAGAACCCATTTCCCCCATAATCCACCAGAAGCATGGTACAAATTACACATGAGAAACACACTCCTTGTTCCAACTTAAAGTTCTAGAGAATATCTCACCATCTGAAGGATGCTGGAAGGTGAGAACAAGGCTCCCAGGAATGGGCAAGACAGATCTCTATTCTGGTCTGGCTCATTTATCTACAAGGAACAGAGGTCCCCTTAAGTCACCTCAAGGAAAAGCGGAGCTTGTGGCAAGGATATATGTGGCTAGCAGTCTAGAAACAGAATGGGAATGGGAAAGCCACTGAGAAGGGTGACAGCAATTGGCCCCTGACTCATGGTCACTCTGCTTCTCTTTGGACATCTGTCCTCTTGTTCTCCTCTCTCTGCCAACAGCTTCCTTCACTCTGTTTTCTCACTTTCCTTGTCACTTTGGCTTGCATAAGGCTTTGGCTTTTCCTCCTCAACCTCTTGGAATCTCTTTCAACTACTATACCAGCTGCTACTGGGTCCAACTTCTGTTTCCCAGTTGAGACAGGAATGTGACTGACCCAGCTCCTGGTTCAGGGCAGGGCTTTGGGTCACTAGCCAGGCTGTAGTTGGCTGTTGTTAGATAAACTGCCCACCTCTGCTCCAATCACTGGGGGCAGTGAGCAGAGACCCAGGGACTTAGGACACTACCACTGTTTAGCCTGGCCCCCCTACAGAGGCTGGAATGAGCAGACGATACCCCAAAGCATGTCTGGCACAATAAATCTATGTTCCTGGCCGGACACGGTGGCTCACGCTTGTAATCCCAGCACTTTGGGAGGCTGAGGCAGGCGGATCACTTGAGGACAGGAGTTCAAGACCAGCCTGGCCAACATGGTGAAATCCCGTATCTACTAAAAATACAAAACACTTAGCCTGGTGTGGTGGCGGGCACCTCTTATCCTAGCTACTCAGGAGGTTGAGGCAGGAGAATGTCTCGAACGCAGCAGGCGGAGGTTGCAGTGATCCGAGATCACACCATTGCAATCCAGCCTGGGCAATAAGAGGGCAACAACTCTGTCTCAAATAAATAAATAAATAAATAATCTATGTTTTTTTCTAAGCCAACTGCCTGATGACATGGTCTGAATTAGGGGAACAACTAGGGATGGGAAACGACAAGGCTTTGAACCACTATTTAAGGGTTCTTATGGCAGTGATCACTTCTTATAGACATTTGAGATTATTGCATGAAGATCAGAAAGAGAATCTGTAGCAGATAATTAGGAAGAAGATGGTGGTGAACACCCATTGCCCCCACTACACACATCATGGCTTCCTCCACCCAGAGATCAAAGGAGTTGCCTCCTCTCCAGAGGGCTCAGGAGATGCCCATGCTCAGTGCCCTCCTGGTGTGCTGACTGTGTGCTGGCCTTTAGGAAGCCGCCTCCTCCAGTAAGTGCCAGGCCTGGGGAGACCTTGGGCAGAAGCCTGTGGGAGTGTCCTGAACCTTTGACTGCAGGCCCACCCAGCAGGGTGTCCTGTCCCCAGCACAGTGGAAAGGTCTTCAGTCCCCTCTCCCTGCCCTCCAGCCTTCAGCTGGACTCTCCCAGATGTCACTGGTTATCTTTTCAAAGATAGGAAGAATTGCAAAACCAAATTCCAAGTGCTATACCTCCTACATCCTCCCATAGCCCCACCAGCCTGCCAACCTTTTGAAACCAGGGCCAGGCGCAGTGGCTCATGCCTGTAACCTCAACACTTTCGGGAGGGCAAGACAGGAGGATCCCTTGATCCCAGGAGTTCAAGACTAGCCTAGGCAACAGAGAGAGAGAATTAGAAGCCAGTGTGTGCAGAACGACTCAGCAGACCGTGTTCAGAGACATGCAAACCACAAGGGAGCCAGTCTGTGGAGGAGGCCAAAGAGTGGAGACCTTAGCTGACCCATCACCCCTCCTGTATTCCAGCTTCTTTCTCCTCCAGCCCTTCTGGACTCCAAAGACTTAGCTCCAGAGGAAGCTTAAAGTGAAGTGGAACGTTCACCACTGTTATTAACAGAATATCCGGTAACATTTTAATCGAAAATTTAACTCTAATTATTCCAGTGTACCAGGAATGCAAGCAAAAGCAGGACCAATGTGATGCACCAAATAGATAACATGAAAAGATAGATAAGCAAATAGCAAGAGACAAAGGCTGGGACCAATGAACCAGGGGACTCCGGTACATTCATTCTACTCACAACTCAAACACCATGTCCCTGCCTCCCAGGGGATCCCAGGCTACTACGTGGAGAACCTTCTACCCCTCAAAACGTCCCCAAATATACATCCTTTCTCACTGCCCCTCTGCTCTTCCCAGCCCTACACTAGCCAATGACCCCTGCTTCTTGCTCAAATCAGACCCGTAGTCAGATTTTACTGCTGTGAATACAAAAAATGCCCAGAGTTTGTCTTTTTTTTTATTTTTGAGATGGAGTCTCGCTCTGTCACCCAGGCTGGAGTGTGCAGTGGCACTCCAGATCTCGGCTCACTGCAACCTCAGGTCTCCCGTGTTCAAGCAATTCTCCTGCCTCAGCCTCCCGAGTAGCTGGGATTATAGGCACCCGCCACCATGCCCAGCTAATTTTTTTGTATTTTTTTCAGTAGACACAGGGTTTCACCATTGTGGCCAAGCTGGTTTTGAACACCTGACCTCAAGTGATCTGCCCACCTCGGCCACCCAAAGTGTTAGGATTACAGGCGTGAGCCACCATGCCCAGCCTGAGATTGTCCTTTCAAAACGGTGCTTCACCCTCCACAGGGCATATGGCAGTATGCAGCACAGTCTAAAAAGCCCCAATAAATAAACATGGCAGCAATATTTTACTGAAATGTTTGGCAGGGAGAATCTTTATTCTTACCTAAAAACAACTCAGGTAGGTTATAAAGAAGAAAGCAACACTTGCATATATATTAAATAAAACACCATTTTCAAAATCATGCAGGCTAAATACAATGCTGTATCCAGGATTAGATCCTGGAATAGAACGAAGATATTAATGGAAAAACTGGTGGAATCCAAACGAAGACTGGAGTTAATTACTAGTAACGTACCAATGTTAATTTCTCAGTTTTGACAAAAGTACCAGAGTTATTTAATATGTTACCATGAGGGGAAACTGGGTAAAGGGTATATGAGAACTATGTGCTACCAATGCAGCTTTTCTATAAGTCTAATATTATTCTAAAATGCAACGTTCATTAAAAAAAAAAAAAAAAAGCACGTGGCTGCTTCCAGCTTTCTTTTTCCTTTTTTTTTTTTTTTTGAGACGGAGTCTCACTCTGTCGCCCAGGCTAGAGTGCAGTGGCATGATCTCACTGCAAGTTCTGCCTCCCAGGTTCACGCCATTCTCCTGGCTCAGCCTCCCAAGTAGCTGGGACTACAGGCGCCTGCCACCACGCCTGGCTAATTTTTTGTATTTTTAGTAGAGACAGGGTTTCATCGTGTTAGCCAGGATGGTCTCGATCTCCTGACCTCGTGATCTGCCCGCCTCGGCCTCCCAAAGTGCTGGGATTACAGGTGTGAACCACCGCGCCGGGCCGCTTCCAGCTTTCTGAATCCCCACCGCACCCTCATCACTCCCCTGCACAAGGTCACCATCCTCCCCCACAGAGTTCCTTGGGCAGCAACAACTAGAAACCCCACAAAGACCAGCTGGGGCCAGAGGCAGGGTGTGTGGTCCTGGGCAGGTCTGAGCCAGATCAAACACAAGGTAATCAGTCTGCAGAACCACAGACAACAGAGACCTACGCCATGGAATTCCAGATCATTCCAGATCTACAGGTCATTTGTTCATTCAATAAGTATTTATCATAGCACACAGCACATGCCAAATACCGTGCTAGGCTGTCTTGAGAACGGAGGTGTGGGGAAAGAGGGATGAGGTACAAAGATGCGTACCCAAAGAAAGAGAATCTCCTCCCTTAAGGAAGCAGTGAGGGGAACAGACCAGCTCCTCACACAAAAAGGGACTGGAAGAGAGGGATAGACACAAAGCCTGCCAGAGGTGATCAGGGAAGGCTTCACAGAGGAGGTGGTATCAGCACCAGCAATGTAGCCCAGTTGCTCCCTGTGACCCAAAGACAGCCACACCTGATCCCCTGGCTCAGGCAGCTGGAAAGAAGAGCTGAGAAAAAGAAGAGTCATGTTCTCAGCAAACATCAAGTGCTATAAGCATCATAAAATCATCATCATCATCATCACCATCAGACACTGATGGCCCAGTGGGAGGCCCGGGGCCGTGAAGAAAGCCCAGGTAAGGGGCAAACAGTCCTGGAGGAGGCAATTGCCTAGGGCAGCGGGGTGGGGGTGGGGGCTGCTTCCCCGTACCTGCAACTAGCAGGGCCGCGGGGGCAGGGGCGTGTTGACACAGCTGGTAGGAAAGGCTTTGTCCCTGCCTCATTAATCACTTTTGCACAGGAGCTCCGAGTGAGGGGACGCCCCAGGGGCACTGGGCTAGCTCTCACGGGGGGGTGGGGGGTGGGGGTGGGGGTGGCCTCAGAGGCAGAAAGAGGGGGCCTGGCCTCGGGCCCAGGAGCCAGGGGAAGGTCTGATGGGGGCAGGATGGCGTGGAAGGAGGCTGCCCAGGCTCTAGGGACCTGCGGGCCAGGGGATTTCCCAGTCAGGATGTTTGTCGCAAAGCATCAGCCTTCCTGCCCAGAGGCTAAAGCACTTCCAGCAGGCAGCCTGCAGATGGTAACCCCCTAACAAGAAGGTCCCAGGAGGGGCATATATATTTTTCCTTTCTCATTTGGCCAAGCCAGTGTCAGCTGCTTGCCATGCGATACCTGCCTGACCCTCCTGCCCAGTGTGTGTGTGTGTGTGTGTGTGTGTGTGTGTGTGTGTGTGTAAAGGGTCACCAGCCTTTGCTGAGAACAGAGAGGAGATCCATCCACGAGAAGACTTTGGTCTGAATGCAGCAAGGGAGAGGATGGGGAAGCAGTGGAATTGTTTCCACTTCTATTATTTACTATTCACTCCACAAGCACTTACGGAACACCTACTCTGTGTCCGGCACTGTTCCAGTGACCGGGAGCAGAGAGAACACAGAACAGAGAGAAGGTCTGCTTTTCTGGAGCTTGCCTTCTAGAGGGGGCAGCACAGAATGGGAAAACATGATGTTCACCGGAGTGGTCAGGAAGGCCAACACCCTTCTGGGCCAACTGAGCCCAGATCTAGTTTCCAGAACCACCCTCCCTGGGCATCCTCTTCCTCCCTCCCAGCCCTCACTGAGGCCTCTCCCGAATCTGAACGTGGAGGCCCCAAGGTGGGCTGGCAGCTGAAAGGCATGAAGAACTCCCCAGGAGCCCCTGTCTGTAATGAAAGAGAGAAGCCAGTCCCGGGCAGCTGGCGTCCAGTTTCATTGTAAATCCTCTAGACTATCAGGTGGCCAGGTGGCCCAAGGTCTCCTCTGCCCTCTCTCCTCTGCCTGGGGCGGGGGGGGGGGGGGGGGGGGGGGGGGAGGGGCTCTCTGCCTCTCCCTCTGTCACTTCCTCACTCCTTTCTCTTTCCCTCCTGCATTCTCTTTCATTCTTTCTCCTCCTTTCTTCCTTCTCCTCCCCCTCCCCAGCCTCTGTTCTCTCTGTGAACCCCCCTCCCCTTCTTCCTGTCTTGCATTTTCCTGCCCAGGAATCAGACCCCAGACAGTACCTAGGAAGTCTGCGGCCTTGCCTAATAGAACCGTAATAGTCCTCAGGGAGGCGCGATAATGACATCCTCCTTAAATAAAAGGACTTAATGGAGATTTCCCAAATTTGAAAACCACATTTCCACTAGCAACCCATTCAGCAAGCGACTGCTCTGGAAAGGAACTCGTGGGAAGCTGCAGTGGGGAGGGGGTGAAGTGGCAGGAGGGAAAGAGTTTGTGCAAAGAAGGTTCTATTCATAGGGGACTTTCTGTGGCAGGACAAAGAAGCCGGTCTCAGTACACAGATCATAAAGGTGGGCCATCTCATCCCTCCTCACGCTATTGGGTCAGTTCCTGAAGAGTAGGGGCTCAGCATTCAGGAAGTCCTGGATGAACTACTTCACCTCTCTGAGCCTCAGGGTCCTCAGCTGGGAGTTGGGTGTAATCTTCTTCCAGTTACTCAACGAGGGTCAGGGGATTAGCACCCATCTAGTTCCTAATGTGTAGCAGAAGGCAAATGCACCTCAGGCTGCGCCTCCTTAGACACAGCCCCACGGGGTCCTCCTAATCCTGGGACTGAGAGGACAAACCAGCCCAGCCCACCCCACCCATTCACCCTGGACTTAAGGGAATAACAAGCTATTGCTGGGGAGGGGATGGTAGAGGGGAGATCATGGGTTTCTCATCGCCTCTGTCACTAGGATACTGATAAACTGTAAGTGAGGTGTGGATATCGAATCAAGATCTTGGGGACTCTGGGATCCCACAATTTATCTCAGGTAATCATGTAAACCTTTTTGGGTCCCATTGGCTCCACTGAAAACAGAGATGCAAAGACTGAACCAAGAGCTCTGCAGCCCCCAAGTAATTCCCCGCCCCATCCCCCCAACCCCAAGCCAAGGATGTAAATGAAGCTAAGGGAAGAGCAGTATGGCAAATACGTGTTTCATGAATAAACTGTCAGGAGTCCTGGATAAAGGGCACAGCTCTGCCACCAACTCATTCTGTGATATTGGACAAAGCTTTTCCCCTCTCTAGGCCTCCATTCCCAAGGTGTAGAGTCATGGAATTAAGTGATCCCTAAGTATTCCCATTCTAAAAATAATTTAAACTGGAGGTAAGATTCTTCCGAGCTTGTAGCAGTGGAGGATGTGGTTTGTTTGCCAACACTGCCACCTTGTGGTAGCAGCACACAACTCCCAACAGACGTCTGGACTTGGCACCCTGTGATCAAAGGCCAAGGGACACGCCCCCTGCCCACCCCATCCCCATTCTACAATGAACACGCATTCCTATCAGCAGAGTGACTCTGTTTCAAAAAATCCCTCACTCACAGATTGTAACATAGGATGCTCGTTTTTGCAAATAAGATCCTATCTTGGAAGAGTAAAAGAACTACCATTTCCAGCCCAGCGCTGTGGCTCACTGCTGTAATCCCAGCACTTTGGGAGGCCGAGGCAGGCAGATCACAGGTCAGGAGTTCGTAGACCAGCCTGGCCAATATGGTGAAACCCTGTCTCTACTAAAAATGCAAAAATTAGTAGGGCATGGTGGTACACGCCTGTAGTCCCAGCTACTCGGGAGGCTGAGGCAAATGAATCGCTTGAACCCAGGAGGTGGAGGTTGCAGTCAGCCAAGATCACGCCACTGCACTCCAGCCTGGGCGACAGAGCGAGATTCTGTCTCAAAAAAGAAAAAACCCGGCCGGGCGCGGTGGCTCAAGCCTGTAATCCCAGCCCTTTGGGAGGCCGAGACGGGCAGATCACCAGGTCAGGAGATCGAGACCACCTGGCCAAAATGGTGAAACCCTGTCTCTACTAAAAAAATACAAAACCTAGCCGGGCGAGGTGGCGGGCGCCTGTAGTCCCAGCTACTCGGGAGGCTGAGGCAGGAGAATGGCGTGAACCCGGGAGGCGGAGCTTGCAGTGAGCTGAGATCCGGCCACTGCACTCCAGCCTGGGCGACAGAGCAAGACTCCGTCTCAAAAAAAAAAAAAAAAAAAAGAAAAAACCCTATCATTTCCAAGCCCTTTTTTTGTGCCAGTGACCACGATAAATATGTTATACATAACTTGTCTTGTTTGATCCTAAAAGCAACACTGTGAGGGAGATATTATCGGCCCTCATTTTACAGATGAGGAGACTGAGGCTCGGAGAGGTAAAGGGATGTCCAATTTCACACAGCGAGAACGAGATCACTGCGAAACTCCGAGAAAGCTCCCCTAACTCCAGAGTGCAGGCGGCCTGCCCAGGAATGAGTAGCTCATGATCCTCAGCTACATCAGACTCCATCTTCACAGGCCTCTGCAGTTGAGGGGGTCACTGAGTTGAAGGGGATGAGGGAGCGAGGTCTCTAAGGAACGCCCCTGCCCTACTCCTGGCATGGGAGTAAAGGAAGCCTCAACCTAGCCTCTGGGCTCACCATGCTGACTTGGGGCACATCAGTGCTTTCTAAATGTTCCCTGAAATGCCAAAGAAAACCACCAGACCCTAAAAAAGGCATGAACCCATGACTCAGAGGAACCAGAGACTCGACTCCTGTGTCTGGGGCATATTTGTCAATTACTCTTTTACCACTAAACCTCCCCCAACCTCCCAGCGTCCATGGCCAATCTGAGGGGGTGAATGAAGACAGAGACCCATCTGGTTCTCATACTCTTAGGAAAAGTGATTTTCCTGATGTGTTCCTGTGTTATAGGAACAGGACCAGCCCAGTTCCAAAAATTATATATTCATAAAGTTGCTTATAAGCAACCCCCACAAACATATTAGAACATCCTTCACAACCCCCACTGCATTTAACCACTCCTATCCCCATAAGAGCTGACATCCCGTAAGCAACATGGGCAGCAGCAGGAGAGAAGGAAGGAGGGAGCTGTGAGGATGCCCTTTACCTCTATCTGGGGATATGTATCTGTGATCAACTAATCTTAGCTTAGCTAATCTTAGCTAAGCTAATCTTAGCTGATTCGTGTGAGCTTTGTGGCTTCTTGAAGCATAGACACCCACCTGTGAGCCCTGGAACTGTCCCAAATAGCCCAGGAAACTGTCAATATCTCCCCTACAGTCGGCTGATCTAGACGGCGTAAATACCATGGCTCTATGACTCCCCTGCTTCCGAAGAGAGACTGTAAAACTCAAAGATAAAACAATAGCAGTAATAATAATAAAGGGTGCATACAGTCACTGGACAGAGAGTTCACCAGCAAAAGGCTGTGTCCAAAAGCAAATGAAAAGAGGAAAGGCACAAGTCTTGCTCCCTGCAACCCTCTGCCCAAGCCAGGCCCTGTCAAGCTCACCCCAATTCCATATAAACATGTCCCCTTTTTAACTTACTCTAACATTTTCACATTTATTCACAATACATCAGCATGTCCAAATGTCCTTTACTGAAGACATTGTCACTGTCTGTGGTGACATTCTTTAGCAGCAGCCTTGGCTCTGTAAGACACACTCAGCAGCTATACACACAGACACAGACACAGTACGTGCAACCTGGTGCTGCTGGTGACAACAGGCATGGCACAGGCTGTGCAGCATTCCCAGAACCAGCGCACACTATCCTGAGAGCTGCTCTTCCACTGATGTGCTCCCAGGTTTTTCTGTTTAACACAGCTTTACCCTGAAACCCACCAGCCCACCACAGTGTCCCTCGTTCCCCGCCCTGCTTGATGACAGCGAGCTGGAAGAGTCGCTGAAGCAGTGTGCAGGCCAAGAGAAAGCTGCTGTGCCATGCGAACGCCACTGTGCCATGCACTTTACCTTATCTTCAGCCGGTTTCTTGGGGACAGATTTCGTTTCCTTGTAAATTCTAGAGGAGTGGCTCCTGCTAACTGGCAGGGCAGTGTCAGAAGGCCTGGTCAAGGGCAAGGCATTGACCTCTAGCTCCCAACACCCAGGCCAGAGCAGCTGTTATAACTGGAGGAAGCTGGGGCAGAGACCTCCAGCTCATTTCTCTGTGGGCCAGAGAGGTGTCATCTCTAGGCAACACCCCAAACAAAGCTTCAGGCCAGCCCCACCTGCTGACCACTTAGGAGGGAACACATGCACCCCAAAGCACCAGCTTGAACAGGCAAGAACACAAAGAAATTAGACAGCATGTACTCCTCAATACGGTGTGGAGAGACCTAGGGGCCCAGCTATGCTGCAGAAGCTGCAGGCTCTGCCACCATCTGAGTTGGGGCAGAGGCTATTCCGGGCCTTGAGAGGGTTAAAAACTTGCTCTTGGATCCATGGCTCCATTCCAAAGGGTCTCCGTTAACACCAGAGGTCTCCTGATATCTCACTCTCTTTAATAGATTTTTCCCATTGACGTCTCAGTTTATTGACTATCATTTCCTTTTCTGCAGGGGAGCTATTTTCTGGGTCACCGATCCAACCAACTTAAAAGGGGTTGCATTGATTAGGTTTTATTGGTGGTGACTTGCACAGAGATGGGCTGACTTGCTCCTACCTGCTAACAGCTCCTTTGTTTCCCCTCCCAGCCCCCACCCACCCTGTTGACTTATGAGAGGGACAAAGTTGGAGCACTTAGGTGGTGAGCTTTATGAAGTGATGGGGAACTCCTGGCTGCATTGCCTCAAGGTCTCTGCAGAGTTAGGTTAAAGTCCATCAAAAAAAAAAAAAAACCAAACTCTAAAGAATTTATGTTCACAGAGCTGGAGTAAAAATACAAGCAAATCCAGAAAGTCACCCATGCATTTAGTGAGCCTTTCCTGATCACCTACTATGTGGGATAATCATAAATAACACCTTAGTGACGTCTGCAGGTTTCAAAACTCTTTTGAACGTATTATCTCACTTGATGCTTGTAACTCTGAGTGATAAACAGAATGATTATTATTCCCACTCCGTGGATGACAGACCAGAAGCAAAGAGAAGAAACCTGTCCTAAATCACATAGTTAGCTAATGGCAAACTCAAAAATTTAAACACAGCGTTGTTTGACTCCAGAGTCTCCATCCCCTCTACTAAGAGCTCAAGGGGCTACGAAGAGGAATTAGGCAAAATTCTTTCTCTTTTTGAGATGGAGTCTCACTCTGCTGCCCAGGCTGGAGTGCAGTGGCGGGATCTTGTCTTGCTGCAACCTCTGCCTCCCAGATTCAAGTAATTCTCCTGCCTCAGCCTCCAGAGTAGCTGAGATTACAGGCGTGTGGTACCACGCCTGGCTAATTTTTGTATTTTTTTTAGTATAGGTAAGTTTCACCATGTTGGCCAGGCTGGTCTCGAACTCCTGACCTCAAGTGATCCGCCCACCTCGGCTTCCCAAAGTGCTAGGATTACAGGCATGAACCACCATGCCCGAATGGCAAAATTCATATTTGATGGAAGTATATGATTATTGATGCATGTGCAGTGCATGTACCACTAATTGACAAAGGGGGGATGGGAGAAGTGGCAGTGGAAACCCTGGAGGCATCTAGCTCAACCCCCCACAATTTACAGGTGAAAAAAAGTGAGTCCCAGAGATGTAAAATAGCGTGTTCAAGGTCAGACAACATTCATTCATTCACTCATTCATTCATTCAATGTGCCAGATACTTGTTTTTGGTCTCACTAGAGCCTAAGAGGGTTCAGCAGAGGAGTGGCTGGTTGCCTGCAGGAACACTCATCTTTATAAAGATAGTATCTATAAACAGCCTTTGATCTTTCTCTACTCTGAGTCACTGATCTCTTTTCACCACAGGCTCTCCCACCCCAGTCCATTACCACATTCAGAGTAGCCCACTTCCGACCAGGACCCCAAAGCTCCAAGCCCCCCAACTTGGTCTTGGTTCAACATTGGAATGCCTCTCCAGTCCCACTTTTCTCCCTCATCCTGCGCTGCTCAGGTAAACCTTGTCTAAAAAGACAGCTAGGCCGGGCACAGTGGCTTACTCTGGGAGGCTGAGGCGGGTGGATCACTTGAAGTCAGGAGTTCGAGACCAGCCTGGCCAACAAGGTGAAACCCCATCTCTACTAAAAATATAAAAATTAGGCCGGGTGCAGTGGCTCACACCTGTAATCCCAGCACTTTGGGAGGCTAAGGTGGGTGGATCACCCAAGGTCAGGAGTTCGAAATCAGCCTGGCCAATGTGGTAAAACCCTGTCTCTACTAAAAATACAAAAATTAGCTGAACGTGGTGGCTTATGCCTGTAATCCCAGCTATGCAGAGGCTGCAGCAGGAGAATCACTTGAACCTGGAAGGCGGAGGTTGCAGTGAGCCGAGACTGCACCACTTGCACTGAGACAGAGCAAGACTCTGTCTCAAAAAAATAAAAATAAGCCTGGGTGCCGTGGCTCACGCCTGTAATCCCAGCATTTTGGGAGGCCAGGGCAGGCGGATCACAAGGTCAGGAGATCGAGACCGTCCTGGCTAACACAGTGAAACCCCATCTTTATTAAAAATACAAAAAAAAAAAAAAATAGCCGGGCTTGGTGGTGGGTGCCTGTAGTCCCAGCTACTTGGGAGGCTGAGGCAGGAGAATGGTGTGAACCTAGGAGGCGGAGCTTGCAGTGAGCCCAGATTGTGCCACTGCACTCCAGCCTGGGCAACAGAGTGAAAAAAAATAATTAATTAAAAATAAAAATAAGGCTGGGTGCAGCGGCTCATGCCTGTAATCCCAGCACTTTGGGAGGCCAAAGTGGGCGAATCACCTGAGGTCAGGAATTCAAGACTACCCTGGCTAACATGGTGAAACCCCATCTCTATCAAAAATACAAAAATTGGCCGGGCGCGGTGGCTTAAGCCTGTAATCCCAGCACTTTGGGAGGCTGAGACGGGCGGATCACAAGGTCAGGAGATAGAGACCATCCTGGCTAACCCGGTGAAACCCTGTCTCTACTAAAAAATATATATTAAAAAAAAAAAACTAGCCGGGTGAGGTGGCGGGCGCTTGTAGTCCCAGCTACTCGGGAGGCTGAGGCAGGAGAATGGCGTAAACCCGGGAGGCGGAGCTTGCAGTGAGCTGAGATCCCAGCACTTTGGGAGGCCGAGGCAGGCGGATCACGAGGTCAGGAGATTGAGACCATCCTGGCTAACCTAGTGAAACCCCGTCTCTGCTAAAAATACAAAAAAAATAGCTGGGTGTGGTGGTGGGCACCTGTAGTCCCAGCTACTTAGGAGGCTGAGGAAGGAGAATGGCGTGAACCCGGGAGGCAGAGCTTGCAATGAGCCGAGATCGCGCCACTGCACTCCAGCCTGGGCGACAGAGCGAGACTCTGTCTCAAAGGAAAAAAAAAAAGGAAAAATTAGTCAGCCATGGTGGTGGGTGCCTGTAATCCCAGCTACTCAGGAGGCTAAGGTGGGAGAATCACTTGAACCTGGAAGGCAGAGGTTGCCGTGAGCCGAGATTGCACCATTGCACTCCAGCCTGGGTGACAAGAGCGAAACTCTGTCTCAAAAAATATATATAAAATAATAAAATAAAAAATAAAAATAAATAAATAAATGAATTAAAGGACTGCTACAGCTACCAGAGCTCTTCTGAAAGCAAAATGCCAACGTGTGCAGAACAAGAATCAATTGTTAGAATTCAATTCAGCCGCTGTGACTTAGGGGTGACAAGTATGCATTTGCAGGAGTGAATATTTGTGTAATGACTCTGGCATAGGAGGTGGGATGGTGAGGAACTATGTGCCTGTCTGTGTGTGCTCATTCATTCATTCATTCAGCAAGCTTCTAGTCCATTATCTCCTGAGAGGCAAGGACTGCACTAGGATCTGGTGATTCAGAGATGAATAAGACACAATCTCTACCCAAGAGAAACTGATGGCTGAATGTGGGAGAAAAACACATGTGCAAAGAATTAGAGCTCAGTGTGGTGAGCACCACAGTCAAGATATTTGCTGGGATGGCTGGGTGCGGTGACTCATGCCTGTAATGCCAGCACTTTGGGAGGCTGAGGCAGGCGAATCACTTGAGGCCAGGAGTTTGAAACCAGCCTGGCCAACATGGCAAAACCCCGTCTCTACTAAAAATACAAAAATTAGCCAGGTGTGGTGGCGCACACCTATAATTCCAGCTATTCGGGTGGCTGAGGCACAAGAATCACTTGAATCCAGGAGGTGGAGGCTACAGTGAGCTGAGATTGTGCCATTGTACTCCAACCTGGGCAGCAGAGCAAGAACTCTGTCTCAAAAAAAAAAAAAAAAAAAAAAAAAAGATATTTGCAAGGGAGAGGAAATGGGAAAGCACATCATAAAAAACAAAGTCTGAGCTGAGGACATAACAAGGACAAATAAGGGTTTATCAAGTAGGCCAAGAGTGAAGGAGGGCCGGTTGTGGTGGCTCAAGCCTATAATCTCAGCACTTTGGGAGGCCGAGGTGGGCGGATCACTTGAGGTCAGGAGTTTGAAATCAGCCTGGCCAGCATGGCGAAACCCTGTTTCTACTAAAAATATAAAAATTAGCCAGGTGTGGTGGTGGGTGCCTGTAAGCCCAGCTACTGAGGAGGCTGAGGCAGGAGAATCACTTGAACCTGAGAGGTGGAGGTTGCAGCGAGTTGAGATTGTGCCATTGCAGTCCAGCCTGGGTGACAGTATGAGACTCTGTCTCAGAAGAAAAGAAAGAAAGAAAAGAAAGAAAGAAAAGAAGGAAGGAAGGAAGGAAGGAAGGAAGGAAGGAAGGAAGGAAGGAAGAAAGAAAGAAAGAAATAGGCCGGGCGCGGTGGCTCAAGCCTGTAATCCCAGCACTTTGGGAGGCCGAGACGGGCGGATCACGAGGTCAGGAGATCGAGACCATCCTGGCTAACACGGTGAAACCCCGTCTCTACTAAAAAAAAATACAAAAAAATTAGCCGGGCGAGGTGGTGGGCGCCTGTAGTCCCAGCTACTCGGGAGGCTGAGGCAGGAGAATGGCGTGAACCCGGGAGGCGGAGCTTGCAGTGAGCTGAGATCCGGCCACAGCACTCCAGCCTGGGTGGCAGAGCGAGACTCCGTCTCAAAAAAAAAAAAAAAAGAAAGAAAGAAAGAAAGAAAGAAAGAAGAAAAAGAAAGAGTGAAGGAGGACGTTCCAAGCAATAGAGAAAAACATGTAGGGGTGTGGTATGTTCTTGGAAGCAAAGCAGTCAAGTTCAAGGGAGGGAGAGAGAGGAGCCCGCAGAGATGGGCCAGGAGATCGCAGTGGGCAGGCTCTGCTGCTGGAGGCTGAGACTGGCGGAAGCCCGATCTCCAGGAGGGCCAAGCTGGGTGACAGAGGGTGGAAGGAGGGAATGTTATTTCTCAAATCTCGCCAACGAGATCAGTTGTTTTTCATAGAAAAGTCCCAAACACAGGCCCTTATTCTTTGGGTCACCATAACTAGGCCCAATTGTGAAATGTGTTCCCTTGGACTGAAGTCCTCTCCCAGCTCCAGCTGAAATCACCAGATTTCAAGCTTCTGCATCCCTCTGTCTTCCTCACTCTCTCCTTCAGGCCCCTGTAATGCAAATTGTGTGTTTTGGTCCTTCTGAATGAGAGAATTAAATCATCTGATTTAAATAAATGTCTTCTCCTAGGCAGGAAGCTTGGCACATTTCAGAGAGAATTCCAGCAAACCCTCCAGAAACAAAGAGAGGACCTGAGATCCACCCAAATGAACCACAGCTAAAAGGGCCGGCCCATTACCAGAACCCGTTTTCTCTGCATAAATCTGCAGCAATCAAGGGACGCGCATTACAAAAACACAGAAAGGCTGCTCACCAGAGGAGGAGCAGCAAGTGTTTGCCAGGCACTCGTGCCAGAGAGATGAGTCCCTGCACCTCTGCCATACCACACACTACACACGTGTGCCCACGCAGGCCCCCAGAAAGTCCCAAATTCCAACTCCAAATGGAGAGGAAAGTTTCTGGGCACTGTTTTAGGGTGGTTCTCACAGATTCACACACACACTCATACCCACTTACACACATCTCACACATCACACATATACACAATCACACCCATGCACAGGTACACACACACCCATCATATCTACATACACATCTCGTACACAACCCATACGTATACTGACACATACTCATACACTTCACGCTCACAAACACAATCATAACCACTTGTACATACACACAACTCACACCACACATATCCTCACAAATACACCCACTCATGCATACACAAAATTCACACATTCACTCACACACACTTCCCACTCACACACAATACACCCTACACTCAATCACAGTTGCTCACACATATTTCACACACGCATACTCACACATAAACACCACACAAACATCTCACACACACACCACACATATACACTCTCACACACATACACTCACACATTTTCTGTGCTCCAGGGAAGCAGACTTTTTTTTTGAGACAGAGTCTTGCTCTGTGGCCCAGGCTGGAGTGCAGTGGTGCAATCTCGGCTCACTGCAACTTCCACCTCCAGGGTGCAAGCGATTTTCCTGCCTCAGCCTCCCAAGTAGCTGAGACTACAGGTGTGCACTACTATGTCCAGCTAATTTTAAAATATTTTTAGTAGAGACAGAGTTTCAACATGTTGGACAGGTTAGTCTTTAACTCCTGACCTCAAGTGATCTGGCCGTCTCGGCCTCCCAAAGTGCTGGGATTACAAGCATGAGCCACTGTGCCTGGCCAAACAAAACCGACACTTTCCATGTCAAGGTGCCAGATGTGTTTGGATGAGAGGGACCTTCTGTTCCACCTGCAAGGCTTGTGGGTGACGTCCTTTGCTGATCAGCACAGCAATAGCGCTTGGATGACATCAGTTCTGCTTCCTGTCCCTAAAACTAAAAGTGAACACTAAAAGTGTACTGCTTCACCAAGATGCCTTTGGGACTATTTCTTTTTTTTTTTTTTTTTGAGATAGAGTCTCGCACTGTCGCCCAGGCTGGAGTGCAGTGGCGCAATCTCGGCTCACTGCAAGCTCCATCTCCCGGATTCACGCCATTCTCGTTCCTCAGCCTCCCGAGTAGCTGGGACTACAGGCGCCCGCCACCACGCCCGGCTAATTTTTTTTTTTTTTGTATTTTTAGTAGAGACGGGTTTTCACCGTGTTAGCCAGAATGGTCTTGATCTCCTGACCTTGTGATCTGCCTGCCTTGGCCTTCCAAAGTGCTGGGATTACAGGCATGAGCCACCGCGCCCAGCTGGGGCTATTTCTAAGTACATTTTATTGGAATAGAACATCTGTGGCCGGGCGCGGTTGCTCCCAGAAATTTCTGCCCAGAAATGTACCTAGTGTAGGTCTGATGCCTTTTCACAAAGACCATCCCCAGATCAAGAGGCAGAACATTTCCTCAAACCCAGAAGTCCCCATGTGCCTCTTTCCAGAGATAACTTTCCCGTTTTTTTTTGTTTTTTTTTTTTGAGACGGAGTCTCCCTCTGTTGCCCAGGGTTGAGTGCAATGGCGCAATCTCAGCTGGCTGTAACCTCCACCTTCCGGATTCAAGCAATTCTCCTGCCTCAGCCTCCCGACTAGCACCCAGCTGATTTTTTTTTTTTTTTTTTTTTTTTTGAGACAGAGTCTCCCTCTGTCACCCAGCCTGGAGCGCAGTGGCACGATCTCAGCTGACTGCAAGCTCTGCCTCCCGGGTTCACGCCATTCTCGTGCCTCAGCCTCCCCAGCAACTGGGACTACAGGCGCCCACCACCACGCCCAACTAATTTTTTGTATTTTTACTAGAGATGGGGTTTCACTGTATTAGCCAGGGTGGTCTCGATCTCCTGATCTTGTGATCCGCCCGCCTTGGCCTCCCAAAGTGCTGGGATTACAGGCGTGAGCCACCGTGCCTGGCCAATTTTTGTACTTTTATAGAGACAGTGGTCTCACCATGCAGGCCAGGCTAGTCTTGAACTCCTGACCTCAGGTGATCTGCCTGCCTTGGCCTCCCAAAGTGTTGGGATTACAGGCATGAGCCACCATGCACGGCCCACTCTCCTGGCTTCTTTTTTTTTTTTTTTTTTGAGGTGGAGTCTCGCTCTGTCGCCGGGGCTGGAGTGCAGTGGCCAGATCTCAGCTCACTACAAGCTCCGCCTCCCGGGTTTACACCATTCTCCTGCCTCAGCCTCCCCAGTAGCTGGGACTACAGGCGCCCGCCACCTCACCCGGCTAGTTTTTTTTGTATTTTTAGTAGAGACGAGGTTTCACCGTGTTAGCCAGGATGGTCTCGATCTCCTGACCTCGTGATCCACCCGTCTCGGCCTCCCAAAGTGCTGGGATTACAGGCTTGAGCCACCGCGCCCGGCCATTCTCCTGGCTTCTAATAATTATAGCACAGATTAGCTTTGCCTGGTTTTGAACTTCATGTAATTGTAACTAGAGGTGCACTTGGATGACCCATAATGACATCCACATCAGGAAATTCAGCACACTGCTGCTGCAGGAAACAAGAGCAGAGAGGAGCTCCAGTCTGTCTAGAAGCCAGACTTCGTGCTGCAAGATGTGGGCCCTGGAAAAAGGGATGCCATGTATAACTTAGACTCTTTCTTGAGCATTTGTGCAAAGTGACTTGAGACTCGGGAGATCCAGATGAGAGGCCCAGTTCTGCCGCGAACTCTCTGGTAACCCTGGATAAGTCACTTTGCCCCTCATCTGTACAGTAGGGGTGAGAATGATAATAACTGAGGTCTCTTGAGCACTTGCTATGTGCCAAAGACTGTTCCAACTCACTTATCCTCTAGACCAGGGGTCAGTAGTTATGGCCTCCTACCTGTTTGTGTACAGCCTGCAAGCTGAGAATCATTCTTACATTTTCAAAAGGTTTGAGGCCAGTCGTGGTGGCTCAAGCCTGTAATCCCAGCACTTTGGGAGGGTGAGGCGGGCGGATCACGAGGTCAGGAGATTGAGACCATCCTGGCTAACATGGTGAAACCCTGTCTCTACTAAAAATACAAAAAAATAAAATTGGCTGGGCGTGGTGGCGGACACCTGTAATCCCAGCTGCTTGGGAGGCTGAGGCAGAATGGCGTGAACCCGGGAGGCGGAGCTTGCAGTGAGCCGAGATCACGCCACTGCACTCCAGCCTGGGTGGCAGAGCAAGACTCCATCTCAAAATTAATTAAATAAATAAATAAATAAATAAATAATAAAAATAAAAGGTTTGAAAAAAAATCAAAAGAATAATACTTCACAGCCGGGCGTGGTGGCTCAACCTGTAATCCCGGCACTTTGGGAAACCTAGGTGGGAGAATCCGTTGAGGCTAGGAGTCGAGACCAGCCTGGGCAATGTAGCAAGACTCCTGTCTCAACAAAAAATTAAAAAATCATCCAGGTGTGGTGGCATGTGCCTGTAGCACTAGCTACTTGGGAGGCTGAGGCAGGAGGATTACTTGAGCCCAATAGTTCCAGCCAGCAGTGGGCTATGATGGTGCCACTGTGCTCTAGTATGGGCAACAGAGTGAGGTCCTCCCTCTCTTTTTTTTTTCCTTTGAGATACAGTCTTGCCCTGTTACCCAGGTTGGAGTGCAGTGGTGCGATCTCAGCTCACCATAACCTCTGCCTCCCGGGTTCAAGCTATTCTCCTCCCTCAGCCTCCCATGTAGCTGACACTATAGGCATGTGCCACCACACCCAGCTAACTTTTGTATTTTTAGTAGAGATGGATTTTCACCATGTTGGCCAGGTTGGTCTCAAACTCCTTACCTCAAGTGATCTGCTCACCTTGGTCTCCCAAAGTGTTGGGATTATAGGTGTGAGCCACCATACCTGGCCAACTCTATCTCCAAATAAATAAATAAGTAAATAAATAAATAACTATTGGGTACTAGGCTTAGTACCTGGGTGATGAACTAATCTGTACAACAAAACCCCATGACACGAGTTTCCCTATATAACAAACCTGCACATGTGCCCCTGAACCTAAAAGTTAAAAAAAGGAATAACACTTTGTGACATATGAAAATTACATGAAATTCAAATGTCAGTGTCCATAAAGTTTTTTTGGAACGCAATCATGCTCATTCATTTACATCTATGGCTGCTTCCAGAGTAGGTATGACAGAGACCTTATGGCCCTCAACCACTAAAATATTTACCACCTGACCATCTGTAGAAAATGGTGGCTGGGCCAGGCACAGTGGGTTTTGCCTGTAACTCCAGCACTTTAAGAGGCCAAGGCAGGTGGATCACCTGAGGTTAGGAGCTCAGCCTGGCCAACATGGTGAAACCCCGTCTCTACTAAAAGTACAAAAATTAGCTGGGCACAGCGGTGGGCGCCTGTAATTCCAGCTACGCCAGAGGCTGAGGCAGGAGGATCACTTGAACCCAGGATGCGGAGGTTGCAGTGAGCCAAGATCGTGCCATTGCACTCCAGCCTGGGTGACAGGAACGAAACTCCATCTCAAAAAAGAAAAGAAAAAGGGGGCTGACCCCTTCTCTAAACTGTGTTCTAACTCCCCTCTCACTCTAGACATTCTTTTTATCATCTTCATGGCCCAGATGCAGAGAGGTTAGATCACCTGCCAGGGGAACCCATCTTGAGGTGGTAGCAGGTGGACTGGCTCCAGTTCACTCCCTCCAGGAAGCACCTTAAGTGAGGCTCTCTGAGGTGGTGGACATGGCATTGCTTTGCAAACTGCAGAGAAGTTTACAAATGTGAGATCTGTACCTCCCTTACCTCCTGGTAGGCATCAGTGACTGAATCTATACTGACTCCCCAGATCAAAATGCCCCAACACCCTACACATACCACACCCAGCCCAAAGACCTCCTCATATGATTAATTAGCACTTTTTCTACAAAATTCTACTTCAGAAGGAGAGGGTTGAGTCTACCATACTCTCCATTCATGGCCAGTTATCCTAACTGGTCTGCGTAGTGCCCTGCTCTTGGTTTCATTCATACATTCCCTTTTTTTTTTTTTTTTGAGACGGGGTCTTGCTCTGTCACCCAAGGTGGAGTGAAGTGGTGAGATCAGAGTTCACTGCAGCCTTGACCTCATGGGCTCAAGCAATCCTCTCACCTCAGCCTCCTAAATTACTGGGACTACAAGGGCATGCCACTGTAATTTTTTTCATTTTTTGGTAGAGATGGGGTCTCACTGTGTTGCTCAGGCTGGTCTCGAACTCCTGGGCTCAAGCGATCACCCCACCTAAGCATCCCAAAGTGCTTGGGATTATACGCATGAGCCACTGCACCCAGTCTGTTTGCTGAGTTCTTTCAAGATAGGTAGTTATTTCGTAGGCATGGGGTTTATTTACATAAATAGCATTGTGTTATATATCTCCTTGTTTCCTACAATTTTTTTCCTCTACAGCATTTATTTGCTCTTTCCTTTCCTGTTGAGATATAACACATATACAGTAAATGAGTAATGAGCACTGATCTGAAATATGAAACTCGATTTTTAGCCTATATATACATCTGTGTAATCATCACCAAGATCAAAATATAGAACATTTCTAGTACCCCAGCAAGTCTCCCTCGTGTCCCTTCAGTCAGTAAACTGCCCTTCCCTGCCTGAGGTACCCACTCTTCCAGCTTCTGTCTCTACCCATTCAATGAATTTTTTCTTGAACATCCTCTGCATGGAATCGTACCTGTCTTTCATGTCTTGCTTCTTTTGCTCAACTTGTCTGGGAGACTCCCCTATGTCGTTGTGAGTAGAGAGAATTTGTATTTTTTGCTGTTGTGGAGCACTGCGTTTTTGAGATCAATCGCGAAGCTCTGTGTACAGGCATCAGTGCTTCTTGCTGCTACCTGGCACCCCTTGGTGCTTCCACCCATTTGACCTTTCCACTCTCCCAGTAAGGGACACCCAGGGTGCCTCCTGTGAGGCTGCTCTGATCATCCTCATCCACATCTCCTTACTGAGTTGTGTGAATATTTCACTGGATGAATACCTAGGAACAGAAACTCTTGGGCACAGGGAATTGACTGTGCCCTAGCAACTGACAAACTGCTGGAATTGACCAGCTCTTTTCCACATCTACTAAGGCAGCAGCAGGGAGAAGGGAAGAAGAGCTGCTTTGGTGATCCTCCTCTGACCCCACTCTCCCCTCCCCCTTGCCCTCCAGGAAAACCTTTCAGCCCCTTCACCTTCTTCTTGCAGGCCCCAACTAAGCGCTTAGCTTCCTGAATGTCGCTGCCTCCGCAGCAGCCCGCACCATCCTGCTGCATTATAACAGGACGATAATCAATGAACTGCTAACTCTATTGCAATAAAGGAGCGAGCCCAACCTTATATAATTCTTTTTAATTGTTTTCTCACATTACAAGGTTTTTTTTTTTCTAAACTTATTCCGCCGTAAGTTATGTCGTTTAATTTCTCAAAGTGCTAATAATTTAATTGCTTCCTTCCTGCAGACAAAGTGCCTGAACTGTCCTCCCTCCCCGGCACGGAGATTATAAAACGGAGTTGGCAGGAACACCTAAGAGGAGAGCCTTTTTGGCGGCAGGATTTGATGGGAAGCAGCTTTCTCAGAAGTCAGTATGTGGGACTGGGAACCTGGCTTGGGACTTCAAAGGGGCATGGGGCCCAGCCAAGCCTGCCTAACTCGAGAGGGTTTATGATAATCACAGGGGAGGGGAAAGGGAAGAGCTGAGATTAGAGAGGCTGGACGAGGGTGGGGAGCATTGAACATGGAGCTTCCCATCCTGAAAGACTGTCAGGGAAGCTGGGCTCCATCTGCAGCAGGAGGGATTTAGATCAGACTTGTAGGTGGGGTGGGGGCATTCCTGACAGTCAGGACTTCGAGGTGCTGACTGGACCCGGGACAGGGTGGGGAGGTGACATCTGATAACAGGAACTAGCCTTTATTGAGCCCTTACTGAAAGCCTGAGCTTCCCTAGAGCATCTCAATTTAGCTGCACACCCAGGTCTCTAAGGCAGGTACTACTAGTATTGCTGTTTTACAGATGAGGAAACTGAGGCATAGAAAGTTCCAGGCCCCGGGCCCGGCGCGGTGGCTCAAGCCTGTAATCCCAGCACTTTGGGAGGCCGAGACGGGCGGATCACGAGGTCAGGAGATCGAGACCATCCTGGCTAACACGGTGAAACCCCGTCTCTACTAAAAAATACAAAAAAAACTAGCCGGGCGAGGTGGCGGGCGCCTGTAGTCCCAGCTACTCGGGAGGCTGAGGCAGGAGAATGGTGTAAACCCGGGAGGCGGAGCTTGCAGTGAGCTGAGATCCGGCCACTGCACTCCAGCCTGGGTGACAGAGCCAGACTCTGTCTCAAAAAAAAAAAAAAAAAAAAAAAAAAAAAGAAAGTTCCAGGCCCCATAGCTTGTTGGTGAATGATGATGAGTTGAATGATGGCGGCCGGGCGCGGTGGCTCAAGCCTGTAATCCCAGCACTTTGGGAGGCCGAGATGGGCGGATCACGAGGTCAGGAGATCGAGACCATCCTGGCTAACACGGTGAAACCTCGTCTCTACTAAAAATGCAAAAAACTAGCCGGGCGAGGTGGCGGGCGCCTGTAGTCCCAGCTACTCCGGAGGCTGAGGCAGGAGAATGGCATAAACCCGGGAGGCGGAGCTTGCAGTGAGCTGAGATCCGGCCACTGCACCCCAGCCCAGGAGACAGAGCAAGACTCCGTCTCAAAAAAAAAAAAAAAAAAAAAAAGAGTTGAATGATGGCATCACATCTTATGTGGCAAAAGGGGGACAGGATCAGGGATGAGCGACTCTTGAAAATTCCAAGGCAGTGATTTCCTTCTTCTTGCCTAGGGTCTGATTCAGCCAGAATTGCTTTAACCTACCCACGCTCAGCCACCCTGTCCCCGACCCCAGTGACTCCCATGATCTTTAGTATATAACCCAAGCTCCTAAACATGGTCTTCGAAATGCTCACTCCCTAGCCTGAGGGTAGATATTTTGAGGACTTCCCCCAAATTTGTTTCTCCCCTAGGATTTCCTTTCTGGCTCCTGCACCTTGGCAAATGCTGCTTCTTTAAACCTGGAACCTACTCCCCTTTCCTAGGATGAAATTTCATTCATCCCATGAGGACTGGCTCAAATGCTGCCTCCCGAGTTCCCCAAGCACAGCCCCTCTCTCAAGTCTCCAGGACACTCCAGAGCACACCTCAGCTGGAGGGAGATCTGATCTGCAGGGTTGCTGGCCTGAGCTTACTCAGTTGCTCCCCTTGCTACTCACTAGCTCTGTGACTTTGGGAAAGTTACTTAGAAACTTTCTTTTCTTTCTTTCTTTTTTTTTTGAGAAGGAGTTTCACTCTTGTTGCTCAGGCTGGAGTGCAATGGTGCGATCTCAGCTCACCACAACCTCCGCCTCCTGGGTTCAAGCGATTCTCCTGCCTCAGCCTCCCGAGTAGCTGAGATTACAGGCATGCGCCACCACACTCGACTAATTTTGTATTTTTAGTAGAGACAGGGTTTCTCCATGTTGGTCAGGCTGGTCTCGAACTCCTGACCTCAGGTAATCCACCCACCTCGGCCTCCCAAAGTGCTGGGATTACAGGTGTGAGCCACCGGGCCTGGCCACTTAGAAACTTTCTAATAGGGAAGTTAGAAAAAAACTTCTCTATGCTGTACACATATATGATGTGGAATAAATGAGTAGCACATGCAAAACATTTAGCCTGGCACATGATGAATGCTAAAAGGTTTGCTGTTGTTCTTGGCTGTCGTTGACCATGTATTCTCATCTCCTAACACAGTGCCTGGCATGTAGCAGTTGCTCAATAAATGAATAAAATGGAAACAATTACTAACTACCTCCTCTCTCCACCCCAGCCCCAGGAATATTCCTGTTTGGAACCCTAGTTGAAACCCCAGGTATAACACCTATTTGCAGTTTCCATTACCCTGGTATTTCCTCTGGAAAGCAGGGACCCAAGGGTTCTGTCTAAATTAAGTCCCTATCCGCCTCCTCACCTCACCCCAAAGACTCCGCAAGAGAGGGCATCTTGAATCAGCAACCACTAAGCATAGAGAAGCCAGAGCTTCACCATCAGCAATCCCTTTGTTTCTTACCTTCCTTTCTCTGGCTCTAGCTGTCATCTCTGTTACCAGGAACTAGGATTCCTCAACTGGGCCTCTGCCTCCTTGTCCTGCGCCTTTGAACATGGGTGTCTGGGACAGACCTCAGGTCTCCTGTTCCCAGTCCATTGAATCTGCTGACACACTAGACAGAAGTTCAGAGGCATTCAGGCTCCAACTGCCATTCTTTTTTTTTTTTTTTTTGAGACGGAGTCTCGCTCTGTCACCCAGGCTGGAGTGCAGTGGCCTAATCTCAGCTCACTGCAAGCTCTGCCTCCCGGGTTCACACCATTCTCCCGCCTCAGCCTCCTGAGTAGCTGGGACTACAGGCACCCGCCACCTCGCCCGGCTGGTTTTTTTGTATTTTTTAGTAGAGACGGGGTTTCACCGTGTTAGCCAGGATGGTCTTGATCTCCTAACCTCGTGATCCGCCCGTCTCGGCCTCCCAACGTGCTGGGATTACAGACTTGAGCCACCACGTCCAGCATCAACTGCCATTCTTGATGTGTGAGTCAGGCAAGTCACTTAACCTTTCTGAGCCTCCAGGTTTTAGTACAATAATATAGAGAGCTGGGTGAGACTCCATGGTGCAAAGCCACACAGAGACAATTCTCTTGGGCTCCCTTCCCTGTAGCAGCAGCCTGCCCTGGGAGACGGAATAGAGCAGGGTCAAAGCTCAAATGCCTTGAGGTCTCCATAGTTTGAGATCCTGAGGGCACCAGGGAAGAGGGGTGGGCTGCAGAGCCATAGAAAAATGAGTGACTTGGAGGCATGAGCAGACACCCTTCTACCATGGGACAAGCAGGGCACCAGGAGTGTGGCTCGAAGTTGCCGTGGTTCCCCCTCATATGCAGCTGCTGAAATTGGGTTGGGCAAAAAGAACAACTCACTCCCCCCGCCCTGTCTGAGCAGAGAAAGTAAGCTTTGTAACTCCCAGAGGAGGGGCCAGCAGGACCCAAAGTCACAAATGCCCCCTTTCTCTACCCCCAGGAGACCCACATATACCAGTGACCCCTCTGCACGAGGCCATGGTTCTGAACTCTCCATCCTCAACAGAGAGCAGCAGAGACCAAGTGAGGGTCTAGCACCTAGAACGATGGAACTTGCAGAACAAGCCAGCGCTAAACAGGGAGGGAACTCAGAGCCTCTGTGGGCTAGAACGGGAACGCCTCCAAGAGTGGCTTCCTCTGCCCTCCTGTTGATATGTACTTATCCTGGGTTGTCTTTGGTGCTCAAACCTTAGTTATGAAAAATGTTATTATTATAACAGCACAGTACCACCTCCCACCCACCTCCCCGACTAAACAGGAAGTGTCTGGCAGGTAGAGGCCTGTTTTGCACCCCTATGGACAAACCCCTCCCCCAGCACCCACTCACTCATTCCTTCACTCACAAATATTTATTAAGCACTGATGTAGTTGCCAGGAGGCCTGAAGCTTATCCTTTAGGGGTGTCAGCCGCTAAATCTCCAGAACCTTGGCCTCCCAGACTTTACCTCCCAAAGGTAAAATTTCCTCCACTCCATCCCAGAAGGGAGGATGGGATCCAGCTAGGGCCTGTAGAGAAGCCACCAGCTTCATGCTTGCAAAGGAAAACCACTTCCCCCTTTCTCTTTCCTCAGTTCCAGGGGTGTGATGGCCCCATGGAAAATTCACAGGCAGGTCTTGGAATCTCTACCAGGGAGTTAGCCCAGGCTCCATTCAGGGAAAGCCCTGCCACCGAGACCAGGCCTGCGTCCAGGGAAACGTGTCCAAGGCCATCGATGTACAAAGGCTTAGGCAACCAGAGATTCCGACCAACCAGGGCCTCTCACACTGGCCTGGAATTACTCTCAGCTTCATGACCAGCCGGCAAAGACATCAGGCCTGGGGCCACAGAGCCAAGATTCCAAAGAGAAAATTCCAAGGCAAATATCTCAAGGGTTTCGAAGGACTGTCTCCCCACTTCCCAAAACTCCCTTCCACAGCATCCCAGAGTCTTTCCCCTCCCGTAATTTAACCTTGTGCTTCCCAGACTCCTGCCCTTGGTGCTGATATCCCCTAAGCCCAGAATATCCTGCCTCTAGTCCCACACCCAAATCCTACCCACCTCAATGCTAGCACCAATGCCACCTCCTCCAAGAAGTCTTCTCTGATCCTCTCAGTGAGGAAGGTCTCTCTCCCTCCTTTAAATACCAAAGTCCAGGCCTCTTCTGTGGCTGTGGATAGGTATTTGGCTTCTGAAAGCAAACAAGCCTGGGTTCACAGGCTAGCTCTACCCCTTCCCAGCAGGGTAACCTTAGGCAAGTTCCCTTCCTGCTTCCTGCTGGGCTGCCCTTGCCTCTGCCTTGCCCAGAGACACTTGACCACCTCTCTTGGGCTGCCCAACCTTCAATGTGGATTCCTAGTATTTGTGAATTAGGTTCTCTGCCTGCAAACTTTTTCTGTTCAGGGCCAGAGAGTAAATATTTTAGGCTTTTCAAGCCATACTGTCTCTCTTGCAACTACTAAACTGTCCTGTTGTAACACAAAGCAACCTAAAATAGTAAATAAGCATGGCTGTGTCCTAATAAAACTATTTCTGCACACTAAAACTTGTATTTCTTGGCCAGGAGCAGTGGCTCATTCCTGTGATCCTAGCACTTTGGGAAGCCAAGGCAGGCGGAGCCTGAGCACATGAGTTGGAGACCAGCCTGGGTAATGTGGCGAAACCTCATCTCTACTAAAAATACAAAAACTTAGCCAGGCATGGTAGCATGCACCTGTAGTCCCAGCTACTCAGGAGGCTGAGGCACAAGAATCGCTTGAACCCGGGAGGCAGAGGTTGCAGTGAGCTGAGATCATGCCAATGCACTCCAGCCTGGGTGACAGAGTGGAACTCCAAAAAGAAAAAGAAAATGAATTTCTCATATTTTCACATGTCAAAAAATACTGTGTTTAACAATTTTTTTTCAATCATTGAAAAAAAGCACTTTGTGGCTTACAGGCCATACACGTCCTTCCATGTCTCTCCTGAGAGCACTCCTTGGCTGCGAACTCAGTTCCAGAGGCTGCACAAAGCTGCTCCCTCTGATTCAGCTTCAGCAGGGAGTCTGCAAAGCCCTGACTGTTCCAGGGGCAGGCTTGGGTGCCACAGGAAGTACACAAGTGAGGCACCCAGCCTGCTCTCTAGGAACTTCTAATCCAATGTGGGGACCCAAGACAGATCCACAGAGGATTTAATGGTAACACAAGGTTGGGGAAGATGAGCATCATGAAAGAGACCTTATCTTTTCCAATGAACAAATACTTTCTTTTTTTGTTTGTTTTTTTTTTTTTTGAGATGGAGTCTCACTCTGTTGCCCAGGCTGGAGTGCAGTGGCATGATCTCGGCTCACTGCAAGCTCTGCCTCCCAGGTTCACACCATTCTCCTGCCTTAGCCTCCCAAGTAGCTGGGACTACAGGTGCCTGCCACCACACCTGGCTAATTTTTTGTATTTTTTTAGTAGAGACGGTGTTTCACCATGTTAGCCAGAATGGTCTCGATCTCCTGACCTCGTGATCCATAATTTGTTGGCACCCGGCCAACAAATACTTTCTTTACAACTTACATTGACAAAGCTGAAGGAGAACGCTGGCTCCCTGGGAGAAGAAATGCACCAGGAGAGACTTCATGGAGGAAATGGCATTAGACATGGACTTAAAAGAATAGGAATTCTGGCTGGGTGCAGTGGCTCATGCCTGTAATCCCAACACTTTGGGAGGCCAAGGTGGGTATATCACGAGGTCAAGAGATGGAGACCATCCTGGCCAACATGGTGAAACCCAGTCTTTACTAAAAATACAAAAATTAGCTGGGCATGGTGGCAGGCGCCTGTAGTCCCAGTTACTTGGGAGACTGAGGCAGGAGAATCACTTGAACCTGGGAGATGGAGGTTGCAGTGTGCCAAGATTGCACCACTGCACTCCAGCCTGGAGACAGAGTGAGACTCCGTCTCAAAAAACAAAACAAAACAAAACAAAACAAAACAAAACAAAAGAATAGGAATTGCAGAACTGAAGCTGTCACCCTTCACTGTTTCCTCCTGAAAGGCAGCCCCCTGGCTTTTGCATAAAAACATTGAAGACTTATAGCTATACTCCAGCCCCACACACCTATAATGCTATCACCAGAAGGCAGGCTCCTTGGGCGAGGGCAAGGGCCTTCCTCATTTCTGAGCCTCTGGACATGTTTCTGAGCCTAGCACATGTTTTTTTGCAGAGTGTATTTCTGTAAATGCTTGTTGAGACTGAATTGAAGTTGGAGTTAGGGGAGATGATGACAAAGTAGATTCCTGATAGAAATTGGACCAAATGAGGTCGGGTGTGGTGGCTCACGCCTGTAATCCCAGCACTTTGGGAGGCCGAGGCGGGCGGATCACTTGAGGTCAGGAGTTTGAGACCAACCTGGCCAACATGGTGAAATCTCTTCTCTACTAAAAATACCAAAATTAACTGGGCCTGGTGGTGTGTCCCTGTAATCCCAGCCACTTGGGAGGCTGAGGCAAGAGAATCACTTGAACCCAGGAGGCAGAGGTTGTAGTGAGCTGAGATCCCGTCACTGAACTCCAGCCTGGGCAACAGAGTGAGATTCTGTCTCATAAAAAAAAAAAAAAAAAGGAAAAAAAAAGCAATTGGACCAAATGGATTAGGTCATTCCTTCCATTTTATCCAGCTCCTCAGGCCCAGAAAGACATTTCCCAAGGAATGAGTCAACTGTCTTGGGCACAACCTTAGACCACCTTAAAGGGGACTCCTCATTCTGACTTCTTACCACAACCTTCTGACTTCTTAAAAATGAGATGTGAGGCCGGGCGCGGTGGCTCATGCCTGTAATCCCAGCACTTTGGGAGGCGGAGGCGGGTGGATTGCCTGAGCTCAGGAGATCGAGACTAGCCTGGGCAACACAGTGAAACCCCGTCTCCACTAAAAACAATACAAAAAATTAGCCGAGCGTGTGCCTGTAGCCCCAGCTACTCGGGAGGCTGGGGCAGGAGAATCACTTGAACCAGGGAGGCGGAGGTTGCAGTGAGATGAGATCGCGCCACTGCACTCCAGCCTGGGTGACAGAGCGAGACTCCATCTCAAAAAAAAAAAAAAAAAAAAAGATGTGAAACAGTGATTACTATAACCTGCACGCGCGTGTGTGCACATGCACACACACACACACACAGACACCCTTCCCTCTTCTGACAGCCCCCCTCTGCCTCTTTAAGCGGAGGCTCCTCTTCTCTGCCCAGTAAGGTGGGGCCTTTTGTACCAATAGTAACTGCAGACTGGGCCCCGAGGAACTCAAAGCCACCTCCCCACAGAACCCAAACGAGTGCAGCCAGCACCACCTCAGTCAGCACCACCTTGTATATCAGAGAGGTCATTGCCTCTAACCTGGCACGCCCCAAACCATGACTAAGCAGTTGTTGATGCTTCCCCAAGACAACATTATGCAGGAGAAGTTGTAACCAAAGAGGAAGGAATTAATTAATGTATGTGAGGTCTGAATTGGCTTGGGTATATATGTATTGATTGTCTTACCAAGGATACACCAGAAACTGAACATAGTGGCTGCCTCCAGGAAGGCAAACTGAGCTGCTAGCGGACAGAGAGGGGAGAGATTTAAAAATTTCACTGGCGAGTGCTACATGAGTTTTGAATTTTGTGCCATGAGGATATCTTTTTTTTTTTTTTTTTTTGAGACGGAGTCTCGCTCTGTTGCCCAGGCTGGAGCGCGGTGGCCGGATCTCAGCTCACTGCAAGCTCCGCCTCCCGGGTTCACGCCATTCTCCTGCCTCAGCCTCCTGAGTAGCTGGGACTACAGGCGCCCGCCACCTCGCCCGGCTAGTTTTTTGTATTTATTTTTAGTAGAGATGGGGTTTCACCGTGTTAGCCAGGATGGTCTCGATCTCCTGACCTCGTGATCCGCCCGTCTTGGCCTCCCAAAGTGCTGGGATTACAGGCTTGAGCCACCGCACCCAGCTGCCATATGGGTATCTTACCTATTCAAATAAATAAATGTTTTACAACATACACAATGTTGTTTTAAGCAAATGCAACATAAAATGTGGATTCAATAGCTTGTTTTCAACTCTGCAGGCACAGCTGAAACAATAAAAGCAGGTATCTGGTTACTTACTACCCTGTAGAAAGACAGAGGGGAAAACACAGAGAACCCAGTGCCATTTAAAATCTCACCAGGCTGGGCGTGGTGGCTCACGCCTGTAATCCCAGCACTTTGGGAGGCTGAGGTGGGTGGATCACCTGAGGTCAGGAGTTCAAGACCAGTCTGACCAACATGGTGAAACCCTATGTCTACTAAAAATACAAAAATTAGCCAGGTGTGGTGGCTCATGCCTGTAATCCCAGCTACTCGGGAGGCTGAGGCAGGAGAATCACTTGAACCTGGGAGGCAGAGGCTGCAGTGAGCCGAGACTGCAGCACTGCACTTCAGCCTGGGCCACAAAAGCGAAACTCCATCTCAAAAATAAACACATAAAATAAAATAAAATCTCACCAAATGATCATGCAAATAAGGATCCTGCCTGGGAAAAGACGGGGGTCAGAGAAGCCAGGTGGAGAGAATTGACAGAGAATTAACAGTACTCACCGTGGAGGTGAGGAAAGGGAGCTCCAGAGGCCCATCACCCTCCCAGCATGAGTTTGCATGGGGAGGGCAAAGACATTTAAAGAGAGAGGAGTCGGAGCCTGGTGACTCCCACCCTGTGATGCACATAAGTTGAAGTAGGAGAGAGAAGGTGGTGCGCAGGAAAACAAGCCGCGGTGCCTGCCTCCACCTCAGCCACTCATGCATCCCCAGCACTTCCCCAATCTGAGACTTAGTTTCTTTGTCTCTACAATGAAGGATTTGGCCCAGACAGATCTCCAAGGTGCCTCATGGCTCTAATATTCTCTGATTTGATGGCTGCAGCCTTCGGCAAACGTGCATAAAATAGATTAGTTTTAGCAGTAGTAAAAACAAAACTGAAAATCAGATTTATCATTTTAATTAAATATACTTTACATTTTCAATTTCTAGGGAGCAAAATGCTCCCCCCTCCATCAGTTTTCTCTTTGTGGGAGACATTCATGTCTGACATGCAATTTAAGAAAATACCAAACCACATTGTAAGATACACAATTACAAGACCCTAACAGGCATTTCTTAACAGGAAAGTGGGGCGGGGGAAGAACATAAAAAGGAAATGTCAAGTAGGGGAGGGTCAGGTGGGATCAGGAGCCCAGGGAACTGGGTATCAGGCTGGTAAGAACAACGTGCTATTGTTTTTACTCAGCCCTCAGAAGTCACTATCTCTGGAACTCTGTGGAGCTGGGGAGTCTGAAGCGTGTGGTTTGGTTCCCTCTCCCTGGGTGACATAAGGCAAATTGGTCTCTGGACTTTAGAGTGCTCAACTATAAAATGGAACTAAATATACCTACTTTGAGGAACGCTGGGAAAATGTAATAAGATATCTGAAAAGGCTTAGGAAAACAGTAAAGGGTAAAGCACACATGCCAACACTGTATTTATTTTATTTTATTTTATTTTATTTTATTTTTTTGAGATGGAGTTTTGCTCTTGTTGCCCAGGCAGAAGTGCAATGATGCGATCTTAGCTCACTGCAACCTCCGCCTCCTGGGTTCAAGCGGTTCTTTTGCCTCACCCTCTCAAGTAGCTGGGATTATAGGTATGCACCACCATGCCCAGCTAATTTTGTATTTTTAGTAGAGAGAGTGTTTTGTCATGCTGGTCAGGCTGGTCTCAAACTCCTGACCTCAAATGATCCACCTGCCTCTGCCTCCCAAAGTGCTGAGATTACAGGCATGAGCCACTGCGCCCGGCCCAAACACTGTAGTTTGAAAACTCAAGTTGGGGTCCAGAATGCCTGGTCCCCATCTGGTTAGGTATCATGTCCTCTCAGCATGCGTTCCCTAACATCCTTTCTTTCTGCCATCCTCTTCTCCACCCAGGCACGTGGTCCCCACAAAGCAAGAGGAAAGCAGCGCCCCTACCCAGAAGGAGCATCATTTCCTGGGCTCTGGGCTCTGTGGCTCCAGATCATTAACTAACAACCGGGGTTATAAATTACCGGATAAATCTGGGCTGGGGTCACCAGTAGGATAGATGAGAATCAACAGGAGAAATAAATCTACAGCAGCAGCTCCCTGAGTTTCAGGAAAGCCCTATAGCCTGGGGGCAGTCAGGGACTAGTGAGAGAGGAGTTTCTGTTTTAGATAAAAACAAAAACAAGGCTGGGCATGGTGACTCAGGGCTTGATTGCCTGAGTTCACGAGTTCGAGACCAGCCTGGGCAACATGGCAAAACTTTGACTCTACAGAAAATACAAAATGTACGGCCGGGCGCGGTGGCTCACACCTGTAATCCCAGCACTTTGGGAGGCTGAGGTGGGCAGATTACCTGAGGTCAGGAGTTCAAGACCAGTCTGGCCAACATGATGAAACCCCGTCTCTACTAAAAATACAAAAAAATTAGCCGGGCGTGGTGGTGTGCACCTGTAATCCCAGCTACACGGGAGGCTGAGGCAGGGGAATTAGTTGAACCCGTGGAGGTTGCTGTTAGCCGAGATTGCGCCACTGTACTACAACTTGGGCAACAGAGCAAGACTCCGTCTCAGAAAAACAAAAACAAAAAATACAAAAATTAGCTGGGAGTGGTGGCACCTGCCTACTGAGATTGCACCACTGCACTCCAGCCTGAGCGACAGAGTGAGACCCTGTCTCTTAGAAAAAAAAAAAAAAAAAATCAAGGCCAGTGTGGTAGCTCACACCTGTAATCCCAACACTTTGGAAGGCCAAGACAGGAGGATCCCTTGAGGCCAGGAGTTCAAGACCAACCTGGGCAACAGAGCAAGACTCTGACTCTGCCAAAAAAAAAAAAAAGAACAAGAAGAAGGATAATTAAAAATAATTTTTAAAAAATCTCAGAAATAAATCCAGGAATTCTCCCCACCACCCATTACCACCTTTCTCCCAAAAGGATTCAGGTAAGAGTCAAGTCCCCAGGCTTCTGCCAGTGCTGACAGAGCTGTCCCTGTCCCTGCCTTATCGAGCTCGGGCGTCCACTCGGTTGCACATTATTCCTGACGACAAGAGCAAATATAGACACTCTCAGAGGGCTGAGGAGAGGCAAAGTGGAATAAGCGGTGTTTAATCTTTAACGAGAGAAATTGCCTTGCCTTAGCAGAGCCCCACCCAGCAGGCGCTGTGGCCCCTCATAATTCAAGTCCGTACTTAATTAAAAAGGGGAGCATCCTGGACTCTCCCCAACTGGCACCAATTCCATTCTCATCCTTCAGCCTGCTGACATTTGTCTGTTTGTCTCTCTTCAACAGAAAGAGAAAAAAATCAAAAGGAAAAGAAAATGTTATATCCTGCAGCTTTCTGAGAGGTCCCGTCCTTGAGCTGGAGCGCTTCATCTAGAAGCAGAGAGGGTTGAAATCTAACAGGAGGAGACAGAACAGGACAAGGAATGCTTTGCATTTTGGAGAGAGCCCTGAGCTACTGCAAATAGCAAGTATGAAAAGCTAAAGTCACCAGCACCTTCTAAAAATAAAACTTGGTCTCCTTGGGGCATCCTTGATTGCTGGCCTCCGGCACTGGGCTCCAACATTTCCTCCTGGGACAATATTCCAGAAGAAAGGACGATGCATTTATTTAGCCTTGTTTAAAAATATTAAGATGTGGCCAGGTGCGGTGGCTCATGCCTGTAATCCCAGCACTTTGGGAGGTTGAGGCAGGCAGATCACGAGTTCAGGAGATTGAGACCACCCTGGCTAACACGGTGAAACCCCGTCTCTACTAAAAATACAAAAAATTAGCCGGGAGTGGTGGCGGGCGCCTGTAGTACCAGCTACTTGGGAGGTTGAGGCAGGAGAATGGCATAAACCCGGAAGGTGGCGCTTGCAGTGAGCCGAGATTGTGCCACTGCACTCCAGCCTGGGCAACAGAGCAAGACTCCGTCTCAAAAAAAAATAAATAAATAAAGATGTTTCTCACTGGGATCCTGACAAGTTCCAATTACAGCACCCCAAAAGGTAACACTCCCCCCGGCCTGGCTAAGGCGACATAGGACATTACTTGACCCTATTTATCTCGTCCATCTGACCTTGAGGAGCCAAGGTTACCCCACTGGGTTCCACCTTTTAAGGCTCTGGAACTCAGCTCTTCCAGACCATGAGGAAGCCAGGCCTTGAGGATACTTCCATCCTCCTCTCACAGTCACATGGCATAGGTCACCCACAGGATGTCCCCAGCTAACCCAACCCAGAGAACCAAATCCAGCCCTATGCCGCTCATTCTTTGAAACCTGCCCTGGGGAAAGCCTGCTTCTCTGATGGCTCCTGAGCCACCTTGATATCGGATCCAGGTGAATCCAATAGCTTCCTCTCCCTACTCATCACAGTGCTCTGATCTTCCAGCCTCCTGAGCAAGTCACAGCCTGCCTTTATATGAACATTTGCATATCAAAGCCTCACATTTACATTTTATAACTTAGGCTTCTGGGAGTCAGGTCAGAGTTCAGCCCCCAATCTACTAGCATAGCTGGGAAAGAAGCATTTACCTGTGCAACCCCCACCAAAGATGTGTTGGAGGGTGTCAGGGAGTACGCTGTATGTGTCCATGAAGCTGTGTGTCCAGGAGGGGACTGTGAGCGTCCTGCATCCAAGGGTGTTCCTGTGTATCTCTGGCTCAGGTGTGGGCTCCATCTGGCCTGTTATGTGGTCCTTCAAAGTGTTTGCATGCCTGTGAGTCTGTTTGGGGTGTCCTCAGTCTGTTGTGGGAGCCCTTGGGGTAGATGTGTGTTTGTGAGGGCTCTGTTTCCTCATTTGTAAAATGGGAATGAAAATCCTAATACTTACCTCACAGGATCGTTATGAGGTTGCCTTAGTTAATGCAGGTCATGCACTTATAGCAGGGCATGGCTCAGTACATGTCAGTTATTGTGACTCAATTCCCAATAGAAATTCCAGCTCCTCTATTCCTTCCTCCCCAACTACTTCCAGTGGTGTAAGAGGCGAGTGTTCCCCTTGGAAATATCACCGTTCTGAGCCTGGACATTCAATCAGAGGTCAGCGACAGCAGCAGTATCTTCTCTTACCCTGAGGGAGGAAGGCCCCTTAGCCTCTGCCAGGGCTGGGGAGGATTGGGAATGTGGAGGGGGCACTTACTCACCAGGGAGCCAGGGGTCCTCCAGAAGAATGTAAGAACTCAGAACCAGCAGCCTGGGCAACACAGTGAGACCCTGTCTCTACAAAAACAAACAAACAAACAAACACATTAGCCAGGCATGATAGTGCATGCCTGTAGTCCCAGCTGCTTGGGAGGCTGAGATGGGAGGATCACTTGAAGCCAGGAGTTTGAGGTTACAGTAAGCTATGATGGCACCACTGTACTCCAACCTGGGTGACAAACGGAGACCCTCCTGTTTCTCTCTTAAAAAAAAAAAAAAAAAGGCTGGGCTTGGTGGCTCGTGCCTTTAATCCCAGAACTTTAGGAGGCCAAGGCGGTGGATCACCTGAGGTCAGGAGTTCGAAACCAGCCTGACCAACATGGTGAAACCCCGTCTCTACTAAAGATACAAAAAATTAGCCACGCATGGTGGTGGGCACCTATAATCCCAGCTACATGGGAGGCTGAGGCAGGAGAATTGCTTGAACCTGGGAGGTGGAGGTTTCAGTGAGCTGAGATTGCGCCTTTGCACTCCAGCCTGGGCAACAAGAGTGAAACTCTGTCTCAAAAACAAAAACAAAAAAACTCAGAACCAGAGGGGCACTGGCACCCCTAGAGAGACCCCATCCTACTGAAGTGCCCAGTACCAACTTAAAGACCCACTGGACTCTTCTTCGTTGTCATGGAGATCACACCAGAACTGCCTTCCAGGAAGAACCTTGTCCTCCTCTCCACTTCTCTTGGCCAGAACTCACACTTGTCTCTAAACTGGTTCCATCCAACCCAAAGCTGGGATTTGCTTGGGCTTGTTTCTCCTTCCTTGGGCAGGGTTCCTGCTAAGATCAATTAGTTTGGTCTTTATGGTACCTATTCACTACACAAGCATTTCATGCCACCCTCATAAGCATGCAGACAGGCTGAGGAGGACTTACAGAGGCAAATGAGCTCTGGAGAGCTCTCCATAGATAAGGATGTCTATACCATGAGGAAGAATGAAAAACATCCACACCAGAGATAGAGTTAAGAATGTTGTATGGGGATAAAAGGAACTGATTCAGGTTATCATGGAAGGCTTCCTGGAGGAGAGGGACAATAGACATGAGTCTTATAGAATATTATAGCACCTATAGAAAGGGAAGTTTATTTTCATTTGCCCAAGCTGATCTCATGGAATGAGCCCTTATGAACGCTAAACAGCAATTTTATGTTTTAGCCCCAGTTCTAGCCAGACAGGCCCAAAGAACTTACATGTGTCATTTCCTTCTCTGAAACTCCACTGCCTCATCTGTAAAGTGGCGGGTGTTAGGTTAGATGAATTTGGGTAGCCACTCCTGCTGGCCTGGCATTTGAACATTCTTTTGTGTTTATCACAAACAGGCAGGACGCAAAATCAGGCTGTCCTCAAAGGAGTGCGTAGGCTGGAGACACAGAGAATTATCTCAGAAAAAAGGCCTTTGAGGATTCATGTCCTTTGTGCCCCCATGGCCACAGCCCAAGCACCCCAGCTCCCCTCAGATGTCTGTCTTGGTCATAGCTGCTTGCCTGGAACCCAGCACTGTATCTGAAATGATAAATGCTTATTGAAAGAAGTGATGAATGGATGAGATGACAGAGACTATGACCAGCTTCTTAGCTAAAACTGAAACCCATCCTGCCTCCAGATCATCAGATCCTTTGGGACTTTTGCTCCTTTTGCTGGATCTCAGATAAAAGGGAAGATGGCAGAAAGGGAGCTACACTTTCAGAAATCATCTACCCTGGGGCTTCTGGTTTCTGCTGCAATCAATAGAAAGTGGGTCACAAAACAGCTCTGCAGAGAACAGACCCTTGAGGAAAAGCCTGGTTTCTGTGCCAGTTTACATTTATTGATCACCTACTGTGTATCAGTTGTTACATAGCTTAACTCATTTAATCATGGCTTCAGAGGGGTGTACAGGAGTGTGTGAGGGATTTGAGGTTCTAAACCCCAGAGGTGCTGACTAGCTGAGTGACCTCAGGCGAGTTACCATCCCTCTCTGAGCTTTCATTTTTAATATCTGTAAGATAAAAACGATCCATTCCGCCGGGTTATGGGAACGAAATGAGCACGTGGAAGTGGAGAGCTTCATAAATGCTAGTTATTATTGTTCCTCTGGGCACACAAGCCTGGTCGCCTCCCTCCTGGGCGCACACAGACATGTTCATACTCCCACGTACACGCAGATGCAGAGACATGTGCAGACGCCAGCCGGAGGAGCTCGCGGCGCATCAGACCCAAGACCGTGGCGGAGACGGGGGAGAAGCCGCGGGGTCCTCGGCTTCTCTTTTTCTCTCGGTTCTTTATGAATGAACTCCGGCCGCGAGTTTTATTTTTTTATGAATGGGAGCCGGAGCAGTGAATGAAGCCGGGAGCCAACCCCTACATTCTGATTGGCCCCCGCGGCTGGGAAACTCCGCCCCCCGGCCAGGCCGGACGACTCTCTGGATTGGCGGGCGTGCCCAGCCCTGGGGTTCCATTCACAAAAGTCAATGAAACAAAGGGAACCGGGGGGCAGTGGGGTGGGGGGGAAGAGACAAGGCCGAGCGAAGGAAATGCACCAATCAGCTGCTCCCCCGGGCTCACAACTGTCTGCGGCGCCCGAAAAACAAGTCGGTGCGCTGGGGACCCGGGGCCGGGGCCGCCTTGCTCCGGCCTAGCCCTGCGGCCCTCGGTGCGGGCCCCAGGGCATGCTCGGGACCCCCCGCGGCTCCAGCCCAGAAGCCCCGGCCTCAGGTGAGGCTGCAGGAGGGAAAGGGAGGGAGAGTGTCTGTGATTCCCCGCCTCGCCCCCAACGCACACCACACTCACTCTCACCATCCGCCTCCGCAGATTCCAGGGCGGGGGTGGGAGGCTCTGGGATTCGGGGTTGGAGGGGGCGCGGGAGTTGTGGGCATGCGATGGTGTGCGCCTCGCTTGCTTCTCCGCGCGCGCGCGCGCACACACACACACACACAAACACACACACACGTCTTATGTAACCGAGCCCGGGTAGCGCAGGGCTGCAGAAAGCAGAAACCGCGAGCCCGGCTCCTGGGAGCAGGTGGGACCTCTTTTAGCCTTTGGCGGGAGGGGAGTGGTGGTGGCGCTCGGCCTGGCAGGCGGAAACCTCCCCATCGCCCCAGTGAGTCGGAGAAGTTTCGCCGTCGGACCCAGAGCCTTGGGACTGCCCCCTGCCGCCACCCCTCCCCGCCCCCATCGCAGCCCTCCCTGGACGGTGTGCGAACGCAGACCCCTCCCCCCCAGGTCTCGGCCCCCGCTTGGGGACCCGGCCGTGCGGCCGGAGGGAGCGGCCGGATGGAGCGGAGGATGAAAGCCGGATACTTGGACCAGCAAGTGCCCTACACCTTCAGCAGCGTGAGCGCCGCGCCGGCCTCCAATCCCGCCCCGCCCCGCACCCAGCCCCTACTCTCACCACAGTCCCCCTCCCTGCGGTCCCAGCGGAGTCCTGGGCTGCCCCGCCCCTGAGTCACCCGAGGACCCCAACCTCGTCCCCCAGACTAAGCGCCTCAGGGTGACTCGGGGGTATTCTCCCCGCTTCTCGCAGAAATCGCCCGGAAATGGGAGCTTGCGCGAAGCGCTGATGGTCCCGCAGGGGAAGCTCATGGACCCGGGCTCCCTGCCGCCCCTCGACTCTGAAGGTAAAGAGCAAGAGAGACAAACCGCGACCCTCCTCCGCCACACACACACACACCACACACACACGGCCGATCCTGGAACCCCCGCCTGTTTCCCCAAAAAGCTCGCCCTCCAAGGGATTCTGGTCATTCTTCTTGGTCCCTACTCCCAAGGCAGGGGAGTCACCGGGGCTTACTAGGGCTCCTTCTCTCTTACCGTCCCCTCCACCTCACCTCCAATCCCACTATTTACCCCTCAGATCTCTTCCAGGATCTAAGTCACTTCCAGGAGACGTGGCTCGCTGAAGGTGAGTAGTTTTGTGACCTTTTCTATTTTGGGAGGCTTGACAGGGGAACACTCCGTAGCCCCTGGTATTCCACCCTAGCCCTACACTTCTCCTCACCCTTCCCTGCCTCAAGGAGTTCTCCAAGGCCCTTTCCCCAGGTCCCTTGCCACTCTACTCACCCCAGCACCCAGCGTGGACACTTATATTGATATTTATTTTCTCTACCCTGAGCCAGGCTTGTGTAACTAGGCTTGAGGATGAATCAGACCATTGTGTGGGGTATTTGCTTATTTGAATGGAACTTGGCCTCAGGCCCATTTTCCTGGTTGAAATTTTCATTTGCAAAGTTTGTTTTGCAGAAGCCGCCAGGGCAAGGTGCGTGTTGCGGTGTTGTTGGTGGGGGCGGGGGGCAGCAATTAATTTGTCACCTATCCTCTGGAGTTGCCCAAGCATTGATTCTTATCCCCTGGGTTTCTCTTCTTCCCAACCCCCAACACCAAACAATTTACTGTCCAAGCCAAAAAAACAACAAAAGTTTAAATAATTCTTTTCGGCAGTCCTTTGGCACGGAGAGCCCAGGGCTCCCTCCCCAGATAGCCTTGATTGTAATTCTAATAGCAAGTGTTCCTCCCTCTTCCATCCCGCTTGAATACCTCCGCCCCCAGGCAAATTCCCCCCTTCCTGTGTGCTGGCCGGGATGGGGACCGTGGCTGGGCCTGATGGGGAGTTGGTGTGTTCGAGAGGTTTCCTGGTTGGATTCTTCGGTGCGTTTTTGTGGGGCCTGAGGATGTCGCTGGTGGGGCTGCAGGTGGGAGGCAAAATGGTGGTTTAGACAGTCTCTGAGAGGGAAGGGTTAACTACCCCCATCTTAGGGTTTATTTTAACGCTATGAAAGTGAAGAAGCCAAAACACTAGGAACTTCTTTTTTGAGGTCCTTTTAAGGTCTTTTCCTTAGGATCTCCTCATCCCTCCACCCTGGGTATATAATTTTTTTAAAGCTCAAATCCATCTGCCCTGGAACTCTCCATAGAAGCTTGGAGTAAAAAGAAAATGACCCCTGACTAGATCCTTGGAGTGAGACTAGGTCTGTCTTGCCCACTATGATATTTTAAAAATATATATGTTGACAGAATGACTATTTAGCATAGAGCAAGCAGTCAAGACATTTTGTGGAATTAATGGCTGAATGGCTGTGTGAGTGCTAGAGGGATCTGGGGGTTCTGAGGGTATTGTGTGCATCTTCCCCGACCCTGCAAGTCCTGTATGCCCAGCTCCAATTTACAGGCAGAGCTTTGCCCCGTCTCCCCATCCTCCTCCTGAGGTTCCAGAGCTGGGCTGAAGAACGCAGAGGTGTCAGTTTCCATGGGCTCTTAAAGACTTCCTTTCCCAGCGCCTGATTTCCCTCTGGCTCACCGGGCTTCATTCCTTGCCTGTCAGCTGAGAGTCCCCACAGTGGGCAGCTCCTGGGGCTGTGAGCTAGGGGTGGGCTGAGGTTGGCATTTTGGCAGCAGCTGGTCCATCTGTGCCTGGGTTTGAGATGGGAGGGGGAGGAAAATGCTCTCATCTCTCTATTTTGGAAGTCCCACCCTTTGGCCAGGGGTCTGGAGAGGGTAGGCATGCCTGTGTCAGTGTCAGTGTGACAGCAAGTGTGTGTGTGTGCGAGAGAGACAGAGAGTGTGTGTGCGTGTGTGTGTCAGTTATATGCTGCTGCCCTGTACATTTAAATTCAGTGGGTGGGGAGGTGGGGGTGGGGATTGCAAGGCGGAGGTGGGGGGGCGCGCTGGGATCTCCTTGGTTCCCTCTCCTTCCTTCTGAGGGAGCAGCTCAGGTTCCCAGCTGGCAATGGATGGCCAGGCCTGAGAGGGGGATGCTGAGGCCGATTGCTCCTTCTCACTTTCTCTGCGGAGACAGATGCAGCTGCCGGGGCCCTGTCCCCCTGCACCATCCCAGCACCACCCCAGTCTCCTCTCCTGTCTCTTCCCACCAGGTCAGTGACCCCGGCAACCCATGGGGAGCTTTGGGGTGGCAGGGAGGGACTAGCTTCTTTGGAAACTTGCCAGTGGTGGAATGCATTAGGAGCAATGGGGACCAGAGCCCAACCTCCCTCTCTCAGTTTGGTTTTTTCCAAACCCCCAGTGTGGAGAGAAGCAGCTAGTGTGGGTGGGGCTGTGAAGACTTAGCATTTGGAGGAGGCACAGGTTGGAGTCAGGCAGGTATAGGGAGATTCCCATGTGGTTGCAGGTTCAGTGTCCTGTGTCCGTGCGTTGAAGGGTGAGTGTGAGTGCGGCTTTATGGAGGCAGTTCACATACCCTTGGGGCTGGGTTTTTGTAGATAGCAGGGAATGATGTGAGGCTAGGAGGGCGTGTCTGATTTGGGGGTGCCTGGAATCTGTTGAGATGTTGGGGAAAGAATCAGGCTGCTACAAGGAGACCCAGGCTCAGGCAGGCTGAACCCAAAATGTGTCTGGCTATGGTAAAAGATGTGCTGGTTTCTTGTTGAAGGTTCCTTTCCAGGCTTGTCAGGAGCCCTGAACCTTTGGGGATAAAGACTTTGTTGTCTATTTGGTAGTAAGGGCCATTGACTCTAGGCCATGACTCCTTTGTGTGAGGCTGGGGTCTGTGGATTCCCAGAAGCTCTGTGGACAGGTTGCTGGGATCATGATCCCTCTGATACTGTGTGTAAAATTGCTGGAAGTGCACCATACATAAAGGTGTATGGATTTGTTTAGGAAGAAAATGACCCATAGCTTTTATCAGATACTGGAAGGGATCGATCTGCGCAGCCCTTTTCACAGGAATTACTGCTCCCCAACCCTCCTCTAAGGGCTCCAGTCCCTTTGCCCTTTGGCTTTCCCAATCATATTTGTAGGTCCAAAAAAAGACCCCATGTATGGAGGGCGTGCATGAAGGGCACATTTCACCCTGTGCTGTTGTGCTGCCGCAAGAGTGAAGTAAAGGGAATTAGGGTGTGTGCGTCCCTGAATATGTGTTCCAGTGCATGTACACTGGTGCTTCGGCATGTCTGTGGGGAGGGATGAGGTTAATCCCCTCCCTAATCTTTCCCAGCTACAATGCCTCCTTCTCCATCTCTCTGTCTCTTCCCTTTCCAGAAGACTCCTGGGGACAAATATGTCCCCTCCACAACTAGAGAACTGGTTTCTTCCAGTACAGAGGCTGCCAGGGTGGGGGCAGGGTAAGGGACAGCGGTGACACAATGGAGCAGAAGCTCTGAAGAATGCCTCTACCCCCTTCACCCTATGACTGGATCCTGGGAAGAGGGTGACAGAGTATATATAGTGTGGGTGGCTAACCTATGGTGGGCTTCAGTGTGTCTCTGTTTTAACCTCTCAATTCTTCCAGAATCCAGCTTGGGAGGCCCCCAACCCCCTCCTCTTTTTTTACTGACCCCCATTTTGAAAGGAGAGTCCCTAAAATTCTCTCTCTCTCTCTGAGCATTATGCTGTCTTGGCACTTTTCCCACCCCCTCCTTAATCATCTGCCTCATCCCCAGACAGATAAACTCCATCTTAGTACCAGGATGGAGCTGGGGACAGACCCTGGCACACTGGCTTGGCAGCCAAGACTCAGCCAAGTTAACAAATAAATAGAGTGGTGTACACTCAAGACCAAACATGGTAATTAAAAATTCTCCTGCTCTCCAGGAACGCGAGGCTCAGTGTTCCTATTTCTATCCTGTTGACAGTCTCTGGATGACTGAGGGCCCTGGCCTACCCCTTTGGGAGAAGGCCAGTGTTTGGGGGAGGGGCTGAGCTAGGACAGATTTCTCCTGGCTCTGGGAAGAGGATGGCACCACCTCTTTTGGGGTGTGGTCTGTGGGCTGAAGGAAGCCTCCTCCTGGACTGCTGGGCCGGAGGGGTCCCTGGTTAAACTGTCAGGCCCGAGGCAAGAAGAAAGGCAAGATGATGCTGAGGGCTCTCTGCTCTCCAGCACCATTGACGCCAGCAGGAGATACCCCCAGCCCATTACCTCAATGGAAAGTAGCAGTTAATGAGGCCCCAGCGGTGGGGCTGGAGTGCGTCAACCACCCCTGAGTGGGACTCTTGTCTAGTAGGAGGGAGGGAAATGTTGGTCACTCTGCTCCCATCACCCTTGCTTCCTGCCACCTTGGGGGATGTTGCCTCAGAATGGACCAGAGGGCACAGCAGAGACAAGCCTGGCTTTGCATCCCTGGGCAGGTGGACAGATTTAGCCTCTTACCCTCTATCCAAATGTGCTTTTTTTTTTTTTTTTTTGAGACAGAGTCTGGCTCTGTCACCCAGGCTGGAGTGCAGTGGCGCAATCTCAGCTCACTGCAAGCTCCGCCTCCCGGGTTCACACCATTCTCCTGCCTCAGCCTCCTGTGTAGCTGGGACTACAGGCGCTCGCCACTGTACCAGGCTAATTTTTTGTGTTTTTAGTAGAGACGGGGTTTCACCGTGTTAGCCAGGATGGTCTCGATCTCCTGACCTCGTGATTCGCCCGTCTCGGCCTCCCAAAGTACTGTGGCGTGAGCCACCGCGCCCGGCCCAAATGTGCCTATTTTTAAGGTTGTGGTGGCTGAAGTGGGAGGATTACCTGAGCCCAGGAGTTTGAGGCTGCAGTGAGCTCCGATTATGCCACTGCACTCAAGCCTGAGTGACAGAGGAGACTTCCTTATAATAGATAGATTTTTAAATGCAGATGCCTGGGCCCCACCTCAGTCCTATGGAATGGGAATCTCCAGGGGAGGAGACTGGGAATCGTGTTTTCATTATTATTATTGAGACAGGGTCTCACTCTGTTGCCCAGGCTGGAGTGCATTGGTGCGATCTCAGCTCACTGTAACCTCCACCTCCCGGGTTCAAGCGATTCTCCTGTCTCAGCCTCCCGAGTAGCTGGGATTACAGGCACCTGCTACCTTGCTGGGCTAATTTTTATATTTTTAGTAGAGACGGGGTTTCGCCATGTTGGCCAGGCTGATGTAGAACTCCAGACCTCAGATCATCTGCCCGCCTCAGCCTCCCAAAGGGTTGGGATTACAGGTGTGAGCCACCACACCCGGTTGTAATCGTGTTTTTAACAATGCCCTGATGACTCTTGAATCAGGCCAGTTTGGGAATGGTTGTCTTTTTGCCGTGTTTGTGTTCCTGAAAAGATGTGTGCTGGCTGTGTGTTTCTGTTTGTTCTTGCCATCGGATTTCACGTCTCATTGATATCTTTGGTCACTTCAGACCAAAGTATTATTATGTTGACTCCTCTTAAGTTCTCGTTTAGCTGCTGGTGGCTCCTGATTCTTAAACTCCCTCTCCATAATGCTTCTGTCAAGAAATCAACTATCTATTAATATAAGCCTATGTTTATAAACACTTGGCAGCTCTGATATTTAAAGCAAATTGTTGAAGAGTATTCTTGCCAAGCAACATATCACAACCTAAAGTATCCCCTGTGAGATGTGCTTTCCTGAAGAGGACCTGCCTCTAGTGTTGCCTTGTGTGTGGAGAGGGGAAGCCTGCAGGGAAGGGCTAGGATGGTCAGGATCTCTTCAGTGCATGCCCCCAGGCCCACAGTGCTGACTCCTGCCAGCCTGAGGGCAAACGATTATTGCATGTTTATTCATGTAGTCAAGAAATAATGCACTGAGCGTCTACTCTAACACTCTGTCTACTCTGACCCTGTGCTGGGTGCTGGGGCATCAGATGACAAGAAAGATAAAGCTCTTGCCCTCACAGAGCTTAACTTCCTGGTGGAGGAGATAGATAGATAATAAACAGGTAAACATAATATGTTCAGGTGGAAATATGTGCTAGGGAGAAAACAAAACAGAGATGCAATAGAGAGCCAGGAGGAACCACTTTGGTTTAGGGGTGGTCAGAGAAGGCCTCTCCAGAGATGTCAAAGTGAGCTGAGACTCTGATGGCCAGGAAAAAAAGAAAAAGGCAGGAAAGCATCTGGTGAAGAAGAAACAAGCTCAGCAGGTTTGAGGGCTAGAAAGGAGACCAGAGTGCCGCAGACTCACAGGCAAGGAGAGGCAGGTCAGAGAGGTAGGCAAGGCCAAGTCATGCAGAGTCTTGGAGGCCAAGGGCAAGTGTTTGGATTTCATGCTTTAAATAACAGAGAGAAATGATTTGATTTCTGTTGTAAAAAGATCACTGTGACAGCTAGGTGGAGAGCAAGGGACTACAGAGGTTAAGAGTGAAAGTAGGGTATCCTGGTAAGAGGCTGTGGGTGAAATCCGAACAAGAAATGATGGAGCCGAAGCCTAGAGAGAAGCAAAAGAGATGGGATGTGTATTTGTATAGGCCAAGGGTGTGGAGGTTTTCTCTAGCCATCTCATACCTCTCACCAGCCATTTTGACCTCTCCGGGCATTTTATCAATCCGTTTCCCCATTGTCCAATCTGAGAGCAGTCTCCAGGGAAGGAGAGTCCAGCCTCCTTGGGCTACAGGTTCCACTGCATCACCGGAGAACCACTGTCTTCCTGGAATAATATCAGGAAGTTCTTCCTGGTGTCTACACTTCCTGCTGTGATCCATTTATTTTTGAGAGAGGGGCAAAAGTGGGCAAAGACTCTGGGATCAAGGGAGATACTTAGGTGTATAACCACCTGAGAAGGCCCCCTCTGGGGAGGCCAGAATAGGAACTAGAAATCAGAGTTTGATGTTCAGGTTAGAAGCCATGGATGAGCTGCTGCTGTATTTCAGTTTTCCTGCCTATTCCCAAACCCAGCTCCACCCATCCTGGCATCCTGGGACAGCTCTTCAGATCTCCAGCCTTGGGAATCCCTCCCCTCCTTAGTTGCACATTAAAGGGATGAGGCACCTATTACTCAGCCAGTGTCCTTTGCTTTCTGCAACAGTCCCAGTCAGCAGCCTCCTGCTCTCCCACTGTCATCCTTCTTTTTTATTTTATTTATTTATTTATTTTTTTGAGACGGAGTCTTGCTCTGTCGCCCGGTCTGGAGTGCAGTGGCCGGATCTCAGCTCACTGCAAGCTCCGCCTCCCGGGTGTACGCCATTCTCCTGCCTCAGCCTCCCGAGTAGCTGGGACCACAGGCGCCCGCCACCTCGCCCGGCTAGTTTTTCGTATTTTTAGTAGAGACAGGGTTTCACCGTGTTAGCCAGGATGGTCTCGATCTCCTGACCTCGTGATCCGCCCGTCTCGGCCTCCCAAAGTGCTGGGATTACAGGCTTGAGCCACCGCGCCCGGCCTTTATTTTATTTATTTATTTTTGAGATGGAGTCTTGCTCTGTTGCCAGGCTGGAGTGCAGTGGTGCGATCTCAGCTCACTGCAACCTCCACCGCCCAGGTTCAAGTTATTCTCCTGCCTTAGTCTCCGGAGTAGCTGGGATTACAGGCGTGCCACCACGTCCAGCTAATGTTTTTTTTTTTTTTTTGAGATGGAGTCTTGCACTGTCACCCAGGCTGGGGTGCAGCGGCACGATCTTAGCTCACTGCAAGCTCCACCTCCCGAGTTCACGCCATTCTCCTGCCTCAGGCATACTGCTGCCTCAGGAGTAGCTGGGACTACAGGCGCCCGCCACAATGCCTAGCTAATTTTTTTGGTATTTTTAGTAGAGACGGGGTTTTACCGTGTTAGCCAGGATGGTCTCCATCTCCTGAACCCGTGATCTGCCCATCTTGGCCTCCCAGAGTGCTGGAATTACAGGTGTGAGCCACCGCGCCCGGCCTAATTTTCGTATTTTTAGTAGAGACGGGATTTCACCATGCTGGTCAGGCTGGTCTCAAACTCCTGACCTTGTGATCCGCCCATCTCGGCCTCCCAAAGTGCTGGGATTACAGGCATGAGCCACCACGCCCGGCCTTTATTTTTCATTTTTTTGGACAGAGTCTCACTTTGTCGCCCAGGCTGGAGTGCAGTGTCATGATCTCAGCTCACTGCAACCTCCGCCTCCTGGGTTCAAGCAATTCTCCTGCCTCAGCCTTCCGAGTAGCTGAGATTACAGGCGCCCACCACCACGCCTGGCTAATTTTTTTATTTTTTTAGTAGAGACTGGAGTTTCACCTTGTTGGCCAGGCTGGTCTCAAACTCCTGACCTCAAGTGATCCTCCCGCCTCAGCCTCCCAAAGTGCTGGGATTACAGGCATGAGCCACTGCACCCAGCCACCCCCCATGTGATTTTATTTATTATTTAATTTTATTTTTCTTTTGAGATGGAGTTTCACTCTTGTTGCCCAGCTGCAGTGGCGCAATCTCAGCTCACTGCAACCTCTGCTTCCCAGGTTCAAGCGATTCTTCTGTCTCAGCTACCTGAGTAGCTGGGATTAATAGGCACCCGCCACCACGCCCAGCTAATTTTTGTCTTTTTAGTAAAGAGGGGTTTCGCCATTTTGGCCAGGCTGGTCTCGAACTCCTAACCTCAGGTGATCCACCTGCCTCGACCTCCCAAAATGCTGGGATTACAGGCATGAGCCACCACGCCCCGCTGCCTCCTATGTGCTTTTAAATCCACAGGATCCCACTGCTTGTAATGTCTGCCCATCCTAGATATGCCTGCCGTTGAGCTTTAAGGGAGTTTTGTAAACTCTGAGGGGCGAGGCTGTTTCACTTCAGAAAAATGGAGGAAATAAAGACAAAGCATCTAGAAAAAGAAAGACTGGAATTTGCTCAGACAGGTTCTGGGAACAGTCTTCACTTCTGGATCTTAGTGGAGCCCAGAGGTGGAGGGCACTAGGACCTAGGGTGGAGCAGCCTTTAGTCTCAAGCAAGCTTGTCCAACCTGGGGGCCTGCGGGCCACTTGCAGCCCAGGGTAGCTTTGAATGTGGCCCAGGCCCAACACAAATTCCTCATAAAATTTCTTAAAACATTATGAGATTTGTTTGAGATTTGTGATTTTTTTTTTTTTAAGTTCATCAGCTATTGTTAGTGTATTTGTGTATTTTATGTGTGGCCCAAGACTATTCTTACAATGTGGACACCCCTGGTCTAAAGGCTGTTGGTCCTTTCTTGGCTGTTGCTAATCTACAGGGCTGCAATAATGGAGCCTCCCAGGGGACAACTTGGGCCCCGCCCCAAACTCACCTCTCACCTCTCTCTGCAGCTCAGGTACCAGACAGTGATGAGCAGTTTGTTCCTGATTTCCATTCAGAAAACTGTGAGTAGAGGTCCCTGGGGAGAGGGTATATGGCGTGGAGTATGGCAGGAAGTGACTCATAGGATAGAGAATCACAGGAGATCAGCTTGTTCTCTCCTAAAAAACAGTGGGGGTGAAGGTCAGGGCTCCCCATTCTGGGATTTGATCTTAAAGACGAAGGCAATAACTAGAATGAAAACCTTGGTTGAAATCTGGGGCTTGCCATGTTCTTGCTGTGTGACCTTAGAGCAGACACTATCCCTCTGGTTCTCCATTGCTTTATATCTGAAGTGAGGGGCCTGGGCCAGTTCAGCAGAGTCCAGTTCTAGTGTTGTTTTTTTTTTTTTCCCCGAGACAGAGTCTTGCTCTGTCGCCCAGGCTGGAGTGTAGTGGCATGATCTCGGCTCACTGCAACCTCTGCCTCCCAGGTTTAAGTGATTCTCCTGCCTCAGCCTCTGGAGTAGCTGGGATTATAGGCACCCACCACCACACCCAGCTAATTTTTGTATTTTTAGAAGAGATAGGGTTTCACCATGTTGGCCAGGCTGGTCTCGAACTCCTGACCTTGTCATCCTCCCACCTCGGCCTCCCAAACTGCTGGGATTACAGGCATGAGCCACCATGCCCGGCCCCAGTTCTAGTGTTCTAAGTCACTTTCATAAACTGTGGACAATTTTGCCCCCCAAGAGACATTTAGTAATATCTGTAGACATTTTTGGTTGTCACGATTGAGGGTGGGGTGCTACTGGTGTCTAGTGGATAGAGAGGTCAGGGATACTGCTAAAAGCATCCTATGATGCTCAGGACAGCTCCTTACAATATATTAATAAAACACTATCTGGCCCACATGTCAGTAGTGCCACTGTTGAGAAACCCTGCTTTAGGCTGGGTGTGGGTGGCTTACACCTATAATCCCAGCACTTTGGGAGGCTGAGGCAGGTGGATCACATGAGGTCAGGAGTTTGAGACCAACCTGGCCAACATGATGAAATTCCGTCTTTACTAAAATACAAAAGTTAGCCGGGCATCGTGACGTGTACCTGTAATCCCAGCTACTCAGGAGGCTGAGGCACAAGAATCGCTTGAACCTGGGAGGCGGAGGTTGCAGTGAGGCAAGATTGAGCCACTGCACTGCAGCCTGGGCGACAGAGCGAGGCTCCATCTCAAAAAAACAAAAATCAAAAAACAAAGAAACCCTGCTTTAATGTCAGATACTTTGTTGTCAACAGTCTTCACCTGTGAAACAGAACGGGCACAAATAATCAAAAACACCTGAGAATAGTTGGTTATAAACAGGGCATTTAAGTGGACTGCAGGTAAAACTGAATCTCACTCACACTGACTTGGAACCAACTCTTTGCTGCTCAGCCGCGTGGCCGGAGTTTGGGAACCCACAGGGGCCACAGGAAAGGCCAATGTTCTTCACAGATAAGTAGGAGCATGTGTATAATGTTAGTCAGCTGACATTCAAGTGGGCCAATATCCAACCTCAACGAGAAAAAGAAAGATTTTTTAAAATTAATTAATTTTTTTTTGAGACGAAGTTTCGCTCTTGTTGCCTAGGCTGGAGTGCAATGGCGCGATCTCGGCTCACTGCAACCTCCGCCTCCTAGGTTGAAGCAATTCTCCTGCCTCAGCCTCCCGAGTAGCTGGAATTATAGGGATGCACCACCATGCTCGGCTAATTTTTTTGTATTTTAGTAGAGGGAAAAACCAACATAGTTTTTCTATGTTGGTCAGGCTGGTCGGGAACTTCTGACATCAGATGATCAATCCGCCTTGGCCTCCCAAAGTGCTGGGATTACAGGCGTGAGCCACCGCACCCGGCCAAGAAAGATTCTTTATATCCTCAAATAAGAAAACATGTCGCTCCCTTGGAATTTTCCAGGGCACTCAGGAAAACTACAGGCCCTAGGGTGGAGGTGCTCACTCCTTGAAAGTGTTTTCTGGGGTCTGGGGTTGCATTAAATGTTTTTGTTTTTTGTTTTTTGTTTTTGAGACAGAGTCTCGCTCTGTCACCCAGGCTGGAGTGCAGTGACATGATCTTGGCTTGCTGCAATCTCCGCCTCCCGGGTTCAAGCCATTCTCTTGCCTCAGCCTCTGGAGTAGCTAGGACTACAGGCACCCACCACCATACCCGGCTAATTTTTTTTTTTTTTTTGTATTTTTAGTAGAGACAGGATTTCACCACGTTGGCCAGGCTGGTCTTGGACTCCTGCTTCCCAAAGTGCTGGGATTACAGGCGTGAGCCACCGTGCCCAGCCTAAAAGTTGAACTTTAGATGGTTTCTTTGGTTAATAATCAGACACTAGTCTGATGTATAAACTAGACATAATGTAAATAGCCAAAATGTTCTTGTCTCACTGCGGATCTCAGAAAAGTGATACCCAGAGAGGGAAGGAGGCTGTACCAGTCACCCAGCTGGTCTTCAAAGTGCAGAAGGTATCAGAAGCCCTGCCTGCTGCTTTTGTGACAGGCTCTGGCCTTGCTCTGCCCCCTCCATCCCCGCAGTAGCTTTCCACAGCCCCACCACCAGGATCAAGAAGGAGCCCCAGAGTCCCCGCACAGACCCGGCCCTGTCCTGCAGCAGGAAGCCGCCACTCCCCTACCACCATGGCGAGCAGTGCCTTTACTCCAGGTGAGCCCCAGCCCGGACCTGGTGAAGGGTAGGGGAAGGTTTCCTGAGGAGGGAGGCAGGGGGCACCCATCAGCAGAGGGGTAGCAGCTGAGATGCAAGTTAGACAACAGAAAGGATTTTCTTTTTTCTTTTTTTTTTGAGACGGAGTCTCGCTTTGTTGCCCAGGCTGGAGTGCAGTGGCGAGATCTCGGCTCACTGCAAGCTCCGCCTCCCAGGTTCACGCCATTCTCCTGCCTCAGCCTCCAAGTAGCTGGGACTACAGGCGCCCACCACCTCGCCCGGCTAATTTTTTGTATTTTTTTTTTAGTAGAGACGGGGTTTCACCGTGTTAGCCAGGATGGTCTCGATCTCCTGACCTCGTGATCCGCCTGCCTCGGCCTCCCAAAGTGCTGGGATTACAGGCGTGAGCCACCGTGCCCGGCCAACAGAAAGGATTTTCTAGCTCCTGTAAGGAAGCAATACAGCTAAGGATTTCCTCTAAATAGACGGAAAACGCAGCAGAGGGCCTCAGGAATACATACTGAGGCCAGAGCAGATTCTCTTTCCATCAAGAGGCCCACTGTCCCACCTAAACCATTGCTCTGAGCAACGAATCCCCCCTGTATGAATCCCAGGGGTTCAAGACCAGCCTGGGCAACAGAGGGAGACTGTCTCTGAAAAACCAAAAGAATTGGCTAGGGCTGAGTCTGTGGCTCCTGCCGTTCCCTTCTCAGCCCCCTCTATCCTTCCTTCTCTCGTAATCCCTGTGACCTCACTTTCCTTGGAATGAAGGGTTCAAAGATGCTTGCCAGCTTCTCTGCCCCCTCACCCCTGTCTCCTTCTCAACTCCAGTGCCTATGACCCCCCCAGACAACTCGCCATCAAGTCCCCTGCCCCTGGTGCCCTTGGACAGTCGCCCCTGCAGCCCTTTCCCCGGGCAGAGCAACGGAATTTCCTGAGATCCTCTGGCACCTCCCAACCCCACCCTGGCCATGGGTACCTCGGGGAACGTAGGTAAGGAGACAGGGAAACGCACTGCTCATGGGCCCAGGTGTTTTTTCTTTAATTCCTGAGCGTTCTCCTTAAAGACTTGAGCTGTGGGGTGGTGCAGGCGGGGGGTGGCGGAATAGAGAGGGAGAGACACTGACACCCCAACCCCCTACCCCCAATTCCAGAGCCCACTCTAAAAGCCTAGGAGTAACAGGCTCGAGGAGGGATTAATTTAAAGTTCTCTTCTCTTCTCTTCTCCAACCACATCCAGCTCCGTCTTCCAGCCCCTGGACATTTGCCACTCCTTCACATCTCAGGGAGGGGGCCGGGAACCCCTTCCAGCCCCCTACCAACACCAGCTGTCGGAGCCCTGCCCACCCTACCCCCAGCAGAGCTTTAAGCAAGAATACCATGACCCCCTGTATGAACAGGCGGGCCAGCCCGCTGTGGACCAGGGTGGGGTCAACGGGCACAGGTACCCAGGGGCGGGGGTGGTGATCAAACAGGAACAGACGGACTTCGCCTACGACTCAGGTAAGAGACTAGGGTGGGGCAGGGTGGCATGTGATCAAGTGAAGAATTCAGTTAAGCCCAGAATGTCTCCAGAGTTTTTTTTTTTTTTTTTTGAGATGGAGTCTCGCTCTGTCGCCCAGGCTGGAGTGCAGTGGCCGGATCTCAGCTCACTGCAAGCTCCGCCTCCCGGGTTTACGCCATTCTCCTGCCTCAGCCTCCCAAGTAGCTGGGACTACAGGCACCCGCCACCACGCCTGGCTAGTTTTTTGTATTTTTTTAGTAGAGACGGGGTTTCACTGTGTTAGCCAGGATGGTCTCGATCTCCTGACCTCGTGATCCGCCCGTCTCGGCCTCCCAAAGTGCTGGGATTACAGGCTTGAGCCACTGTGCCCGGCTTCCTGAGTTTTTTATATTGCTGTTTACCATTTCATATATCCAACCTACCCACCCACTTTTTTCTTCACAATTTCAAAAGAATTGTTATTTTTCTTTCTTTCTTTTTTTTTTTAGACGGGGTCCTGCTCTGTGGCCCAGGCTAGAGTGCAGTGGCACGATCTCTGCTCACTGCAACCTCCACCTCCCGGGTTCAAGCGATTCTCGTGCCTCAGCCTCCCAAGTACCTGGGATTACAGGCACCAGCCACCATGCCCAGCTAGTTTTTGTATTTTTAGTAGAGATGGGGTTTCGCCATGTTGGCCAGGATGGTCTCGAACTCCCGACTTCATGTGATCCATCGGCCTCAGCCTCCCAAAGTGCTGTAATTATAGGCATGAGCCACCTCACCGGGACAAATTGTTACTTTTCAATGAGCAAACCTATATTCAGATTAAAAGATAAGGCCCCCGCCCCCACCCCGAGACATGGTGAGTCATCTGTAATTCCAGTACTTTAGGAGGCCATGGTGGGAGGATCACTTGAGCCCAGGAATTAGTTCAAGGCCAGCCTGGGCAACAAAGTGAGACCCCGTGTCTATTTATAAAAAAGTAAAATAAAACTAAAATAAAGGGGGATGTAGACCCTTCCCTCAGGTAGCTTGTGACTTAATAGGAAAGTTAAGGCATTTATTTCTATTTAACGGGTGTTTGAGGTTTTAATTACCTATTAAGACCAAACTACTGTGACAGGAACATGAGTGTGCAGAATTGGGAAATACAAAGATGAATAAGATGTGTCTGGTCCCTATCTCCATAGAGGCTTAAAAATACAAAGGGATTTGAATGAAGAGAAACATGAATTTGAAACTAGCCAGGCTCATGGTTCTTGCTAGTTCTCAATAGGAGCACAGGGTTTTTTTGTTGTGTTGTTTTGTTTGTTTTGAGTCCTGCTCTGTCGCCCAGGCTGGAGTGCCACTGGATTCAAGTGATTCTCATGCCTCAGCCTCCCGAGTAGCTGGGGTTACAGGCACCCACCACCATGCCCAGCTAATTTTTGTATTTTTAGTAGAGATGGGGTTTCACCATGTTGGTCAGGCTGGTAGGAGCACAGGTTAAAACGTGGTTTACACATCCTGTTTGAGCCTCCCAGTTGATGTTTGCCCTGGCCAGAGGCTGGGCACTGGAAGTAGGAACTTCTTTAAATTCTAGTTCCACCTGGCTGTTGACTGGAGTGAGATGCACTCAGCTATGTTCATAAATAGCTATAGTTCAAAGCCCCAAGGGCTGAAGGAGGGCCAGTCCCAGGAAGGGTCCAGAAAACCTTGCCTTTTTTCCTTTCCTCCTGGCTTTTGTTACATTACTAGCCCCAGATCTGAGTTTATTAGAGTAGGCCCAGAGCTAGCTAGAACGTTAGAATTTCCCTTTTTGTGGTGCCCACAACCGTTCAGGGGCAGGGGGATGAACCACAAACCCCCAGGCTGTCCAACTGAGAACCGGATGGTGCTCCTGTCCTCAAATCCAGGGCATAAGCCTGAGCCAGGCTTGGCAGTGAGCTGGGGAGAGGAAGAGGGAGGCACTCTTTGCCGCTGACCTTCAAAGGCTGTAGACCGGAGGGGATTGTGTTACATGCCCTTGAACTCCTGCCCCTCCCCCCAGCTACTCCTGAATGGAGTCAGGAATTCCATTCACAAAATGGAGGCATGAATGAGCCCACCCTCCCGCCTCCTCCCGGAGGTGTCAGGTTTCACCATCTTCTCATTCATAGGTGGGAGTGGAGTAGGGGGAGGGCGGGAAGGGGTTGGAACTTGAACGGGTGGCTTCACACAGCCACCTCCCTGATGTGGAGTGGGGAGGTTCCTATCCTATGGAATGGAATGAAATGAAGTGGAATGTGCTCTGTTAGACCTGAAAAAACAAGGCCCAGTGCCCACTGCCTCTTCGCCAGGCTCATGCAGGCACATGCTCTCAGTTTCTGTCACATAGACACACACACACACCGTCCTGCACCTCCCCCCAACCCCCCCGGGCTGGGAACCTGACCTGCTGACCGGACATTTGTCCATTCTGAGAGAGTCTTAGGCGTGGACACCGAACCCTTTCCCCGGACGTTCATCTCACCCTCCCTCCCCCTGAACTCGCAGGAAACAGCTGCTCCCTGGCAGCTTGGGCCCTGCTGAACAGCTTGCCCGGCCCCCGCTGCTGCCTTCCATGGCCTCTGCCCCAGCCCTCAAGTTGAGGAGGGGTTCCAGTGTCACACTCCCTCTAGGTGAACTTTCCCTGGGATTTTGTGGTTGGCAGGCAACTTGGGCAAAGAACAGGAAGCAGGCTGGAAGGAAGAACTTCATGAATGTGGATAGGACTTCCTCCTCTCCTGCTCTCTAGCTCCACCCCAAGCCACCTCTCACATCACCCTTTTTCTTCCCCCACAGATGTCACCGGGTGCGCATCAATGTACCTCCACACAGAGGGCTTCTCTGGGCCCTCTCCAGGTGACGGGGCCATGGGTAAGGCAGCCCCCCTTCCCCTGCCAAGTCCTCCATGTTGGGGGAGGGAGCACTGCCATTGGGGAGGGTCTCCCTGGCCAGGAGTCCCTCTGGACTCTCTGGGGTCTCGTCGGTGAGCCCCTAGATCTGAGCAACCCCCAACTTCCTCTACAAGGCTATGGCTATGAGAAACCTCTGCGACCATTCCCAGATGATGTCTGCGTTGTCCCTGAGAAGTTTGAAGGTCAGAGAAGTGACTGTTCATGGGAGGGTCAAGGTCTTATCATGCTGTATCCCTGCAGGAGTCACATCACATTTCATTGTTGCAAGAGGGTGGGACCCATAGAAAAGTACCTGGGAAGACCCCTTGAAGAAATCCCCGGGGTGGGAGGCGGTTGCTTGGGGGACCAAAAGATACAAACCCCACACCTCCTATTTTCGTGCTCCCCAGGAGACATCAAGCAGGAAGGGGTCAATGCATTTCGAGAGGGGCCACCCTACCAGCGCCGGGGTGCCCTACAGCTGTGGCAGTTTCTGGTGGCTCTGCTGGATGACCCAACAAATGCCCATTTCATTGCCTGGACAGGCCGGGGAATGGAGTTCAAGCTCATTGAGCCTGAGGAGGTGGGCCTCTTGGATGTCCCCAGCCCTCCTTTCCAAAGTTTAGGGCCTGGAGGTGGGAGAACCTGGGAAATGGTGGCACGTGCCTCCACCATGATCCTTGCTTTACCTAACCGGAATTCTTGCCAAGCGTAAGTTTGTGGGCTGATGCTTTGTTGCAGGGCTAGCTTAGCACTTTGCACCTAGAATCTCAAGTGCTCTTTCTGACCTTACCCCATTTTTTCCTCTGCTGAGGTAGCATCTCTACCCCAAAACTGTTTTGTCCCCAGGTCGCCAGGCTCTGGGGCATCCAGAAGAACCGGCCAGCCATGAATTATGACAAGTTGAGCCGCTCTCTCCGATACTATTACGAGAAAGGCATCATGCAGAAGGTGGGGGCTGTGGGTCTAGGGACAAGGTGGTGGGGGGCAGTGGCCATGAGAAGCTGATGGGGGAGAAGGTCAGCGGAGCAGTTCTCAGCAACTTTGTAGGATCAGATAATGAATCAGTCAGAGGGACAAGAAATTGTCAAGGTTCTCCTCTCCCAAAAAAGTGCAACTCAGAAGCCCAAGCATGGAGAAGTTGAGATGAAAAAGGGATAAGAACTGTGAAGGAAGAGTCAGATTCTCAGGAGAACCAGCATAGGAGAGAAATGCCCCGAGCATCTGCCTGGACTGGTAGAAGGGCCGCATTCCCTACTCCCCTACCTTACCCCATACATAGGCTGGGGGGCTAGCCAGGCTGACCAGCCCTTCTCTCTCCCTATAGGTGGCTGGTGAGCGTTACGTGTACAAGTTTGTGTGTGAGCCCGAGGCCCTCTTCTCTTTGGCCTTCCCGGACAATCAGCGTCCAGCTCTCAAGGCCGAGTTTGACCGGCCTGTCAGTGAGGAGGACACAGTCCCTTTGTCTCACTTGGACGAGACCCCCGCCTACCTCCCAGAGCTGGCTGGCCCCGCCCAGCCGTTTGGCCCCAAGGGTGGCTACTCTTACTAGCCCCCAGCGGCTGTTCCCCCTGCCGCAGGTGGGTGCTGCCCTGTGTACATATAGATGAATTTGGTGTTGGGGAAACCTTCATCTGAAACCCACAGATGTCTCTGGGTCAGATCTCCACTGTCCTACCAGTTGCCCTAGCCCAGACTCTGAGCTGCTCACCAGAGTCATTGGGAAGGAAAAGTGGAGAAATGGCAAGTCTAAAGGTAGAGTCTCAGAAACACCCCTGGGGGTTTCACCTGGGCCCTGGAGGAGTTCAGCTCAGCTTCTTCCTAGGTCCAAGCTCCCCACACCTTTTCCCCAACCACAGAGAACAAGAGTTTGTTATGTTCTGGGGGGCAGAGAAGGCGCTTCCCAACTTTACACTGGCAGGAGGGTGAGGAGGTTCACTGAGCTCCCCAGATCTCCCACTGTGGGGAGACAGAAGCCTGGACTCTGCCCCACGCTATGGCCCTGGAGTGTCCCGGCTTGTCAGTTCTTGGTGCTCTGTGTTCCCAGAAGCAGGGGGAGGTTGAAGAAAGGAACCTGAGATAGGGGGTGCTGGGTAGAAGCAGAGAGGGATAGGTTCCTGCTCCAAGGGACCCTTTGCCTTTCTTCTGCCCTTTCCTAGGCTCAGGCCTGGGTTTCCACTTCCACCTCCACCACATCTGCCAGACCTTAATAAAGACCCCCACTTCTCCCATTAGTTCTCCTGTGTCCTCTTTGCTGCCATGTGGGAACAGACCTGGGGGTAGAAAGAGCTCTGGCCTTGAAGCAGAGCTGGCTGGTTTGGGGCCAGGCCCTGACACTTAAATCCCCATGTGGATTTGAAAAAAGGCAGTTCACCTATTTCTCTTCTGAAAAATGGGCTTAATGATACCTGCCCTTCCCCTCTCCCAGCATTACTGTGTGAGGATCCAGAAATAATGGACAGGGGGTACTTGATAACCTGGATAGGTATCCCCTTGTGCACTTTGGGCCTGCTTCCGGCAGCAGTCTCCCTGCCCCTGCGGGTGGGGCAGGTGGGCTACTGAGTTGCAAGGCTCTCCCTCCTGGGACTTCCTCAGACAGGGTTTTGGTCTTTGGTTTCTGTGATCCTAATTGTTCCCATGACCCTGCTGCCCCACATAGACCCCAATTGCATGTCTGCCATCCTACTTCAGCTCTAGGTTGCTACTTTTGCTGGGGTTGGGGACAAGTGTTTGTCTGGAGAATAGGGCAAAGGAGAAAGGCTCCCAGGCCAGATGGTACAGAGAGAGGCTAGAGCAGGCCCTGGATTCTGGCCAGTGGAGATTAGATCTTAGGGGGAGTGGGAAACACCTAGATTCTCCTTGCCCAAATTTGGGAGAGATCAGAGTCCTGAGGCTTTTTTGGGGGTAGGTAGAAATGGCAAAGCAGACAACATGGGTGACACCTATGGAGGAAGTATGACTGAGCAGATGTGACAAGAGGTGGGAGGGGCAGAATGGGTGGTTCTAGAGCCCGCTCCTATGTAAACCGCTGCCCAGGAGACATGCTCAGGTAAAAACAGGTGCTCTTCTGTTAAACAAAAACTGGAGCTGTGCTGAGGTTGGGCCAGCCCAACTCTGTTCATGCCTGAACTGCCAGCAGCCTTGGCCCAGCACCAACCTGAGAATCCCTTGCAGGAAGAGATGCCCCTTGACCACTACCCACAAATAAAAGGCAACATTACTTCTTCCTAGAAACACAAAACATCAATGTACTGACACAATTTAGTGCAAGAAACAGAAAATTTTTAAATCAAGTTTTAAAAATATATAATTTAATTCCACATTAAAGCCAAGCTATCTTGGTGGGAAGAAGGTATAAAAGTCAGGTGGAAACCCAGAGGGCCGAGTACACACATGAAGAGAGAGATTTAGCTGAGAAGCAGCATCCAAGGAAAGAAAGGCCTCCACAAGCTGAGATGATTGCTCTCTGCCCTCTGAACTGTTCATTAACAAGTCACCAGTCCCAGTTCTTTGTTCAAATCCTCAAACTTGGAAGAGACACTGCTTCAATGAGACAGCTACAGCAACCACAGGAAGTGCTTTGGGCTGCAGGAGAGACAGTCAAAGCCAAATCACGTCCAGGCGGGATGAAGTAAACCTGGACCGAGAAGCCTGACCCAGCAGCAGAGCTCACACATGCCCCATAGGGACGGTCCTCCCATATACACAACAGCGCGCTCAGCACATGTGCAGAGGCAGGCAACTCCTGAGCTTGGTTCCCGCTGGGTCGGGGTGAATAATACACTTTAATGGCAAAGAAGACCCCAGGTCTCTGCATGAGACCCATATCCTCTCCTGGGCTGTCACTCAATCTTGGGAAATACTGGTTCAAGGAAGAGAAACAAGGGCTCCATTGTGAGAGAGCAGCAGGCAAGCTCTCCTTCTGCATCTGGACAGGACCCCCCACCCCCCTACTTCTCCCTCAGAGCAGGCTCAGCTCAGCTGCCGCCATTGCTCTCCTGATGGTCAAAAGGTCAGAACCCAGCTATGTTGTCATAGCAGAGAAGTGACCTCAGCTCTAGGGTAGAGATGGTCAAGGAACACCCACAGAATGGGGATCCTTTTTCCTCACCTGAGCCAGAAAGATAACCAACTCTGCTGTCCCTTATCCTTGGCCCATTCAACGTCCCTTTTCTACCTCAGCTTAAAACCCAAACCTCCCTCCCCAGGTGCCAACATTGTCGGTGCTGGGCACTCAGTCAGGACAGGCTGGGCCACCATATCCAGGAGTGTTTCTGAATGGGGAAAATTTAGGCTGGAATTAGGACTGGGAGATAAGTGTGGTGGCATGCACCTGTAGTCCCAGCTACTCAGGAGGCTGAGGCAGGAAGATCACTTGAGCCCAGGAGTTTGATGCCAGCCAGGGCAACATGGCAAGACCCTGTCTCAACAAAACAAAAAACAAAACAAGATTGGGGAGGTGGGTGCCCAGTCCCCGTTTCCCCTTTGGTTTCATTTGAAGTTCCCTGTACTGTCTCTCCCCAGAAGGCCTTCAAGGTTAACAAACAACAATGCCCTGCCCCTTGATTACTGGCCTGGGCTTACGAAGGCGCATACTCAGACAGAATTAGGAGGCACTCACTCAGCTTAATGAAGGGGCGGGGATCTGCAGTCAGCAGATTGCCTGGCCTATATTCCTCTCCCTGGACTTTTTCTGAATTGTGTCTTTAGGGTGTGGTTTGCTGCCCAGTGACAACATACATTCCTTTATATCCTGGAATGTTGTATAGTCTCTTTTAGTGTCTGGCATACAGTTCTATAGTAGTTCTAGCATTTATATCACTTCAGAACTTACTAATAACATAAGGATGGGAGAAGCAGCACCATAACGGATGTGCCCAATCTCCCAGAGCCTTCTCTACAAGCACTACATCCAGACCAGCTTTCCACAAGTTCCGCAACCTGGCCTGGCAAGACCTGCCTGATGTTCTGCCAGGTAAGGAGCCTCCTCAGTGCTGAGGACAGTGGCTCTCGGCTGTAACCCCAGCGCTTTGGGAGGCAGAGGCAGGAGGATTGCTTGAGGCCAGGAATTGGACAGCAGCCTGGGCAGCATAGTGGGAACCCATCTCTATGGCAAGCAAAAAAAAAAAAAAAAAAAAAAAAAAGAGCCTCCTCAGGAGCTGTGAGGGGGGGTACAAGGAGGTGGCCATTCCCCAACCAAGTGCTAGGAAAAAACCACTAAGAACAAACCCTGAAGCACACATACTGGGCAGCACAAACCAGCTGAGAAGAGAGGTGTTATGTTTGTTTTCTGTTTGGGGTGGGGAAAGGGAGGGGTTGACCATAAAATCCCTTTGTTAAAATCCATCCAGGACCTCAGGGGAGAAAAATAAAAACAAAATAAAATAAAAGCTGTGTTGTTACTTAGTATGTTTCAAAAGCAAATGGGACACGCTGCACATTGTGAATGGTAGGAGATGGAGGGAGCAAGGGGAAACCTTCTGCATTTAATATGTGCCATCTGTAACCACTCAGGACTCCAGACTGAAGTGCTCTGTGGAGAGGACATGGTTAATCATGGGGCGATCTCCCAGCATGGCCTGGCTAGTGCTGATGCTGAAAGACAAGGCTGGAGGTCTGGGCTGTACGTTCTGAGTGCAAAGAGACCCTGCGCTCTGGTTTTAGGGGATTCAGGGGATTCTCATCATGTGCACCAGAGCACAGATACTAAATCTCCCTCACTCTGAGCCCAGGCCAGTATCCTAACCTTTCAGCTAAAAGGAACAGTCACAGAAAACCATTTTTGTTTCCTTAAGAAAATAAATATTTCCAGGAGTTCAAGCCAAAGTACAGGGGCTGGAGAGGGGGTGGGAAGTGGGGCAAACACTTTAGATGAGCACAGTAGCTCCTGCTAGCTGGGGCATTAGGGCCCTTACTATATGTCCCTGCACAAGATGCTCACCCACTCCCCTTTCCCATCCTGGGGCTACACAAATTGTCCCTTTCTTGAAGTTGATGCAATGTGTCTCTGTGTTAGATATGAGCTCCCAACTGGCCCCAAGGACTTGGGGTGATGGGGGCTGGAGGCTCTTGCGAAAGCCAGGCTTAAATCCCTGTTTCTATTTTACCAGCAGGGAAGAAATGAGTCAAGTTGAGAAAATGCTCAGTTAAGACAGTCAGTTACAGGACAGTTGTATCCTCAGGACCAGCCTGTCATCAGTGAGAATAAGTCCAAGCTCCGGGTTACTGCTGCTGGAGAGGCAAATGAACAAGCTCGCCTTTCAGCGCCGTCGGAAGGCCCGGGATATTCTCCAGGCGTTGGGTTCCTCATAGCGGTTGTACAAGGGTTCAAGACGCTGTTGCTTCTTCTGTTTGCTTAGCTTAGTTGGGTCTGAGACCTTGAAGAAGGCTGGGGCAAACTCCACAAGCCACCGAGGGTCAATGGTAGTAACTTCACGCATGTATTCCTTGGTGGTCAGCACCAGCTCATGGTACACCACCCTGAAGGGGGACAGAGATAGGACTCAAGCCTCTGGATATAGGCCCCACTCTATAGTCGACCTGGTCCCTAGTAGGCCTCAGCAGCGCTTAATTTTGTCCTCTTACTTCTCCTGTCTGTTTATGACAGTCACACCCCAATACTGAAGCACCTGCACACCTCTGACCACAAGAAAGGTCTCAGGCGAATGTGTTCTAGTCCTGGCTCTGGCTCTTAACTAGTTAAGTGACATGGAGCCAATCACATCCCTTCTCTAATCTGTTTCTTGCTCTATAAAATGTGAGGGTGGTTTATTAGAATGTTTCCACAGAATTCTAGGGCTCTGAAGAGGGGCCTCACACTGCCACAAGGGATGGAGAAGGCCAAACATGCAAGGAGCCACATTTCTAACCCTTCTACTGTGATAACATGGTGGTTTTAAATCAGTTTTATATTAGGGTTCTAGATAGAGTCCAATTTTTAAAAAATGCTACTTTAAAACAATTTTTTTTAAAACTACATCACTAGGTAGTTGTTTCTTTTTTTTTTTTGAGATGGAATCTTGCTCTGTCTCCCAGGCTGGAGTGCAATGGCACGATCTTGGCTCACTGCAACCTCTGCCTCCTGGGTTCAAGCTATTCTCATGTCTCAGCCTCCCAAGTAGCTGGGATTACAGGCGCACGACACCACGCCCGGCTAATTTTTGTATTTTTAGTAGAGACAGCGTTTCACTATATTGGTCAGGTTGGCCTGGAACTCCTGACCTCTGGTGATCCACCCGCCTTGGCCTCCCAAAGTGTTGGGATTACAGACGTGAGCCACTGCGTCCGGCCACTAGGTAGTTTTTTGTGTTTTTGTTTTTTTTGAGATGGAATTCTGCTCTCGTTGCCCAGGCTGGAGTGCAATGGCTCACTGCAGCCTCCGCCTCCCGGGTTCAAGGGATTGTCCTGTCTCAGTCTCCCGAGTAGCTAGGATTATAGGCATGCCCACCACACCTAGCTAATTTTGTATTTTTAGTAGAGACATGGTTTCTCCATGTTGGTCAGGCTGGTCTTGAACTCCCGACCTCAGCTGATCGGCCCACCTCAGCCTCCCAAAGTGCTGGGATTACAGGTGTGAGCCACTGTGCCCGGCCACTAGGTATTTTTTTTAAACCACAATTTTTTTTTCAACTAGGTCTCACCCCTATGATTTTAATTCACTCATAGGGTTTGATACATTGTGACTAATTCAGGTTTCTGCTGCTCTAGAAAGGCAAGCAATGTTATATATACTAGGACATACTGGGAGCAGTGAAGACACAATCACAAAATACCAGGAGATTTACAGGTTTTTCTCTGCCCAGAAAAGCCCCTAGACCCTGGGACATGTCCACCTACCATTCTGGCTGTCTGTTGAAGAGAGCACTGGAAGGATGGATATAGACCACCTGCTGGTCGATCAGTGTCCGGTAACCCTCCTGCGGGTCTTTCTTGGCAGCATTACGGAAGAACCCACTGCAGATGGCCTTCTGCACTCGGACTGTGGACTTGCCACAGGAAACAACATCCAGCTTGTGTCTATCAAGATAGGACAAAAGATGTGAGCCCACTCGGCTTTCACAGGTCTATTTTCCACAATGACAGGGCCCAATACGCCCATCTTGGGGTGCCCAGAGAAGTTACCAGGATCTTTCTTCCAACTCTAAGTGTACTACAGAGGCAGTTCTACACAGTGGGCAGACGGAGGCACTCAGAGACGGGTACTTTGTTTATACAGGTATATACAGTAATAATGTTCCAGAGGGTTGCAAACAAAGAGCATTTTTTCAACAACTAACAAATAATCTTTCTCTTAGGAACTTTCTGAGGTAATTCTCAGCCATACCCTTGCTTGGGGAGAAGGAATATAACAAAGATGGAAAAGCTGGAGGAAAACGGTTATGTGAGGACCAAGAGAAAAGGTGCCTATAGCTTTATAGGTACACACAGAGATGAATGGACATGATACTCAAAGCGGTTCAACTCAAACATGGAGTGTCATCAGATTCTGGCTTACCTGTCCATTATGCCTAACATCTGCTTGCGAATGTCCTGGGCCCGGCGCAGGGAACGAGCCTGGATAAAATTCTCATAGCACCATGGGTTGGAGAACTTGTTGTTCTTCCAGGAGTTGTACACAGCTAGCAGTGTGAGGTGGTCCCCTTCAGTCTGGTGGAATTTAGCCTTCTTCTGATCCGCAAGGGCTTGTTTATCCTGCCAAGCAGTGGGACAGAGGAACATTTCTGACTCAACAGCTACTAACTGAACATGGAGCAATTCTAGGGAGCCCTACAAGACCCTATCAAAAGTGTCCACATCAGGCTAGGCATGATGGCTCAGGCCTGTAATCCCAGCACTTTGGGAGGCTGGGGCAAGAGAATCACTTGAGGCCGGGAATTTGAGACCAGCCTGGCCAACACGGTACAATCCTGTCTCTTACTAAAAATACAAAAATTAGCAGGGCATGGTGGCACACGCCTGTAATCCCAGCTGCTCTGGAGGCTGAGGCAGGAGAATCGCTTGAACCCGGGAGGTAGAGATTGCAAGATCATTCCACTGCATGCCAGCCTGGGCAACACAGTGAGACTCCATCGAAAAAAAAAAAAGTCCACATCAAGCACTGGAATGGCAACAGGCCAACTACCCCAACTTCACAGCACCCCCATCTAAACTTGGATCTGAACTTCCTACCTTGGGCCTATAGAAGACGTTCTGCACAGACAACATGGATACAATGGTCAGCATTTCCTCACTGCAGCCCAGATGCACAGACATGATGAGCATTTTGCATAGCATTGGCTCCAGAGGGAACTCTGCCATCTAGAGGGAGAAAAAGAACTACAACTGCTTCCCTGTGGAAGACACATTTGGATTCACCATAGCAAGACCTTGGTCAGAGTGGGTAACAACACAGATTTTCCCAAAGCATAATGATGCCTTGGGATGCCTTTCTCTATCAGAAGAATGCTGTTGTTTATTATTTTCCCAAATAAACTCCAACGGGATGTATGTGACCAAGCACATAACTACTGCTGGGGTAGGTGAGAATTTTGCAGATGCCATTTCTAATTAAGGCCACATTCAGTAATACATCCTGAGGCAAAATTAACTGTGAACACAACATCTTTTTCTATAAAGAAGAAACAGTTTAAAGTGATAGTGAAGAAATTCAGGTTAAAAACAAACATTTAGAATTCTACTCAAAGCTTATCATGGCCTCAGCCTGATTTTGTACAGACCGAAGGATGTGAAAGGCTGACCAGGGAATCTGCCCAAAAGCACAGGAAGTTAAGTCTGTCCCTTACCCGGCGGCCCAAGCGAGTGAGCAGGCCCTCGTCATCCAGGGCTCCCAGTGTGTACAGCTGCTCCATGGCTGTGATCAAAGTTTCCATTGGTGGGGCATCCATGAAATCAAAGGACAGCAGATCATTGATACCCATGGCCTAGAACAGAAAGGAAGAAGGCATGTGATAAGAGGGTCAGTCTAGCCAGTGTCAGCATGTGGGGAAGCTACTTGTTACTTTATTTCCCATTTCTTCAATTGCAATTAGGAAGCCACTGGTGAGACTGGTGCTAATTTCCAGGGCTGGGCCACATAAAACTCAGACCACTATAAAAGAAAGCACATACTTGAGATAGAGTCTCACTCTGTCGCCCAGGCTGGAGTGCAGTGGCCCAATCTCAGCTCACTGCAACCTCTATCTCCTGTGTTCAAGCGATTCTCCTGCCTCAGCATCCCAAGTAGCTGGGATTACAGGCACCCGCCATCATGCCCAGCTAATTTTTGTATTTTCAGTAGAGATGGGGTTTTATCATATTGGCTGGGCTGGTCTTGAACTCCTGACCTCAAGTGATCCGCCTGCCTCAGCCTCCCAAAGGAAAGCACATACTTTCTCAGGAAACTTTTTGAAAATACTCTCTCAGCTGGGCATGGTGGCTCACACCTGTGAGCCAAGGAGGCAGAATTGCTTAAGCCCAGAAGTTGAGACCAGCCTGGGCAACATGACAAAACGTCTTCAAAAAAAAAAAACAACAAGCCTAACACTCTCTCAAAATGACAATACATACAACTCAACAACAAAAGGACAAACAACTCGATTTAAAAAATAGGCAAAGAGCTTGAATATGGCCGGGCGCGGTGGCTCAAGCCTGTAATCCCAGCACTTTGGGAGGCCGAGACGGGCGGATCACGAGGTCAGGAGATCGAGACCATCCTGGCTAATACGGTGAACCCTGTCTCTACTTAAAAATACAAAAAAAAACTAGCCGAGCGACGAGGCAGGCGCCTGTAGTCCCAGCTACTCGGGAGGCTGAGGCAGGAGAATGGCATAAACCCGGGAGGTGGAGCTTGCAGTGAGCTGAGATCCGCCACTGCACTCCAGCCTGGGTGACAGAGCGAGACTCCGTCTCAAAAAAAAAAAAAAAAAAAAAAAAAAAAAGAGCTTGAATAGATATTTCTTCAAAGAAGATATACAAATGACCAACAAGCATATAAAAAGATGTACAACATCAGTAGTAATTAGGGAAATGCAAATCAAAACCACAATGAGATATCACTTCATACCCACTAGGATGGCTATAACTTTTTTAAAAAACAGAAACTAACAAATGTCAGTGAGGATAGGAGACATGGGAAACCTCATGCATTGCTGGTGGGAATGTAAGATGAGGTAGCCACTGTAGAAAAGTTTGGTGGTTCCTTAACAGGCTAAATATAGAATTAGCACATGGCCCAGCAATTACACTTCTAGGTATATATCCAAAAGAACTGAAAGCAGACTCAAACAGATACCTGCACACTAATGTTCACAGCAGCATTATTGATAATAGCCAAAAGGTAGAAACAATCCAAACGTCCATCTGCTGATGAATGGATAAACAAAATGTGGTATATACATACAACAGAATACTATTCACCCTTAAAAAGGAATGAAATAAATGGATAAACCTTTAAAATAACATGAATAAATCTTGAAAACATTATTCTAAGAGAAACAGGTCAGATACAAAAGAGTATTGTATGATTCCACTTAAATGAGGTTATCTAGAATAGACAAATTCAGAGAGGCAGAAAGTAGACTCTTACCAAAGGATAGAGGGAGGGGGAAAGGGGAGTTACAGTTTAAAGGGTACAGAGTTTCTGTTTGGGACAATGAAAGGTTCTAGAAATGGATGTTGGTGATGGTTGTACAACATCGTGAATGTATTTAATGCCACTGAATTGTATAGTTTAAAAAGGTTACAATAGTAAATGTCGCTATGTATTTTACAATAATAATAATAATACAGTCTACCAGCTTGTCCTGTCTCTTGCATACATCATTTCTACTACACATCTACGAGGGACCTCGTACCATGTTAGGTGGGAGGGATATAAAGATGGCCAAGATATGACCCCTGCTTTCAGAGAGTTCATACTGGGTGAGAACTATGTTCACAACACCACCACAGTGCAATCTACACGCCTGGCACGTAGCAGGTGTTCAATACATTAGTTAATTTGATGAACAAAAGAAACGACTGAATGATGCATGATTCAAGTGTGTATAAAGTGTGATGTGGTAGGACCTAAGCTTTGTATTTCTTTCTCATAAAGTGATCGTGACCATAAACACAGCAGGTGTTCAATAAATGTTTATTGTGTGAATAATAACTATCAGGAATTATGTTAGTAATCATCAAGCACTGTGCCAAGTGCCTTTACCTACATTATCTCACTTATCTTTCCAACAAATACTATTAACAGCCCCCTTTTCAGAGGAGAACACAGAGCAGAGGGCAAAGTAAATAACTTGCCCAAAGTCACACAGTTTGGAGCTGAAGTCCGAGCCACAGATGCCTCTCTGTTGGCACTCCAGAGACTGGAGCACGTTTCTTTTCTCTTTCCAAAGCTCTGTTTTAGCCTCTTTTACAGGGAATAAATAATAAATGACAACAGAGCACTCTGCACCAGACTGTGCTAGGGCTCCAGGGTAGCATCAGTGTCGGGGGAAATGCCATCAGCTGGGAAATTACTCATACGGCTCCTCCTGCCAAAAGAGAATGAAGTCCTCACTGGGGACTGAGAGAGGAAGAACAATGATTCAGAATGAAAACCAAGTCCAGTCTGAAATCTGTATTGACAGTTCCCTTGCAAAGTTTTTGAACAGGATTTTTTTCTCTCGTTCTAAAAGAACAGAATTGGATCTGAGCGCTAAAGTGGTTGAGGTTAGGTGTGTTTGTCCACAGTTTGGCATTGATTATATTTTTCTAATTTCCTTTTAGAAAATGCTCCTAACTAGAACCTTTTACAACCTAATATCCTGCTGGCTGTTATGGTAAGAAAAAAATGTGTGTTCACAGCAGACATGCCAACTTAGCCCCAGACCTGCCGTGAGAGGCTGTTATCACAGCCATTTGCATTTCACTCAAAGGGACTGGTTTCATGAGGTTACTAAAGTATTTAACAAGGTTCATAAAACTGAGATTCATTTATGAAGGCCAGGATTGGACTGTTCCACTAACCCATTCTAACAAGACAGTGATTTCTACCTTGAGTGACAGCACTGTGCTTGCTAAGTTGGTTCTCTGGATTTCTGGCACGTTTGTGGTCAGCATTTCATCTCGGTAGGCACGTTCTGTGTACAGCCTGTAACACTTTCCTGGGCCTGTTCTCCCAGCTCTCCCAGCTCGTTGCTTTGCCTGAGCCTAGAAGGGTGGGAATATAAAAGCAAACTATCTGTTAAACACTGCTTAACAGCTTTATCCAGGATATCTGTTAAAAGAGGGACAATTAGCAACTGGCAAAATCAGGAATGGGGTTGATTTCACTTCCTTTGGGACCATTTCCAAAACTACCAATGCTCTTATCTTCCCCTCTCCATACGCAGCACTTTGGGGAAGTTTGTTCAAGGGAGGCAATACAAGCAGGGTTAATGGAAGAAATATTATACAGATCTCAGACATATATCTTCAAAATAGTGTGGCACAATATAAAAGAGAAAGCATAAAACAAGATGACAGAGCACCATCCCCACAGTTATGACCAAAAATGTAAGTGAAATAAATAAATAATGTCAATCATACCAATGATGACTCTGCAGTCATTTTAAAAATCATGTTTGCAGGCTAGGCATCATGGCTCACGCCTATAACCCCAGCACTTTGGGAGGCCAAAGTGGGCAGATCGCCTGAGCCCAGGAGTTCAAGACCAGCCAGGGCAGTATGTTGAAACTCCATCTCTACAAAAAATACAAAAATTAACTTGGTGTGGTGGCTCACACCTGTAGTCCCAGGATTCAGGAGGCTCAGATGGGAGGACCACCTCAGCCTGGGGAGGTTGAGGCTGGCTGCAGTGAGCCGTGATCACATCACTGCACTACAGCCTGGGCAACAACAGAGACTGACCCTGACTCAAAATAAAATAAAAAATAAAAATAAAAATCATGTTTGCAATGTTAAATGACAGAAGAAAATGTTCACTCACATTAAATGCAAAATGCAAGTTACAAAACAACATAAAATAATTTTATAAAAAGTCTTTCTATATCAACTACTAGAAGGAAATGACTAGGGGAAAAAAACCCTAAAATGTTAACAGTGGCTAACTCTGAAAGTAGGCTTGCAGATCAGGTCTATTTTCTTTAGACTTTACCAAATATTGAACATGTATTATTCTAACGGGAAAATTAAATACTCAAAAAAATATACAAAACTGCATATTTACTTGACTACTAAAATTGGAACCATGAAAGAAATAAACATGAAAAAAGACAGGAACGAAAAACAGCAAAATGATGACAGTGGAGGTAGTAGGATGATGGGTAAATTTTTTTCTTCTATTTTTCAAAAATAGTATAACACTACTTCAAAAACACCAATTATTTTATTAAAAAAAAATGTAGTCTAGCCATAGGTTGCTAGGAAACCATGAATAGCAATCTGAAGAGGGTCGTTTTCTGACAAAACCATCTGTTGTTACAAACAGTACCAGGATTTACAAATTACTATGCCAGTTCCAAACCAAAAGATAGGTTATGAAAGGACAACTAACCACACAAATCCAGGCAGCAATCACATAGTGGCTGGATTCTACAGCATTCTACAGATGTCTCTCTCCAAATCAGGACGGCATGTGTAACTAATCTTTTGATCACCATCACCCTGACAAGTAGTATAGAGCATACAAGCTGGAGCTGGCTACCCAGGTTTAAATCTTGGCTCCACTAGCTCTGTGATGTTAGGCAAGTCACCGTGTAATCCCTGTGCCTCAGGCTCCTCATCTGTGAAAATAATATCTACCACATAGGATCAATGCAAGAATGCACTGAGTCAATGCATGCATCTAGGACGTTAAGTACTAAAAGTGTTTGCTATTATTGGGCCGGGCATGGTGGCTCACCCTGTAATCCCAGCACTTTGGCAGGCCAAGGCAGGTGGATCATGAGGTCAGGAGATCGAGACCATCCTGGATAACAGTGAAACTCTACCAAAAATACAAAAATTAGCTGGGCATGGTGGCATGCGTCTGTAGTCCCAGCTACTTGGGAGGCTGAGGCAGGAGAATCACTTGAACCCAGGAGGCAGAGGTTGCAGTGAGCCGAGATCGCACCATTGCACTCCAGTCTGGGCTACAGAGCGAGGCTCCATCTCAAAAAAAAAAAAGTGTTAGCTATTATTATTACTTAAGTTTCAAAATAAAAATAGCCTTATGGCTTTCACAAATTATGAAAGTAATACATACCCACTGTAAAAGATTAAGACAACATATAAAAGTATAAAAGAAAATGCACATCACCTACTAGCACCACCCATAAATAATCTTGGCTAACATTTAGACTACATGCTTTCAATCTTTGGTATACCTCACTCACACACACTCTGTAGAACTGTTCACCATCTATTTTTAAATAAAAATTGGATTACATCATTCATGTTGTTTTGTAGGCTCACTTTTTCAAATAAAATATTATAGTTACATGCTTATGTCATTAAATATAGATACACACCACCATGTTAATGCCACCAACATTCTATGGCATGAATATACCATAATTTATTAAACTACTTCCCTTTTGGAATACATTTAGAATTTTTTCCAGGTTTCCCCGATATAAACAACGCTTCAATGAACATCCTTTTCCATTACCTTTGGACATGTATTTAATCATTTCTAACTTTCAGATACACTCCTAGAAGCAGAATAGTTAGGTTAAAGAGATGAACCTTTAAGTTTTGGATATACTGTTGCCAAACTTCTCTCAAAAAAGTGATTGGTAACTCATTTTTAAATGTAATTTAGGCAGGAAATTACATTTTACCAAATTATCAAAAAACCAGAAAATCATGTAATTTGTTATTATCTTAGATATCTCGTAGCTAAGCAAAGTATTTTAGAAAATAAAGTACTGATTTTTCCATCTAAAGTAGGTAATATAGGGTACTAGGATCCAAACATTTTTATGTTCTAGTTTTATGGGGTATTTAAAAAAATTATTATTATTATTTTAGAGACAGGGCCTTGCTCTGTTGCCCCTGCTAGAGTGCAGTGGCACTATCCTAGCTCACTGCAGCCTCAGATTCCTGGGCTCAAGTGATCCTCCCACCTCAGACTCTTAAGCAGCTGGGACCAGCGGCACATGCCACCATGCCAGACTAATTTTTTTTTTTTTTTTTATATTGACAGGGTCTTGCTATGTTGCCCAGGCTAGTTGAGAACTCCTGGCCTCAAGCAATCCTCCCACTTCAGCATTCCAAAGTGCTGGGATTACATGTGTGAGTTACAGGGTCTGGCCTTATGGGGGCATTTTAATGGTGAAATACTATTCTAAAGATTAAAAACGGCCGGGCGCGGTGGCTCAAGCCTGTAATCCCAGCACTTTGGGAGGCCGAGGCGGGTGGATCACAAGGTCAGGAGATCGACACCATTCTGGCTAACACGGTGAAACCCCGTCTCTACTAAAAAGTACAAAAAACTAGCTGGGCGAGGTGGCAGGTGCCTGTAGTCCCAGCTACTCGGGAGGCTGAGGCAGGAGAATGGCGTGAACCCGGGAGGCGAAGCTTGCAGTGAGCTGAGATCCGGCCACTGCACTCCAGCTTGGGCGACAGAGCGAGACTCCGTCTCAAAAAAAAAAAAAAAAAAAAAAAAAAGATTAAAAACTTCAAGGATCAATCAGACTTGGGGGATAAAAAAAGATTAAAAACAAATAACAAAAAACCCTTTTATCTCATGTCATTATAGTACCCAGTATCATAAAAGTTCATCTTTGAAAACAATCAAGTTTGAAATATATAACCATAAAAAATTTCAGAAAGGCCCTAACCAGGATTATCAGGAAAACTGTTGATACAAGCCGTCATACCTGAGAAATAGGCGTTACCACGAGCTGGTCAATCCCTGTCTTGGAATTGTAAACTTTCTGCTTCACAAATCCTGGGTCCACCACATAGTAGATACCATCAATAGTCAGCGATGTCTCTGCAATATTGGTGGCAATCACAACCTGCAGGCAAGAGGGACAAAGCTGGAGAGAGGTGCCCAAGTATGAAATGGTTCTTCATACCCTGAGACATGAAATGGTTCTTCTGAACCCAGATATCTTCCCAAAGGAATATGTGGCTATCTCCCTCTCTAGACGGTTAAAATGACACTTAATCCCAGCTCAGCCTCCAACAGCAGAAGGGAGGTGCCTTCCGCTTAAGGGTTAAAGTTGGAAAAGGGATGGTACCTGAGAGGTGAGTGGAATAGGAAAAAGCTAAGGCCAATCAAAGCCAATTTCATTTGGTGCAAATAGCTACTGTATATCTCATTTTCTAGATCCAATGTTGATCACTACAATTTTAATTTTCTAGCACCCTGGGAAAGCAGAGATTTCCTGGCATCACATGTGCCAATGCAAAATGAGATTTTTCTTTCCCCTACCGAGATATCTGGACTAAAATATGGGCTGCTTGTATTTTGTGGAATATGTATGTGGAACAAGAGGGAGATTGCTTTTTTTACTGATCATAAAATGAACCAAGAGATGACACAGGAATTTCACAGTTTGTTTGTGTGTAGCAGTCTATGTGATCTGGAGGATTATTAGTCTCAGCTTGGCACTGTCACTGTTCTTCCACCCAGAGGTTCAGCTAATAAAACACAATTGCTTGGAAAAATCATCACTGGGGGCACCAGAATATCACACATCATGCCAGCATCTTACTGGTCCTGAAAGGCTTCTACCTGCTACAGAACTACAGAAGCCCTGCTTAGAAAGAACTCTCGGCCGGGCGCGGTGGCTCAAGCCTGTAATCCCAGCACTTTGGGAGGCCGAGACGGGCGGATCACGAGGTCAGGAGATCGAGACCATCCTGGCTAACATGGTGAAACCCCGTCTCTACTAAAAAAAAAAAAAATACAAAAAAAACTAGCCGGCAAGGTGGCGGGCGCCTGTAGTCCCAGCTACTCGGGAGGCTGAGGCGGGAGAATGGCGTAAACCCGGGAGGCGGAGCTTGCAGTGAGCTGAGATCCGGCCACTGCACTCCAGCCTGGGCGACAGAGCGAGACTCCGTCTCAAAAAAAAAAAAAAAAAAGAACTCTCATTATTAGTAATAGAATAGGGGAGAAATTCACCATCTTTCCACTCAAGCCTGCTCCTCCTTTCATGTTTCCCTCCTTAGTGCCATCTTCCATCCAGTTGCCCAAGCCAGAAACCTGAGAGTCATGCCTGACTTCCCTTATCCTTCTCCCCTTTACCTGCTAGTACCCACCAAGTCTTGTCCATTTTAACTCTTTAACATTACTCAAGTCTGTCTGCCTTCTTTTTTTTTTTTTTTTTGGGACAGAGTCTCACTCTGTTGCCCAAGCTGGAATGCAGTGGTGCGATCTTGGCTCACTGCAACCTCCACCTCCTGGGTTCAAGCGATTCTCCTGCCTCGGGCCTCCCAAGTAGCTGGGATTACAGGCACAAGCCACCATGCCTGGTTAATTTTTGTATTTTTAGTAGAGATTGGGTTTCACTATGTTGCCCAGGCTGGTCTTGAGCTCCTGACCTCGTGATCCACCCACCTCAGCCTCCCAAAGTGCTGTGATTACAGGTGTGAGCCACCACGCCAGGCCAAGTCCATCTGCCTTCTACTCTTAGGTATATGTCCAAGAGAAACGAAAACACATGTCCACACAAAAACTTGGTTTTCTTTTTTGAGACAGGTTCTGGTTTGCTCTGTAGCCCTGGCTGGAGTACAGTGGTGTGATCATGGCTCATAGCAGCCTCACCCTCCCAGGCTCACGTGATCCTCCCACCTCAACGTCTTGAGTAGCTGGGACTACAGACATGCGCCACCACGCCTGGCTGATTTTTTTTTTTTTTTTGTAGAGATAGGGGTCTCACCATGTTGCCCAGGCTGGTCTTGAACTTCTGGGCTCAAAGGATCCTCCCACCTTGGCCTCCAAAAATGTTGGGATCTGCCAGGTGCGGTGGCTCATGCCTGTAATCCTAGCAATTTGGGAGGCTGAGGCGGGTGGATCATCTGAGGTCAGGAGTTTGAGACCAGTCAGGCCAACATGGCAAAACCCTGTCTCTACTAAAAGTACAAAAATTAGCCGGGCGTGGTGGCACATACCTGTAATCCCACTTACTCAGGAGGCTGAGGCAGAAGATCACTTGAACCTAGGAGGCAGAGGTTGCAATGAACCAAGATCATGCCACTGCACTCCAGCCTGGATGACAGAGCAAGACTCTGTCTCAGAAAAAAAAAAAAATGCTGGGATCACAGGCATAAGCCACTGTGCCTGGCTCACACAAAAATTTGTAAACAAATGTTCACAGCAGCATTATTCAAGAAAGCCCAAAAGTGGAAATGACCCCAATGTCTATCTTTTTCTTTCTTTTGAGATAGTTTTGCTCGTTGCCCAGGCGGGAGTGCAATGGCACGATCTTGGCTCCCTGAAACCTCTGCCTCCTGGGTTCAGGTGATTCTCCTGCCTCAGCCTCCCAGGTAGCTGGGATTACAGGCACCCACCACCATGCCTGGCTAATTTTTGTATTTTTAGTAGAGACAGGGTTTCACCATCTTGGCCAGGCTGGTCTTAAACTCCTGACCTCAAGTGATCCATCTGCCTCAGCCTCCCAAAGTGATGAAACTACAGGCGTGAGCCACTGCGCTCAGCTCCAATGTCCATCAACTGATAAATGGATAAACAAAATGTGTTGTGCCCATATAACAGAACGGTATTCAGCAAGAAAAAGAAATGAAGTACTGATACATACTACAATGTTGATGAACTCTGAAAACATGCTAAGTCTGGAAAAATTACTGGTAACAAGCCAGCCACAAATACATGATTTCATTTATATGAAATGTCTAGAATAGGCAAATCCACAGAGATGGAAGGTATAGATTAGTGGTTTCCAGGGGCTGAGCAGAGGAGTAATAGGGGTAGGAGGTGACTGCTAAAGGGTATAGCATTTCTTTTCAGGGAGACAAAATTGTTCTAAATACAATTGTGGTGACGGCTGCACAATTCTGTGAATACAGTTAGCCCTCTATATCTGCTGGTTCCCCATCTGTGGATACAACCAACAGCAGATTAAAAACATTTGGGGAAAATACAACAATAAAAAATAATACAAATAAAAAATATAGTAAAACAACTACTTATATAGCATTTACACTGTATGAGGTATTATATGTAACCTAGAGATAGTTTAAAGTATCACACAAGAAGATGTGCACAGGTTACATGCAAACACTATGGCATTTTATACAAGTGACTTGAGCATACTTGGATTTTGGTATCCTCAGGGGTCCTGGAACCAAACCTCACATACCATGGGATAACTGTATACTAAGTCTTTGAATTGTACACCTTAAAAGGGTAAATTCTGGCTGGGCGTGGTGGTTCACACCTGTAACCCCAGCACTTTGGGAGGCCGAGGCAGGCGGATCATCTGAGGTCAGGGGTTCGAGACCAGCCTGACCAACATGGAGAAACCCTGTCTCTACTAAAAACACAAAATTAGCCAATCTCAGTTACTCGGGAGGCTGAGGCAGAAGAATCGCTTGAACCCGGGAGGCGGAGATTGTGGTGAGCCGAGATCAAACCATTGCACTCCAGCCTTGGCAACAAGAGTGAAACTCCGTCTCAAAACAAACAAACAAACAAAAAATGGTAAATTCCAATCTGGGCAACATGGCAAAACTGTGTCTGTACAAAAAAAAAATACAAAAATTGGCTAGGCACGGTGGTTCATGCCTGTAATCCCAGCACTTTGGGAGGTTGAGGCAGGCAGATCACATGAAGTCAGGAGTTTGAGACCAGCCCAGCCAACATGGGGAAACCCCGTCTCTACTAAAAATACAAAAATTAGCCGGGCGCGGTAGCAGGTGCCTGTAGTCCCAGCTACTCGGGAGGCTGAGGCAGGGGAATCACTTGAACCTGGGAGGCGGAGGTTGCAGTGAGCTGAGATCGTGCCATTGCACTCCAGCCTAGGCAACAAGAGCAAAACTCCATCTCAAAAAAAAAAAAAAAAAATTAGCCAAGAATGGTGGCACACACCTGTGGTCCCAGCTGCTTAGGAGGCTGAGGCAGGAGGATTACCTGAATCTGAGAGGCGGAGGTTGCAGCGAGCCGAGATCACACCACTGCACTCTAGCTTGGGTGATAGAGTGAGACCCCATCTCAAAAAAAAGAAAAAAAGAAAAAAAAAAGGTGTGGGGTGGGGGAGTTAATTGAAAGGTATGTAAACTATATCTCAATAAAACTGTTATTAAAAATACACCTATATCTATCTGTCTTCTTTCCTGTTGTCTCATACACATAGTCATATACTTGGTTCCAGCCACTGGAACTACGCCATTCCCTGAACTGGCCCCTCTTGCTCGCCTCCAGGCCATCACAGACAGTTCTGTGTCCTCAGAATGCTTGTCCCCTTGCCTTTCATGAGTTCTCCAGGACTACCTTAGATCCTTATTTCCCCTAAGAAGACAGGGTTGGGTGCTCCCACCTGGGTATCCAAGCATGAGTGGCATATTCACACTATATGCTGAAAGTCTGTTGACTGGGGATGCCCCATAGCAGATAGAGGCCTGTTCTCACAATGCAGCTCCCATGTGTAGCCCAAAGCCTGGTAGATGCTCAAAAAATATTTGTCAAATGAAGAAGAAGAGGAAGAAGAGGAGAGTCACATACTAGGCCCTCATTCCTAAACAAATTGGTTGGACCAGTCTCTAAAACCTAACAAACAAGACTTACATACACCTTAAGCAATCCCTACTATGGCTGGCAGGTTGCACACAACACATGGTTTCAGGGCACATGGAAGCTTCATTTTTGCCCATGTTACCTTTCTGCTGCCTGGTGGAGCTGGGTCAAAGATTCGGGTCTGCATCTCACTGGGAAGAGCAGAGTACACTGGGAGGATAATTAACTCTGGAACATCAGGTCCCAGGGATTTCATTCTTTCATACAGGATCTCGCAAGCAGTATCAATTTCTTCCTGACCAGTCAGGAAGACCAGGATATCACCTACGAGCAGAATAGAGCATTCATTTACTTTCTTTCTTTTTTTTTTTTTTTTTAGGGTATCATGCATGCAGAAGAAAAGGAGGAAGACAGGGAGGGAGGAAGAGGAAGAGAGGGAGGAAGAGGAAGAAAGGGAGGCAGACAGGGAGGGAGGAAGAGGAAGAAGGGAGGAAGGAAGAGGAAGAAAGGGAGGAAGACAGGGAGGGAGGAAGAAAGGGAGGAAGACAGGGAGTGAGGAAGAGGAAGAAAGGGAGGGAGGAAGAAAGGGAGGAAGACAGGGAGTGAGGAAGAGGAAGAAAGGGAGGGAGGAAGAAAGGGAGGAAGACAGGGAGGGAGGAAGAGAAAGAAAAGGAGGAAGACAGGGAGGGAGGAAGAGGAAGAAAGGGAGGCAGCTAGAGCATTCATTTACTTTCTAACTGTGTGTGTGTGTTCTATACAAAGGCTATGGTGATATTAATAAAACTTCAAATAACAGAACATACACATTCATATTCTGACCAGTAAGTAAACAATAGACAAACCAGTAAAAAAACAATTTATATATGACATAACCACCACCATTTCAAACATACAAGCCGGAGGCTTGCAGAGAAATGAATATTTAGAAGGTGTTTTTAAAAAGATTAGCAAAAAAGAACCATATGAGGACTTTTGGCCTAAGAGGGAAAAAAGTGCTTTTTCCCTTTACCTGGTGGCTCTGTTAAATGGATCTGCATAACAGTAATCAGGCTGGCATCCAGATAATCTGTCTCAGGTTCCTTTGTGTACAGTATTTCCACTGGATATGTTCGACCTGGGATGGTGAAAATGGGAGCTTCATAGAAGTACTGAGAAAACTTCACTGCATCCAAGGTGGCTGAGGTGACAATCAACTTCATGTCCTGCCGTTTCTGAACTGTCTAAAGAGAAATATTATGTGGCTTACTGAAAAGGACCACCCAAAAAGACAGATACTCAAATCTAACTCCCAGAATTCAGTTTCCAACAGGGAGAGGGGTCATTGAAGAGCATCTAGTTACCTTTTTCAACAATCCAAAGAGCACATCAGTGTGAATTGTCCTCTCATGCGCCTCGTCCAACATGATGATCGCATACTGAGTGAGGTCAGGGTCAATCAAGCACTCTCTAAGCAACATCCCATCTGTCATGTACTTGATGACTGTTTCAGGGCTAGTGCAGTCCTCAAATCGAATGGTGTAGCCCACCTAAAGCAGAAGAGAAGGGGAAAACCTAGGATACAAATGTCTCCTTTTCCCAATCACCAGGGAAGATTTCAGCCCAGTCACTGTTACTCACAATCTTAATAATTTGATCAAGATGTACAGTAATTTCCTTACAGTAAGGTATGTCTTATGACTACTCTGAACAGACTGATTATGACAGTGGGAACCCTCTCTCCCTCAGGAGAAACCTGAAAAAAGGCAGTATTATTAATATTTCCATTCGACAGATTAAGAGATCTGGGCCTTTGTTTCTGGTATTTTTAGAGTGACTCCACTATCTACTTACCTCTTGGCCTAAGCAACAACCAAACTCCTCTGACACTCTTTTTGCCACTGACATAGCTGCCACTCTTCTGGGCTGGGTACACCCAATCTTGCCCCTGGAAGTGTAGCCTGCCTCTGCCAGGTACTGGGTGATCTGTGTTGTCTTTCCAGATCCTGTCTCACCAATAACAATTAGGATCTGATTGTCATGGACAGCCTGAAAGCAACAGAATATAAATATGGTCATTAAAATCTGCCAGAATATAAATGTGGTCATTAAACAGAATACAAATATGGTCATTAAAATCTACATTACTCTGGAATAAAATAATTAATCACTACATTCTAACACCAAAGAAAAGGGGGATGTACCCATATGGTTAAAGAAGTCAACAATAAATTTAAAAGATACATAAAAAGTGTTCCTTTCCCCTGTAACTCCCAAATTTCTAGTATCTTTCCCCAAAAATTATTTCTTATTTCTACATTGTTTGTAACACCCAAAGATTACAATCAACTATGGTTCTATGGATATAGGACTAGTTAAATAAACCACAGCCTATCCAAATAATAGAAAAGGCTTTTTTTCTTTCTTTCTTTTTTTGTTTGAGATGAAGTCTCACTCTGTCGCCCATGCTGGAGTGCAGTGGCATGATCTCAGCTCATTGCAACCTCAACCTCTGGGATTCAAGTGATTCTCCTGCCTCAGCCTCCCAAGTAAATGGGACTGCAGGCACCCATCAGCACGCCTGGCTAATTTTTGTATTTTCAGTAGAGATAGGGTTTCACCATGTTGGCCAGACTGGTCTTGCACTCCTGACCTCAGGTGATCTGCCCGCCTTGGCTTCCCAAAGCGCTGGGATTACAGGCATGAGCCACTATGCCTGGCCTGGCATTTTTTTTTTTTTTCTAAGAAGGCCAGGCACAGTGGCTCAAGCACTTTGGGAGGCTGAGGAGGGAGGATTGCTTGAGTCTAGGAGTTCAAGACTAGCCTGCACAATATAGAGAGACCACATCTCTACAAAAAATACAAAAACTGGCTAAGCATGATGATGCATGCCTTGTAGTCCCAGCTACTTGGGAGGCTGAGGTGGGAAGATCACTTGAGACCAGGAGATAGAGGTTGCAGTGAGCTGAGATCATGCCACCATATTCCAGCCTGCACAAAGCGAGACTCTGTCACACACACGCACACACATACACACAAACAAAACTTCTGAGATATATCAAGTGGAAAAAGCAAGATGTAGAACAGTGTATATATCACTGTCACCTATAAACACAGTACGCATATAAGATGTGTGCGTGTGTATATATATTTGTACTTGCTTTATACATATAAGATATTGTTGAAAGGATTCACTGGAAACTAGTAAACCTGATTACCTCAAGGAAGGCTCGGTGGTCTTAAAATCAGAATTCCAGAATATAGAGTACCAAAGCAAAGGCCTTGCCCATGTGAGCTTATTGGCTGAGTATCCTCGTTTTTAATTACTGACCAGAGCTGTTGGTCCATGCAACACAATACTCTGCCCACATGGAACTTTTCTAGGGTCCCCAGGAAAAAGAAAATATACAGACATATACATACATATGTGTGTCTATACACGCACACACACAAACATTTGTGATACAGGGTCTCACTCGGTCACCCAGGCTGAAGTGCAGTGGTGTGATTGCAGTTCATTGTGGCCTCGATCTCTCAGGCTCAAGCAATCATCTTATCTCAGCCTCCCGAGTGGCTGGGACTACAGGCATGGACCACCACACCCAGGTAAATTTTTTTTTTTTTTTTTTTTTAAATTAGACAGAGTCTCACTCTGTAGCCAGGCTGGAGTGCAGCAGCACAATCTCAGCTCACTGCAACCTCCAACTCCCTGATTCAAGTGATTCTCCTGCCTCAGCCTCCTGAATAGCTGGGATTACAGGCATGCACCACCATGCCCAGCTAATTTTTTCTATTTTTAGTAGAGATGGGGTTTCACCATGTTGGCCAGGATGGCCTCGAACTCCTGAACTCGTGATCCACCCACCTTGTCCTCCCAAAGTGCTGGATTACAGACGTCAGCCACTGCGCCCCGCCAAATTTTTTATTTTTGTAGAGACAGGTCTCCCTATGTTGCCCAGGCTGGTTTCAGACTCCTAGGCTCAAGTGATCCTCCTGCGCCTTGGCCTCCAATGTGCTGGGATTATAGGCATGTGCTACCGTGCTCGGCCCCATTTTTTGAAAAAGTATTTAGAAAGTTTTCTCCTTATTTCTTAACCCTTTTGGATGAGCCACTTCAAGTAGGCACATATTTGTCCTGTTAGTTTCAATTTTAAAATATCCCTCTTTTAGAAAACAACCTTACTGCCCACCAATACATCATAAAAGGCTTCTCACCTGGACCAACTGCTCCTTCAGTTTGTAGATTGGCAGGCTCTCCCTTTGCTCAAGGATTGACATCTGGGTCTTTTTCCCATAAGAGGCTTTATTGCCCCCAAAGGCATGCTTCTTCCACTCAGGAATATCATTGGGCATCATCCCAATACCCCTCATGTTGGCAGCAATTTGTCTGCCTTCCGCTGGAAAGGTAAACAGGCAACTTAGTACTGTCCTCAAGCTACCTCAAGATGTACCAGAGAAAAAAATAAAATGGCAGGTGGGCACTGAACATGGAGCATCTCTATTCAGCGACCCGTGATCAAAAGTACTCAAAGAAAAAATTAATGTGAAAAAAAGAATAGGCTGGGCGCGGTGGCTCAAACCTATAATCCCAGCACTTTGGGAGGCCGAGACGGGCGGATCACGAGGTCAGGAGATCGAGACCATCCTGGCTAACACGGTGAAACCCCGTCTCCACTAAAAAATACAAAAAACTAGCCGGGCGAGGTGGCGGGCGCCTGTAATCCCAGCTACTCAGGAGGCGGAGGCAGGAGAATGGCATAAACCCGGGAGGCGGAGCTTGCAGTGAGCTGAGATCTGGCCACTGCACTCCAGCCTGGGCGACAGAGCGAGATTCCATCTCAAAAAAAAAAAAAGAAAAAAAAAGGAAAAAAAGAATATAGAAGGGGCAGCAGGGAGTGGGAAAGAGACTGTAATAAGTGGTACTACACACCTGTGATGTCAGAAAAAAGGTTAGCTGAGAGAAGTGAAGACCTGATTGTTTGAAACTGGAATTATTATTTTTTTTTTTAGGTAGGGTCTCGCTCTGTCATCCAAGTGGGTGGGAGTGCAGTGGCACAATCCTGGCTCACTGCAGCCCCGACCTCCAGGGCTCAAGCGATTCTCCTGCCTCATTTTTTAATTTTTTTTGAAGAGAAGAGGTCACTCTATGTTGCCAGGCTGATCTTGAACTCCTGGGCTAAAGCAATCCATCCATCTCACCCTCCCAAAGTAATGGAATTACAGACATAGCCACCATGCCCAGTACTCTCCCCTTTTTAAATAACTGCTATATTGAGATGTAATTCACAAACCATGTCACACTTTTCTTTCTTTTTTTTTTTTTTTTGAGACAGGGTCTTGCTCTGTTGCCCAGGCTGGAGTGTAATGGTGCAATCACGGCTCACTGCAGCCTCAAATTCCTGGGCTCAAGGAATCCTCTCTCCTTGGCCTCCCAAAGTGCTGGGATTATAGATGTGAGTCACCAAGGCTGGCCTCCATGTCAGTCTTTTTAAGTGTTTAACTCAGTGTTTTACTGTATATTCATAAAGCTGTGCAACTATCCCCACTATCTAATTTTAGAACATTTTCATCATCCCCAAAAAACTCTGTACCCATTAGCAGTTACTCCCCATTCCTCCCTTTTCCTTCCTCTTGGCAACCATTAGTCTACTTTCTATATCTATGGGTTTACCTATTCTGGGTATTTCATACAATATGTGGTCTGTTGTGCCTGGCTTCTCTCAGATTAATTTTTTTTTTTGACAGGGTCTGGTTCCCAGCAGGTTGGAGTGCAGTGGCAAGATCTCAGTTCAGCAACCTCTACCTCCTGGGCTCAAGCAATCCTCCCATGTTAGCCTCCTGAGTAGCTGGGACTACAGGTGCATGTCACCACACCGAGCTAATTTTTTTTTTTTTTTTGAGATGGAGTTTCACTCTTGTTGCCCAGGCTGGAGTACAATGGCGTGATCTCGGCTCACGGCCTTGGCCTCCCCAGTAGCTGGGATTACAGGTGTGCTCCACCATGTCTGTTAATTTTTCTATTTTTAGTAGAGATAGGGTTTCACCATGTTGGCCAGGCTGGTCTCAAACTCCTGACCTCAGGTGATCCACCCACCTCAGCCTCCCAAACTGCTGGGATTACAGGCTTGAGCCACCAGGCCCAGCCTAATTTTTGCATTTTTTGCAGAGACAGGGTTTCACTACATTGCCCAGCCTGGTTTCAAATTCCTGGACTCAAGCGATCTGCCCACCTCAGCCTCCCAAAGTGCTGGGATTATAGGTGTGAGCCACTTTGCCCGGACCTAGCTTATATTTTCAAGGTTCACCTTGGAATTGTGGCTTAAGGAGCAAAAAAAATGAGTAGAATTTTAGTGGCTCTCTAGAATATGCAAATATTTTACAAATTTGATGCCAAAAGCTGGCTATGAAAAAATACTTGTGCCTACTAACCAAATAAGTGAGCTTTGGCAGAGGCCAAAGGAGGGTCATGGAGAACATTTCACTAAAGGGTAAAAGGGAATGAATGGGTTTATTCTGAGGAAATGGAAGATGATATTGTTAAACAATGAATGCATATTTCCAACCTTCTACTGTAAATCTAATATTTTGGTTTTTATTTTTGTCGTTTTTAAAAATTTAATTTTAAAATGGAGACAAGGGCTGGGCATGGTGGCTCACCAGTAATCCCAGTACTTTGGGAGGCTGAGGTGGGCAAGATCACTGGAGGTCAGGAGTTCGAGACCAGCCTGACCAACATGGTGAAACCCTGTCTGTACCAAAAATACAAAAAAAATTACTTGGGCATGGTGGTGGGGGCCTGTAGTCCCAGTTACTTGGGAGGCTGAGGCAGGAGAATCACTTGAACCCGGGAGGCAGAGGTTGCAGTCAGCCGAGACTGCACCACTGCACTCCAGCTGGGGCAACATAGTGAGACTCCATCTCAAAATAAAATAAAATAAAATAACATAAAATATATAACATAAACTACACTAAACTAAACTAAACTAAAATAAAATAAAAAAGAGACAAGGTCTTATTAGGTTGCCCAGACTGGTCTTGAACTCCTGGCCTCAAGCAATTTTCCTGCCTCAGCCTCCCAAAATGTTGGAATTACAGGTGTGAGCCATCATGTCGAACCTAATCTAATATTTAAATCTTTATTACATGCAGCCAAACTGATATCTAAATTAACACAATTCTCAAACTTCTGTCTCCAGCCCAGACCTCTATTCTGAGCTCTCATACTCAATTCTACACTGGATACCTCAACCTAAGATGTCCTCTAGTTGTCTCAGATACAAGTCCAAAACGGAATTCACCATCTTTCCCCACAAACCCGTTTCTCCTCCGGTGTTCCCATCATTCATCCTAGTGCTCATACCAGAAACCTGGAAGTTATCTTTGACCATTCCTGTTGCCCCACATTCAACGAATCACTTTTCGCAAGTACATCCCTCCTCTTTGCTACCTCCATGTTCAAGCCACCATCCTCTCTTCTGAATTATCATAAAAGCTTCCCAAATCATCATATGTGCCCCATCCAACTCATTCTGCAGGGCAGCCTGAATCATCCTTTGGAAATGCAACTCTGGTCACACCATGTGCCAGCTGAGAACTTTCAACATCTGGCCAGATGTGGTGGCTCACGCTTGTAATCCCAGCACTTTAGGAGGTCAAGGTGAGTGGATCACCTGAGGTCACGAGTTCGAGACCAGCCTGACCAACATGGAGAAACCTCATCTCTACTAAAAATACAAAAAATTAGCTAGGTGTGGTGGTGCATGCTTGTAATCCCAGCTACTTGGGAGGCTGAGGCAGGAGAATCGCTTGAACCTGGGAGGTGGAGGTTGCAGTGAGCCGAGATTATGCCATGGCACTCCAGCCTAGGCAATAAGAGCAAAACTCTGTCTCAACCAAAAACAACAGCAACAACAAAAGAACTTTTCAACATCTCCCAGTGTTGTCAGAATTGAGCCCAGATTCTTAATGCCACCTACGAAGCCCTGGTCCAACGCTCTTATCTCATCCCCTACCAGTGCCCCTTGCTCTCTCTATTCCATCCACACAGGCTTCCTTTCAGTTTCTTTCCCACCCCACAAACCCAACACGGGCTACTCCTCAGGCTGGAACACACCTCCCAACCTCCATCCCATCCCCACTTGACAGACTGAGTCCCATTTATTCTTTGGGTCTCAATTTCCCCAGGGAAGTGACCCACCACAGTCAATTACACTGCCTATACTTCTTCACATGGCACTGATCATAATTTAATTATTTGGTAATTATTTAACATCAATTTCCCCAACTAAGCTGTAGTGTCTGAAAGCAGGGGTCGTATCTGTTTAATTCACATCTGTATCTCCAAATGCCAAACACAAATTACATTAATAAGTATTTGTTATGACTACATCTAGTAGTTAATATTTACTGCACAAAGAAATATATGAAAAAGGAAGTTTCAAAGCTGTATTATCTTTAGAATAAAAATTTTTTTTTTTGAGATGGAGTCTCACTCTGTCGCCAGGCTGGAGTGCAGCGGCACGATCTTAGCTCACTACAACCTCCACCTATAGGGTTCAAGCGATTCTCCTGCCTCAGTCTCCTGAGTAGCTGGGACTACAGGCATACACCACCATGCCCGGATAATTTTTTGTATTTTTAGTAGAGACGGGGTTTCACCATTGTTGGCCAGGATGGTCTCGATTTCCTGACCTCGTGATCCACCTGCCTTGTTGGTCTCCCAAAGTGCTGGGATTACAGGTGTGAGCCACCGCGCCCAGCAAGAGTAAAATTTTTAAAGTTATTCAGAAGAAAAACTCAGTCTAATGATTTGACCATGGCTATTAAAACATTTTTGGTTTTAAACATGTGTTTAAGAAAAAAACCAAACACGCTCTAACTGAAGTGAAAAACCAAGGGTAAATTTTTTTTTCGAGACGGAGTGTCATTCTGTCACCCAGGATGGAGTACACTGGCCTGATCTCAGCTCACTGCAACTTCCACCCCTGGGTTCAAGCGATTCTCCTGCCTCAGCCTCCTGAGTAGCTGGGATTACACGTGTGCGCTACCACGCCCGGCTAATTTTTGTATTTTTTTAGTAGAGACGGGGTTTCGACATGTTGGCCAGGTTGGTCTCGAACTCCTGACCTCAGGTGATCCACCTGCCTTGGCCTCCCAAAGTGCTGGGATTGCAGGCATGAGCCACTGCCCCCAACCAAGGATAAATTTTTAATGTGTGCTGGGAGTGACCCCTCCCTGTGCTCTGGAAGGCTCAGATTTTTAAACAAGGTCCATACACCCCTCCAAGGGTCCTACCATCAGGCAGAGGGTCAACCCAGTGTTTGTTGAGTCCCATGGGAATAGAATCCATCTCAGCTTCCCGCTGGGCCTGCTTAAGTTCCCGCCTTTCTTTGGCCAAGGCACTCTGCATCATTGCCGCTTGGGAGAGGGAGCCATCTGGGTTCTGGTGCAACAGAAGAAAAAACGACACGGATTAAAATGTCCAGGAAATAAAATGTAGATGTTAAGACCCTGTAACCTAAAACATGGGAACACATCTGGAATAAAGTTCCTATCAGTGTAACAGACTATATGAAAGAAATGGATACACCGTAGCACATTCAGATAAAATGAACAAGGACAATAATAAATCATTGAAGGAATTGGATGTTTAGTTTGAAGATGAGAACCCCAAAAGAGATAGGAATGATATGCTACCTTTAAATGTATGAAGGACATAAGAAAGGGATAAGAATTTTTCTGTATGACCCCGGGAACCAAAATTAAGACCAATGTGGACACTTCAGTGAGCGAGGTTTCAGGTCTGCCTAAAGAAGAAGTAGCGATCAGATCCATCTCATGATGAAAGGTACCTCCTTCAGGGCTGGTGAATTCCCTGTCACTAACAATGTCATGCAGCTATGAGATGACCACATGAGAAGAACACTGCAGAAGAATCATATGTGTGGATTATAAGCATTACATATGTGCTGAGCTGGGAGACCTTTAATATGCCCTTTTCTATACCTAAAATTTTTATCATTCTATAGATTCTGGTTTAGATTCCCTTCACAGCTCTGCCCTCCCCAACACCCAGTGCTACAGCTTTCTATGGTGGCCAGCCCTAACTGCTCAAGTAAATTCTTGAAAATTGCCTTTAAATCTGCAAGATTCAAGACCTAAGGAAACCATGCAAAGGCAATGATGGTAGATTAAGCATTCCTATCTATCTCTGCTTCCACTCAAAATACACAAAAGGAGCACAAAAGAATTAAACAGGCAAAAGTAATAAAGCCAACCCAACCTCCATTTAAAACAAAACCATTCTAGACCCTGGCTAACAGCCAATAATACTTTATGTGGCCTAAGTTCTACTTACGCAGATCTAATAACCTGACCCGTTACTTTAGAAAAATAATCCACTTGACATTTCCAGGTTGAAGGTTCAGAAGTTCTCACCTTGACGATTTTAATAGGGCTCATGTCCATGCTTTGCTTAGTGTGCCCTCTCAGGAATGGAGGCTCTTCCTCAACCAATTCAATCTCAAGGTCCTCATCTAAAAGTCCCCCCAAAAGAGGAATTAGCCATAAACAAGAGAGAATAATAATTTTCACCAAAACAATTAATTTCCATAGACACCAACAATCTTTATCAAAAACAGCTTCCCCTGGTGGGGTGTGGGGGTCATGCCTGTAACCTCAGCACTTTGGGAGGCCAAGGCAGGAGGATCACTTGAGGTCAAGAGTTTGATATCAGCCTGGTCAACATAGTGAAACTCCATCTCTACTAGAAATCCAAAATTATCCCGGCTTGGTGGCGGGCACCTGTAGTCCCAGCTAATTGGGAGGCTAAGGCAGGAAAATAGCTTGCACCCAGGAGGCAGAGGTTGCAGTGAGCTGAGATCAAGCCATTGCACTCCAGCCTGTAATCCCAGCACTTTGGGAGGCCAAGGTGGGTGGATCACCTGAGGTTAGGAGTTCCGGACCAGCTTGGCCAACATGGTGAAGCCCCACCTTCACTAAAAATACAAAAAAACTACCTGGGCACGGTGGCACGCACCTGTAATCCCAGCTACCTGGGAGGCTGAGGCAGGAGGATCACTTAAACCCAGGAGGAGGAGGTTTCAGTAAGCCAAGACCGCGCTACTGCACTCCAGCCTGGGCAACGAGAACGAAATCCCGTCTCAAAAAAAAAAAGCTTCCAGGTCAAAGGATGGCAATGCAAGTAAAACTCTAACCTAGGTGACTATTCCCCCTACCACCAGCCATTTCTAGGGCATTTGTGCTCCAGTCCAATAACTGATCCAACCTACTTTCAAAAGAAGTTAAACCTGTGAGAAAATGCTCTCCTGACATTCTAAATGGTACTAAGGCATTTGCCAACCAACTTCATTATGGAATAACTCTTAACCCATAATAAATTTGCAAAAAATTAGTTGGACAATTGAACAACACCAGGCGGAACTTGCTTACGCTTACGGCAGAAGTATAAATGGTACAGAAACCAATAGAAAACAATTTGGAACTGCCCAGTAAAGTCAAACACCCACATTTCTTACTACCCAGTAATTTTTAAGACAGGGTCTTCCTCTGTTGCCCAGGCTACAGCACAGCGGCATGACCACGGCTCACTACACCCTTGACCTCCCTGGCTCCAGCAATCTTCCCACTTCAGCCTCCCCAATGGCTGGGAGTACAGGCACATATCACTACACCTGGCTAATTTTTTTTTGTTTTTGTAAAGATAGGGCGTAGCTATGTTGCCACGGCTGGTCTCAAACTCCTAGACTCAAGCAATCCTACTATCTCAGTCAGCCTCCCAAAGTGCTGGGATTACAGGGATGAGCCATGACACTTACACTTGGCCTACCCAGTAATTCTATGTATTTAGGAAAAAAAGAATGTTCTGTACATAAGCACTAAGAGACAATATAGCAATTTCAAAATACTATTATTCACAAAGATTAACCAAAAACCAAGAAACAACTCATATGTCCATCAAAAGCAAAATGGATAAATTATAGATAATTTATATATACTCTATAGCAATGAAAATGGGTAAAATACCACTATAAATATCATCATAAATATAAAAAATATGTAAGTCAAAAAAAAAGAAAAATGAGTTAAGTTCAAAAATAGACAACACAACATAATGTTTAGGAACAGATATGTAGATGGTAAAACTAAAGAAAAGCAAGGGAGTAATTAACACAAATATGGGATGGTGGTTACTCCTAGGAGGAAGAAAGAAGATCTAAGCAGAGGGGAGCACGTAAGGGCTTCAGAAGTGCTTGTAAAATTCTACTTCTTAAGCTGGGTGGTGAGCACGTTGGCGCTCACTTACTATTATAATATAAATTATAGAATTCTATTATAAGACTTCATAATTTCAAAAAAGTCATTATGGGCTGAGTTAAAAGTTGTTTCCAGGGCAACTCAGAAGTAATCTAGGTGGATCCAGGATTTTCAGAATAATTACTAAGAATATGAGATCAAATTTACACCCAAAAATACAATTATAACGTTTTATAACTTGAAAGCTTTTTTTTTTCAGATAAGAGTCTCGCTCTGTCACTCAGGCTGGAGTGCAGTGGCATGATCTTAGCTCACTGCAACCTCCATCTCCTGGGTTCAAGCAATTCTCCTGCCTCAGACTCCTGAGTAGCTGGGACTACAGGCGTGCGCCACTACACCCAGCTAATCTTTGTACTTTTTTAGTAGAGACAGGGTTTCACCACCTTGGCCAGGCTGACCTGGCCTCAGGTGATCTGCTGGCCTCGGCCTCCCAAAGTGCTGGGATTACAGGCATGAGCCACTACGCCTGGCCGAGAGATTATTATAAGCAACAAGTATAATAATACATAAGCACTTGTCAGAAAAATGAACTTCTTGCTTCCATCATGGTGAGATCCTTTTTTTTTTGAGAGATGAGTAGTGAGATCCAAAGAACAAGTGATTAATAGCCACTGGGTTAAACTACAAGCAAATCACCCAATCCAATGCCTTAACTTGCCAATTATCCTTCTCAATCCAACTGGACTAGTTACCTTCCTCATCATCCACCTTAGGGAGAATGCCAGTCTCTTCATCAAAGTCTGGAAACTCTTCTTTGGAAAGGACATTGGCAGCAATCATCTAGCCAAAGAAGAGAAGGTAGCATTTGTAACCTGCTAAGATCAAAACTTTTTTTGTTCTTTTGTTTTGTTTTTTTAAGACAGGATCTTGCTCTGTCACCTAGGCTGAAGTGCAGTGACCTGATCAAAGATCACTGCCACCTCAAACTCCTGGGCTCAACCAATCCTCCTACCTCAGCCTCCTGAATAGGTGAGACTACTGGCACACACCATAATATCTAGCTAATTTTTAAATTTTTTCTAGAAACAGGGTCTCACTATTTGTCCAGGCTGGTCTCAAACTCCTGGCCTCAAGCAATCCTCCTGCCTTGGCCTCCCAAAGTGCTGAGATTACATGTGTCAGCCACATGCCCAGTCAAAACTCTTTTCTAGGAGAGTTAATTACAGAGGTTTCACGTAAGAAACCCAGTTTTTTTCTCCTCTGACCCACGATGTCAGGACCTCAAATGTCCTATGTCCTGTTCCAGGGTTGGGGAGGTGGTTCTCCAACATGGTGCTGTAAAGTATAAGCTCAAAAGTATCATCTCCAAGAAGAGTTATCTGCTCTTCCCTTGTTTCCACAGCACTCTGGTACATTTATTATATAATATGTAGGCCAGACATGGCAGCTCATGCCTATAATCTCAACACTTTGGGAGGCTGAGACAAGAGAATCACTTGGAGCCCAGGAGTTTTTTGTTTGTTTTTTGAGACGGAGTCTCGCTGTCGCCCAGACTGGAGTGCAGTGGCGTGATCTCAGCTCACTGCAGGCTCTGCCTCCCAGGTTCACGCCATTCTCCTGCCTCAACCTCCTGAGTAGCTGGGACTACAGGCGCCCGCCACTATGCCCAGCTAATTTTTTGTATTTTTAGTAGAGACGGGGTTTCACCGTGTTAGCCAGGATGATCTCTATCTCCTGACCTCGTGATCCGCCCGCCTTGGCCTCCCAAAGTGCTGGGATTACAGGCGTGAGCCACCACGCCCGGCTGAGCCCAGGAGTTTAAGACAAGCCCTGGTAACATGGCAAGACTGTCTCTACAAAAAATTAAAAAATTAGCCAGGCATGGCCGGGCGCGGTGGCTCAAGCCTGTAATCCCAGCACTTTGGGAGGCCGAGACGGGCGGATCACGAGGTCAGGAGATCGAGACCATCCTGGCGAACACTGTGAAACCCCGTCTCTACTAAAAAAAAAATACAAAAACTAGCCGGGCGACGTGGCGGGCGCCTGTAGTCCCAGCTACTCGGGAGGCTGAGGCAGGAGAATGGCGTAAACCCGGGAGGCGGAGCTTGCAGTGAGCTGAGATCCGGTCACTGCACTCCAGCCTGGGCAACAGAGCGAGACTCTGCCTCAAAAAAAAAAAAAAAAAAAAAAAAAAAAAAAAAAAAAAAATTAGCCAGGCATGGTGGCATGTGCCTGGGGTCTCAGCTAATTGGGAGGCTGAGGTGGGAGGATGGTTTAAGCCTGAAAGGTTGAGGCTGCAGTGAGCTATGGTCACGCCAATGCACTCCAGCCTGGGCGACAGTGCAAGCAAGAACTTGTCTCAAAAATAAAGTAAAAAATACGTAACCCCTCACAATTATTTGTTTAGATCTGTCTCCTCTGCTGGACTCTGAGTTCCTTAAACATAGGAACCATGACATATTCGTCTTTATAGCCCTAGCTCTGCATGGTGTTTGACATACCACAGTTATGGTAATTAGTGAAGAAAGATGAAAACAATAGGCTGGGCGCAGTGGCTCACGCCTGTAATTCTAGCACTTTGGGAGGCAGAGGTGGGAGGATCACCTGAGGTCAGGAGTTCAAGACTAGCCTGGCCAACATGGTAAAACCCCGTCTCTACTAAAAATTCAAAAAAATTAGCCGGCGTGGTGGTGGTTGCCTGTAATCCCAGCTACCTGGAGGCTGAGGCACAAGAATCGCTTGAACCCAGGAGGCGGAGGTTGCAGTGAGCTGAGATCGTACTACTGTTCTCCAGCCTGGGTGACAGAGTAAGACTCTGTCTCAAAACAAACAAACAAACAAACAAAAAACAATAATGAAGACTTACATAGTAATTACCATATGCCAGGCACTAACCTAAGAGTTTCACTTTTTTTTTTTTTTTTTTGAGATGGAGTCTTGTTCTGTCACCCAGGTTGGAGTGCAGTGGCATGATCTCAGCTCACTGTAACCTCCACCTCCCGGGTTCAAGCAATTCTCCTGCCTCAGCATCCTGAGTAGCTGGGATTACAGGTGCGCACCACGACACCCGCCTAATTTTTTGTAGTTTTAGTGTAGACAGGGTTTCACCACATTGGTCAGGCTGGTCTCGAACTCCTGACAGGTGTTGAGCCACCATACCTAGCGACTTTCACCTTTATTAACTCATTTAATCCTCACACCACCAACGCTGGTCCTGTTTTATAGATGAGGGTACTGAGGCACGAGGTAGAGTAGCTTAGCTAAGGATTACACGGCTAGTAAGTGGCTGACGTGGTTTGGCTATGTCCCTACCCAAATCTCATCTTGAATTTCCACATGTGTGGGAAGGACCCAGTGGAAGGTACCTGTATCATGGAGGCAGCTCTTTCCCACACTGTTGTCATGATAGTAAGTCTCATGAGATCTGATGGTTTTAAAAAGGGGCATTTCTGGCCGGGCGCGGTGGCTCAAGCCTATAATCCCAGCACTTTGGGAGGCCGAGGTGGGTAGATCACGAGGTCAGGAGATAGAGACCATCCTGGCTAACATGGTGAAACCCCGTCTCTACTAAAAAAAACAAAAAACTAGCCGGGCGAGGTGGTGGGCGCCTGTAGTCCCAGCTACTTGGGAGGCTGAGGCAGGAGAATGGCATAAAACCCGGGAGGTGGAGCTTGCAGTGAGCTGAGATCCAGCCACTGCACTCCAGCCTGGGTGACAGAGCGAGACTCCGTCTCGAAAAAAAGAAAAGGCGGGGGGCATTTCCCTGCACAAACTCTCTTCTCTTGCCTATTGCCATGTGAGATGTGCCTTTCACCTTCCTCCATGATTGTGAGACCTCCCCAACCATGTGGAATTCTAAGTCCAATAAACCTCTTTCTTTAGTAAATTGCCCAGTCTCAGGTATGTCTTTATCAGCAACGTGAAAACAGACAAATACAGTGGCCAAAAATTATCCCAGGCCATTGTGCTCCAGAGCACAACTCTAAGCACCATGCTACATACTGAATGACTATCTGGCCATGAAAACTAATGGCCCCAACCTGTTTGATCTCCCACTTCTCTGGGTCAGAGATTCGGGTGAGGCGCTTGCGTTCCAGTGAGTCGTCTTCTACTTCAGGGGCACTGACAAGGGACAGGTGAGTGGGTCTATCAGGATTCCGCATTGAGGTCTCCTCATTGGTCTCCCCGACAAGATTTCGCCGTCTATTTGGGTTTAGATCTTCTCCAGACTCTTGATCCACATCCTAAAGCACAAAAACAAGGGGGCCAGCTCACTTGCTGTCCTCTTCCATTCCCTTGGCCATCAGATGTAAGAACAGGCTGACCATCTCACTTACCTTCATGCTCAGGCTGGTCTTGGTCCCAGTGAAGGACAGCACTTTGACTTTGACCCTCTGGCCTTTGCTCACCACATCAGCTACATTGGCCACACGACCCTCCCGCCGGAGCTCAGAGATGTGCACCAGGCCTTCCCATCGCTTCCTGAGGGAGAGTCAGACACATCTGGAATATGCTAAAAAGTACTATCCCCCAACCAGTTTCTACCCTTTTTTTTTTTTTTTTGAGACGGAGTCTCGCTCTGTCGCCCAGGCTAGAGTCCAGTGGCCGGATCTCAGCTCACTGCAAGCTCCGCCTCCCGGTTTACGCCATTCTCCTGCCTCAGCCTCCCGAGTAGCTGGGACTACAGGCGCCCGCCACCTCGCCCGGCTAGTTTTTTGTATTTTTTTAATAGAGACGGGGTTTCACCGTGTTAGCCAGGATGGTCTCGATCTCCTGACCTCGTGATCCGCCCGTCTCAGCCTCCCAAAGTGCTGGGATTACAGGCTTGAGCCACCGCGCCCGGCCCAGTTTCTACCCTTATTGGAACTAACAAAAGAAAATGGCCTCAAACTCAAGAGAAAAGCACCATGAAGGTGGTCAAACAATAAAATAGTATTATCACTCTCTCCATGGGGAGACATGGGGTGGGGAAGCAAATTCTATCTGTCCCAACAAGCAAAGGACAGATCTCGTGAAGACAGAGAAAGGAATAAATGGCTCTGTAACATTTCAAAAGAGTCAATTTCTAAGAATCGTGTATGGCTGATTTGACTAAAGTATCATTAATCAAAGTAACTTTTTAGAATGTGAAAATCCTCAGCGATAAAAGAAAATCTGCCCATCACTGGTGTGGATAGAAGAGCACCAGTCATTACCTGAGTCCTTCCAGCTGCACAAAGCAACCAAACTGCATGATGCTGGTAACTTTGCCATTATAAATGTCACCAATGGTGGGCTCTTCTGGAGGAGGGCGGTCCACATGCTTATCCCGCCATCTATCCAGATTCCGCTCTCCATATTTGTCCCGGTCCTTCCGGTCTTTGAGGGGACTCTGACTCCTGCTCCTGGACCGATATCTAGACTTTGCTTTATTCCTCTCCCGGGTCCTGGAAGGTGATCGAGAGTGGGATCGGTGTCTCCGCTTGTGGTCTCTATCTCGGTTTCGTTCCCTATCTCGGTCTCGATCTCGGTCTTGATCTCGGCTCCGACTCCGCTTCTTCTTCTTTGTCCTGTCCCTAACAAATCAATAAGCACCTGTTTTAAAAAAAAAACCAATCCAATTTCATCTTTGCATCCCCAAGCACCCAGTACAGTGCCATGCACATGGTAGATGCCCACTAGATTTTGAGCTGAATTAAGTTTCAATAACTATGACATCCCTATAAGCCAATAAAGAACCAAGCCACAAACATATTCAGCCTCTTTCAACCCTGATTTCTATATTCTGAACATCCTAGCATTTGCTAGATACACTTAGCAGGAAGCAATGAAAATAGATCCAACAATATGATATATGACCAGTCCAGATTCTGTCAACTTGCCCAAAATTTTGGTTGGCTGGTCCACAAAATTCAACTGTCACAGTATCCTAAACTTCCAAAGGACAAGACACTAAGGACAAACCGGTGCTCAGTATCTCTCTGCTTCTCCTGGACTGCTGCACTGGGCATTAAAGCTTCCAGTTCTTTCAGGACATCCACAGCAACTTTCACATCATCTTCATCCAACATGGTCTGCAGAGGTAGAGGCCAGCAAAGTTAGGAGAAAGAAAAAAACCACTCAAGAATCAGCTCAGGTACATCTATAAATCACTAACCACTATGTGAGGGAAATGGAAGAGGGGCAGAGATTTCCAGCTTGATTCAAGATAGATGCAGAAGAAATGGAAAGAAGGCTCTTGAGAATCACTGCTACATTTGACAAATCCCCTTTGTCCTTAATACAATTCTATGAAAGGCAGTTAGATATTAATCATCCCTGCCATGAAAGAATGCAAGTGATGATTATATAAAAACAGGTGTTAAAAATTTTAAAAAGCAACTCTCCCTCTGCACTCTCTTCCTCCCTCCCCCCACTCCAGCTTAATGTTTTTCCATAGTCCTTACTGCTATCTGCTATGTTACATACTTATTTGTTTGTTTATAGCCTATCTCCTCCCCACCAGAATGTTTACATGTTTATTTCCTGCTCTGCTCCCTACCCCAAAATTAGGATATAATCTCCAAAGGCAGAAATTCTTGTCTGCTCTGTTCACAGCGGTTACCCAGGTACTTAGAACAGTGTTTGGCATACAATAAGTACTCAATAAATATTTGTTAAAATGAAATTTAAAAATCAAAACGCTTTAAAAATTAGACCCTTAACAAGTAACAGAGAAAAAAAAAATCTAATTTCACACATTAGGCATCTGTTCCAGAACCTTATTTCATATTCCTAATCACTACTTCCCCAAATTCCCAATCTCATTTCCCTTGAATATCATTCTCAGAACCCCTTAACATGTTCAATACATAGTACATGCTTAGGGAGTGATCAAACACTTTCTTTTTTTCTTTTCTTTTTTTTTTTTTGAGACGGAGTCTCGCTGTGTCGCCCAGGCTGGAGTGCAGTGGCCGGATCTCAGCTCACTGCAAGCTCCGCCTCCTGGGTTTACACCATTCTCCTGCCTCAGCCTCCCAAGTAGCTGGGACTACAGGCGCCTGCCACCTCGCCCGGCTAGTTTTTTTGTATTTTTTAGTAGACACGGGGTTTCACCGTGTTAGCCAGGATGGTCTCGATCTCCTGACCTCGTGATCCACCCACCTCGGCCTCCCAAAGTGCTGGGATTACAGGCTTGAGCCACCGCGCCCAGGCTGATCAAACACTTTCACTCTTAAAAATAAGTTACAACAAAGGCAAACTTAAAATTAATAAAATTACTAATGAGACAAAGAAAAGGGATTGGGAATATATATTTATAGTAGACATTCTCAAAATGGTATCAGTACCCGAACAGAAGGGTTGTCCGGTTGGCAAAGGACTGGGAAGAGTTCCTTCAGTTTTTCTTTTTCTGTTTTAGGTTTAACAACTGGATCTTGTTTCATTAAAGAGCATGAAGGGGTTAAAAAAAAAGATATATTTAATATTATTAATGATTAACAAAATAACTTCAACATTAGATTTGTATCAAACCAAAACAGAACATGGCATTTTGCTATATATTAATCGTACCTGTTACTACAAATGTAATTTAATTTTCTAAATACATTGATCATGAACTATCTCAAAATGTAGCAGAGAGAGGAGTGCAGCAATACTCATTTGGTTATGTCTTATCTTTTTGATTTTGTCTTAAGTCTTTGAAACTTTTTTTCCCCTTGAAACAGGGGGAAAAAACCTGTCATTCAGGCTGAAGTACAGTGGTGCAACTATGGCTCACTGCAGCTTCACCCTTTTGGACTCAAGCAACACTCCTTCCTTAGCCTCCCAAGTAGCTGGAACTAGAGAGGCACGCCATCATGCCTGGCTAATTTTAAAATTTTTTTTGTAGAGATGAGGTCTCTCTGTGTTGCCCAGGCTAGTCTAAAACTCCTGGGCTCAAGAGATCCTCCCACCTTGGCCTCCCAGAGTGCTGGGATTCCAGCAGTGAGCCACTATGCCCAGCCCATTTGAAAAATCTTACTGGAACATTTACTTGCTCAGCAACTGCTGAGAGGAAAACAAATGCAATTTACAGGATGTTCAAAATCTACACCATTCTAGAAGCTAAGCTTAGCTGGAAGCTCTGCTTACCTTTGCTAGTGGAAGGCTTCGCTGGAGGCCGCATGGTTTGTATGAGACGCAGCAAGTTACTAATAAGAGAATCCTTTGAAAAGAAACATAGAACAAAAATGGTCACCTCCTGTACCAGTGCTTAAATACACTTTGAAAAAGGAAAAGGCAAAGAACGTCCTTTAGAGAAGAGTGGTTACGCACTTGAATTTAGCTAATTGGAATAAATGAAACATAGAGTATCAACCTGGTGTAGCATGAACCTAGTATAGCAGCTTCAGAGAAAGCCGATACTTAGGACTCTTTGGGGAGAAAAGTTATTAGGCTCCCTGCAACCATTTTATTTCACAAGGTTTAGAACTACCCCCAAAACTCGTTTCCAACTTCCTGACTTACAGAACAAGAATGTAAATACCTACAAAAACTTAATGATGAAAATCCTGCCCTGTTTTCCTAGAGAGGTATGACAGAAAATCTGGTTACATCACCACTACCTAACGGCATGAAAACATCACACACTTAATGCTTATTTAATTGATACGTATAAAATTGTCTCCTTCCTATATCAAACTCCTATATTAAATCCTATCAAAATTTAAATTCAATAGTGACATTAAAACATAAATTATGCAATCCCAGCACTTTGGGCAGTCCAGGCGGGCGGATCACGAGGTTAGGAGATCAAGACCATCCTGGCTAACATGGTGAAACCCCGTCTCTACTAAAAATACAAAAAATTAGCCGGGCATAGTGGTGGGTGCCTGCAGTCCCAGCTACTTGGGAGGCTGAGGCAAAAGAATGGTATGAATCTGGGAGACGGAGGTTGCAGTGAGCTGAGATCACACCACTGCACTCCAGCCTGGGCAACACAGCAAGTCTCCGTCTCAAAAAAAAAAAACAACTGTAAATTAAAAGATTAATATCTACAGATTGTCTTCTCCAGATATACATACCGTAAATTCTGCACCATTTTTGACGAGGGAAGCCTTAAAAGTATCAAAGGTGGTATTTTTCTCAGCAAGACTGATCACAAATTCAGCTGCAAATAAGAAACAGAATTCAGAAAAGAACAGACATGAGCAAGAAATCAGTTTTAAGTATGGTAAAAACAAAACTAATTAGGTTATCTAACAGTCATAAAAAACAAAGACCACCATCTGATAAGGGTAAAGAGAGAAAATCTGGCCAGGTGCAGTGGCCCATGCCTGTAATCCCAACACTCTGGGAGGCCAAGGCAGGTGGATCACTTGAGATCAGGAGTTCGAGATGAGCCTGGCTAACACAGTGAAACACCGTCTCTACTAAAAATACAAAAATTAGGCCGGGCGCGGTGGCTCAAGCCTGTAATCCCAGCACTTTGGGAGGCCGAGATGGGCGGATCACGAGGTCAGGAGATCGAGACCATCCTGGCTAACACGGTGAAACCCCGTCTCTACTAAAAATACAAAAAACTAGCCGGGCGAGGTGGCGGGCGCCTATAGTCCCAGCTACTCGGGAGGCTGAGGCAGGAGAATGGCGTAAACCCGGGAGGCGGAGCTTGCAGTGAGCTGAGATCCGGCCACTGCACTCCAGCCTGGGCGACAGAGCGAGACTCTGCCTCAAAAAAAAAAAAAAAAAAAAATTAGCTGGGTGTGGTGGCAGGCGCCTGTAATCCCAGCTACTTGGGAGGCTGGGGCAGGAGAATCACTTGAACCTAGGAGGCAGAGGTTGCAGTGAGCCGGGATTGTGCCACTGCACTCCAGCCTGGGTAACAGAGTGAGACTCCGTCTCAAAAACACAAAAAACAAAAGCAAAACAAAACAAAAAAGAAAACAAGAGAGAAAATCTAGATTGCTGAAATTATCCATGCATGTTCTAGTGAATTTACACAAATGAAAGGAAGACACTACTACAAAATGGCTCAGTGTAGCCCTTGAGTGCATTTAAACTAGGAAGACCTATTTGCCCCACATCATGGTACCCTCTTCTCACAAAACTACTACCTGGGCACGCTGCCACCTAGACTAGACTCGAAAGCTGACAATAAAAAGCACGAGCCTGTGCAGACACAAAGAGGCACACAACAGAAGGACAGACCCAATCTGTATATGACAGCAGGTAGCTGCTGGGTGGTGCAATCTCCACATTGATGAAAGACTTACTTTTCCCCCAAATTTTTTTGCACGAATCTGCCTAGTTCTTTTTTTTTTTTTTTTTTTTGAGATAAGAGTCTTGCTTTGTCGCCCAGGCTGGAGTGCAGTGGCACGATCTCGGCTCACTGTAACCTCTGCCTCCCAGGTTCACGCCATTCTCCTGCCTCAGCCTCCTGAGTAGCTGGGACTACAGGCGCCCGCCACCACGCTCAGCTAATTTTTTGTATTTTCAGTAGAGACAGGGGTTCACCATGTTAGCTAGGATGGTCTTGATCTCCTGGCCTTGTGATCTGCCCACCTCAGCCTCCCAAAGTGCTGGGAATAGAGGCATAAGACACTGCGCCCGGCATACCTGACTAGTTCTTGAAACTTCTTTTTTTGAGAGGGAGTTGCGCTCTGTCACCCAGGATGGAGTGGAGTGGTGTGATCCTGGCTCACTGTAACCTCTGCCTCCTGAGTTCAAGTGATTCTTCTGCCTCAGCCTCCTGAGTAGCTGGGGCTACGAGCGTGCGCCACCACGCCCAGCTAATTTTTATATTTTTAGTACAGAGAGGATTTCACCATATTGGCCAGGCTGGTCTCGAATTCCTGACCTTGTGATTTGCCTGCCTCGGCCTCCCAAAGTGCTGGGATTACAGGCATCAGCCACCATGCCCAGCTAGCAATTCTCCTGTCTCAGCCTCCCGAGTATCTGGGATCACAGGTGCCCTCCACCATGCCTGGCTAATTTTTGTATTTTTAATAGAGGTGGGGTTTCGCCACATTGGCCAGGCTGGTCTTGAACTCCTGACCTCAGGTAATCCTCCTGCCTCAGCCTCCCAAAGTGCTGGGATTACAGGCATGAGCCACTGTGCCCGGCTTAGTTCTTGAAACTTCTAACATTAGAGCTATTTACTAATTAAGTGACTTTCAGACAGTGGCTCATGCCTGTAATCCCAGCACTTTGGGAGGTCGTGGTGGGCAGATTGCCTGAGCCCAGGAGATCAAGACTATCCTGGGCAACATGGCAAAACCCCATTTCTACAAAAAATACAAAAATCAGCTGGTGGTGGTGGTGTGCATCTGTAGTCCTAGCTACTCAGGAGGAGACTGAGATAATAAGCCTCATACTATGAGATCCACAAAAAAAATTGTAATGCTTTCATTTGAATACTAATCCTAAAAAAGTAAATGAATAAATAACATGAAAGATCTAGATGACTAACTCATAAAGTAGTACTACCATACAATTTCCATCTTGGAATCTGCCTCTATCTTTCTGATGAAGGGAAAGCCAAATGCCATCAGGCTACATGAACACATCTTATGCATAATAAGTTAGCAACATTGTCAATGGTTAATACTTTTTGAACATTACCATGTGCCAGGCACTATGCTAAGTACTTTTTATAGGTTACTTCATGATCCCCAAAACAACCCTCACAAGTACGTGCTATTATTGTCCTGTTTTACAATGAGGAAGCTGACAGTTTGAGACACTGACCTACCCAATAATAACCAGGGGGAGCTAGGAATAAAATCCAGGCAATCTAACTTCGGAGCCCACATTCTTTCAAGAAAAGTGGAGGGAGAACTAAGTCCCATGGTGCTAGGCGTGTCGTGCTCAAAAGAGCCCCTCCCAAAGCAGTCAGCAGCACATTCACACTGCCAGCCATCATTAATTAGTTTTTTTTTTTTTTTTTTTTGAGATGGAGTCTCGCTCTGTCGCCCAGGCTGGAGTGCAGTGGCCGGATCTCAGCTCACTACAAGCTCCGCCTCCTGGGTTTATGCCATTCTCCTGCCTCAGCCTCCCAAGTAGCTGGGACTACAGGCGCCCGCCACCTCGCCCGGCTAGTTTTTTATATTTTTTAGTAGAGACGGGGTTTCACCGTGTTAGCCAGGATGGTCTTGATCTCCTGACCTCGTGATCCGCCCATCTCGGCCTCCCAAAGTGCTGGGATTACAGGCTTGAGCCACCGCACCCGGCCTTTTTTTTTTTGAGACGGAGTCTTGCTCTGTCACTCAGGCTGGAGTGCAGTGGCACAATCCTCTCACTGCAACCTCTGCCACCCAGGTTCAAGCGATTCTCCTGCCACAGCCTCCTGAGTAGCTGGGATTACAGGTGTGCACCACCATGCCCAGCTAATTTTTGTATTTTTAGTACAGACAGGGTTTTACCATGTTGGTCAGTCTCTGGTCTCGAACTCCTGACCTTGTGATCCACTTGCCTTGGCCTCCCAAAGTGCTGGGATTACAGGTGTGAGCCACTGTGCCTGGTCCCATTAATCAGTATTTTTAATTTTCCCAATTATACAGGGGAATCATTAAATTAACTGAATCCATTATAAAAAGTTAATTCATAGTTTAAAAAAATTCATTGGTGGGCTGGGCGCGGTGGCTCAAGCCTGTAATCCCAGCACTTTGGGAGGCCGAGATGGGCGGATCACGAGGTCAGGAGATCGAGACCATCCTGGCTAACACGGTGAAACCCCGTCTCTACTAAAAAAAAAAAAAAAAAACAAAAAATTAGCCGGGCGAGATGGCGGGCGCCTGTAGTCCCAGCTACTCGGGAGGCTGAGGCGAGAGAATGGCATAAACCCAGGAGGCGGAGCTTGCAGTGAGCTGAGATCCGGCCAATGCACTCCAGCCTGGGCGACAGAGCGAGACTCTGTCTCAAAAAAAAAAAAAAAAAAAATTCATGGGTGAAAACAGTAAAAATAACACTAATTTAAATGATAATCCAGTATTACAGCTCTTTCAGAATTTGTCTAGCAGGTTTTCCAGTATTCATCGGAAACTCTACTATCTCAACTCCCCCAAAAATTAAATACATAAATTAGTAAGTCATTCATCAGGGTCAAAAGCAAAAGAATCAAGTCAGCAAACAAAACATAAAGAAGCAAATATATGCCTTTCTGTTATTAAACCCAAGTCTGCCAATTTAGTTTCAACAAAAAACAGTCTATCACATTAAACCAATATTAGTACTTTTTTTTTTTTTTTTTTGAGATAAAGTCTTGCTCTTGTCGTCCAGGCTGGAGTGCAGTGACGCGATTTCGGCTCACTGCAACCTCCGTCTCCTGAGTTCAAGCGATTCTCCTTTCTCAGCCTCCTGAGTAGCTGAGATTACAGGCACCCACCACCACGGCCAGCTAATTTTTGTAATTTTTTTTTTTTTTTTTAGTAGAAATGGAGTTTCACCATGTTGGCCAGGCTGGTCTCAAACTCCTGACCTCAGGTGATGGGCCTATCTTGTTCTTCCAAAGTGCTGGGATTACAGGCATGAGCTACCGCACCCAGCCAATGTTAGAACTTTTAATGTTACTGGTTTTATAAGTCTGTATTTAACAGAAAAACCATATTTGTGGGTTTTCTGCAAATTAATTGAGATCTTTAGCTATATATAAACTAAAAGAATACGGAGTTTATACCTTGCCCTATTTTTGCACATAAATGAAGTGAACATCAAAACAATTAAACACTAGAAGATGTCAATAACTTTTTTGTTTCCTCTAAAAGGCCAAAGTATTAGGAGTTAAAACAAAAATAGAGAGAAAAGTAAGCTCCCTGAAAGCAGAAATCTGTCTCGTTCTCTGTGGTATGCCTAGTCCCCAGCTCAATATTTGCTGAACAAAGGAAACATATTAACAAGATAGCAAAACGGACGAAATTATCACCTCATTATCAACTGAAAGAGAAGAATAGTACAGAAAAATTACATATGACAGACACATCTTGCCTGGGAGGCAAGAGAAAAAAGTAAACAAAAATATACTGGCATCATACTTTCGGGCATCTTCCTAAGTGCTACATGGTGACCTGTGAAGACATTGTCCCACTTCACAGATGAGAAAAACAGCTTCAGAGAAACTATGAATCTTACCAAAGGTCACTCGTCTAACTTTCCTAACCCCTCCTGTCACCGGCCCCTTCCCTTCCATCCCTCCAATTGATGATTTCATCTTCATTTAGAAAACTGAAGAGTGGGCTGAAACTCTCTCACTCATCTTCCTACCACCAATCTCTAAACTCATCTGAATCTGCAACTATATTCTCTGTCCTCGCTCCTGTTACAACTGAGGAAGCATTGCTGTACTTACCAAAGGTCAATCCCTCCATTGGTTGCCCTTCATCCCATCCATCCTCTTTACCTTTATAAGGGCTTCATCTGTCTATGGCCTTAGCTCTAGGACCCTAGCCTTTTCTAATTCCTCAGTTTGGGTTCCCCAGATGTAGTTTGCCCCAAAACATCTAGTGACTGGTGTTTAAGACATAGTACAGGACGCAATGGCTCACTCCTGTAATCCCAGCACTTTGGGAGGCCGAGGAAAGAGGACTGCTTAAGCCCAGAAGTTTGAGACCAGCCTGGGCAATACAGTGAGACCCCCGTCTCTACAAAAAATTTAAAAATTAGTGAGCTTGGTGGCCCGTGCCTGTAGTCCCAGCTACTCGGGAGGCTGAGGTGGGAGGATTGCTTGAGCCCAGGAGGTGGAGGCTGCAGTGAGCCGAGATCGTGACACTGCACTCCAGCCTGGGCGACAGAGCGAGGCCCTGTCTCAAAAAAGAGTACAGAATTAATGGTCAAAGAACACAGTTAAAAGCACAGATGCCGACTGCTAAGTCACAGAGTGGCGTGAAGACCAAATAAGATATATGTCAATAAAGAGCTGAGCATCGCATCTAGCACACAGTGAGCACCCAATAAACGTCAGCCATCATCATCGTCATCGCAGCACCTGATGCTGTTGTTGTTAAACGTGTTTAATTGAGGCTGGAAAAAAAACCACAAAAAACAATCAAGCAGAGATGATCGCCCCGGGCTTCACTGACAGCTCTGGGAAAGTTTCTAAAGTTTCTCGAGGTCTCTCAAGTCGAGGCCACGGCAGCGGGTACCCTGGGCCCGGGTGTCTGCGACAGAGAGATACAGACTCATACGAACATACTTTCTGTCCACCATCCACCTTTCTCCTTCCGCTTCCCTCAATCCCAAACTTAGGCCACACGGACCTCCCTGGGCTCACCAAGGTCCTTGTCGTTGATCCCCAAGTGATTGTCCAGCTCAGTGCAAACCTTTGACACCAAAGACAGGTACTCGAGTTTGGCAAGTTCTTCCGCGGGGCCTGGCTCCGACCCGATTATAGCTCCCGCCATGGCTACAGCCACAGCCATGGCTACAGCTTGCCTAGGACCTCCTTTCTCACAGCCGGCGATGAGAGCTACTCCAGCCGGGTTTCAGCTTTCACTTCCGGGTCAGTGCGCCTCCCCTTTGTTTACGGTAAATTGAAAATTTGAGGAACGAATCAAGTCACAACTGGATGGATCATAGAGAACAGACAGGAAGTGCTTAGAGAAGGGACAGCTAGAGTGGGTTACTCTGCACGCCGACCTGCGCCCTCTACAGGCGAGAAAAATCCCCGCCCGCTCTCAGGCCCGGAAACGTTCACTCAGCGCCCTCCCACCCTGGGTCGGCAGAGGGCGACCCCGGCCTGCACAAGAGAAGCCGGGAGGAACCCGCAAAACAGCCTGCGCCTGCGCTGTAGAACACTTGAAAAAGGAATCTTTTTTTTTTTTGAGACGGAGTCTCGCTCTGTCACCCAGGCTGGAGTGCAGTGGCCAGATCTCAGCTCACTGCAAGCTCCGCCTCCCGGGTTCACACCATTCTCCTGCCTCAGCCTCCCGAGTAGCTGGTTGGGACTACAGGCGCCGCCACCTCGCCTGGCTAGTTTTTTGTATTTTTACTAGAGACGGGGTTTCACCGTGTTAGCCAGGATGGTCTTGATCTCCTGACCTCGTTATCCGTCCGTCTCGGCCTCCCAAAGTGCTGGGATTACAGGCTTGAGCCACCGCGCCCGGCCAGAAAAAGGAATCTTAATGCACGTCTGGAAAAAGACAAACTTGCTTTACTGTGGATCCGCAAATTCCCGGCCTCACTTCTTTCTGGTTCCTGTGGTCCGATCTCAAGCGACCCTTGACAAGCCAGTAGGCAGTAGATTGACTTCTCTCGTTTTACACAGGAGGAAACTGGCACTTCCACTGCCAGCTGGATGCTTGGGCAAATCAATTTCTGGGGCCTTAGTTTTCTCATCTGTAAACTAGAATAATGTTCTACCCTAAATGGAATAACTGCAAGGAGTGTGACACAGAGTAGGCACACCGCAAATGGCAGTTACTGTACATATAACAAGGCTAGGCCGGGTGCAGTGGCTCACGCCTGTAATGCCACACTTTGGGAGGCCGAGGTTGGTGGATCACTTGAGGTCAGGAGTTCCAGACCAGCCTGGCCAACGTGGCGAAACTCCATCTCTACTAAAAATAGAAAACTTAGCCGGGCGTGGTGGTGGCGGGCGCCTGTAGTCCCAGCTACTCCGGAGGCTGAGGCACGAGAATCGCTTGAACTCAGGAGGCAGAGGTTGATGTGATCCGAGTTTGCACCACTGCACTCCAGCATGGGTGACAGAGTGAAACTCTGTCTCAAGAAAAAAAAAAAAAAAAAAAAAGTCAAGGCTGAGAGGATGGTCACAATAGAGCTGGTCTCTGGTCTGTCAAGCACAGATCTCCTTAGTCTGGGAACCCACAGAGCCAGCTGCCTCCACTCTCGTGAAAACCTGCGTTTCAATCCCCAGTTTTCCTGAGTCCTCTCAGAACTTATTCCCTGAGGTGCCTGGCACTGTGGCTCATCCCTGTAATCCCAGCACTTTGGGAGGCCGAGATGGGCAGATCACTTGAGGTCAGGAGTTAGAAACCATCCTGGCCAACATGGTGAAACCCCGTCTGTACCGAAAATACAAAAATTAGTTGGGCGTGGTGGTATGTGCCTGTAGTCCCAGCTACTAGAGAGGCTGAGGCGGGAGAATCGCTTGAACCCGGGAGGTGGATGTTGCAGTGTGCCGAGATCTCGCCACTGCACTCTAGCCTGGGGGACAGAGTGAGACTCCATCTCAAACAAACAAAACACACACACACACAAAACAACAACAAACCTTATTCCCCCAAATATCAGCTGTGCTGTAAATCCAAGGTCATAAGCTTAGGTCTCCCAACTTCTGCTTCAGGTCCTTTTTACCTTTGTGGCAACCTTAAAGTGGGATGGAGATTTTTCCCACACTCCAGTGCTTTGTGTGATGAGTAAGGAAACAGAAGCACCCTAAAGTGAATGGATCTCCAATCAATCAAAAGGAGGAAATCGGTCTCCTACTTTTCACTTTAGCAACATTTTTACACTGATGTACCTTTGGACTCTGTTTCTTGAACATCTCATCATGGACTGAAAAATGACAGGCAGAGAAAAACCCAGCAGTTGTTCTCACTGCCTCCAGGAGCTCCATGTTTCCAGGTTCCTAAGGAATCACTACTATACCCTCTGAGTTCTTCCTACTCCTCCCCATTTCGCTTCTTCTTTTTCCCTGTGAATAGAATGGAAAACTCTGCACTTGATCCAATGTGCTCAATTTGCCAGCTTGGAGTTACGATTTCAAGGGCTTATTCTATCTGGTGTTCATTCTCTGTTCTTCCTTCCCTTTAAAAATTCATATTTCTATTCTGCTTTCCTCCAATATTTAACCGGAAGGAGGAACAGATAGGGAGTCTGTTTTGTTTTTAAAGCTCTGGCAGAAAAGGGGCTATGGAACCATAACATGTAATAGCAGTAGTAGCAATAAATACTAGAATTAATTAATAATAAATGTTGTAATTGGGAATTATTGAACATATATATCAATAGTAAATATTAACAGCAAAACATTACATTTTATTTACATATGCCATTAACTGCACATTTTAAGAAGTGACAGTTTTTGTGCAATATACATATTTCTTGCAACACCAAAAATTTCTTTGAAGCCAAAGGAAAACAATTATGTAGATACAGATAACTTGACAGCCCAAACACAGATGCACATGGAATCCTCCTACTGTTCCTCCCCATAAGAGACCTTGAATCGAACGCAGAGCAAAAGTAAATGTATCCTAACTGTCCTTTGGATAGAACAGTTTTCAACATAATATCAGATACAGTTAATTTTCATTATTAGGCCGGGCGCAGTGGCTCACACCTGTAATCCCAGCACTTTGGGAGGCTGAAGCAGGCGGATCGCCTGAGGTCAGGAGTTCGAGACCAGTCTGGCCAACATGGTGAAATGCCGTCTCTACTAAAAATACAAAAAATTAGCCGGGCGTGGTGGCGCACAGCTGTATTCCCAACTATTCGGGAGGCTGAGGCAGGAGAATCGCTTGAACCCAGGAGGTGGAGGTTGCAGTGAGCCAAGATCACGCCACTGCACTCCAGCCTGGGTGACAGAGTGATACTCTGTTTCAAAAAAATAAAATAATAATAAATTTCCATTATTATTGTATGACTTTCCTTGGACAGCCTCCATGCGACCCTTTAATAGCCCAGTAAACAATTCACCTCTTCAAATAACTTATACTCAGTTACTACTCACACCACCACACATGATGGATAAGAAATTGTTGCCCACTACCAAACTTATAGTCACGGGGGTGTTGCTTTTCTGCCTGTTCCTAGACTGATAGATATGTTTAACCCTACCCCCAATTTCCATATTATTTCTGCTCTGTCCCAGAGACTGGTCCCAGCTGCTGGAATTTGGGAAATAACTTGGGGGTTGGGACGAGGTAAGAAGCAGAGAGAAAGTACTGAACCCCTTAGCAACATAAGATTGAGTTGGTGAGGGAAAAGAAATAATCTAAGTATGTGTAGCTGAAAGATAGCATCCTTAGGGAAGTTTGCGAGAAAAATCATAGGGCTTTCTGACAAAACAGTGTTGCTACAACCCAGACAACCCTGGCTTTTTCTGCTGGGGTAAAATGGATCTTAGGGGAGACATCTCTGCTCTAGAAGACAAAATCAGAATGATTTGCTTCTAAGTATGTGACTGCCACTCAACTGTTATTTTCATTCACGCAGGGAGACTTCAGAAAGAGTGGCCCCTTCTTCCCTGCTCCACTTGGGCCCTGACCCAACCAGAGAGCCTGGGAGCCCCAGAGAAAGTAAAATTCCTTATTTTTCACTGTTTGACTTTTCCCCAGAATTCATCTCCAAATTTGGACCAACTTATTGAATTTGTATTAAACATCAACCTTGTGACCAGGCACTGTGGCAGGTTCTAAAAAGGATAGGAGGTCTGAAAGTGAAAAACATCAAGGAAGAACTAGAATACTCTAAATGCCATTCTCAGCCAAGGGATCTCCTGGCAGAGCTGTGTTTATAACTTAGATCTCTGCTGCCTAAACATGAGGGCAGGTGATTGGAAGACAGAAAAAAAAGAAAAGCTGGTCTGTTTCCCGTCATCTGAGGGCAGGCAGGTTGGGATTGGGGGACAAGTCCACTTCACAGGGCAGTTTATCCTGTTGCAATCTGTTATTTGTCTGCCTTATTTTCTAATGCCCAAGCGCAGCCTCACTTTTGCGCAAAACATTCCTGACCTATAATTCCCTCTCTTCTTAGGCCATCAACCTGCCATCAGCAATAACAGATGCTTTAGATTCTAAATTCTCCAACGCTTTATACTATTAGGGGGAAAAAAAAAGTGTTCCTCCTAAGCAGATTTTTTTTTTTTTTTGGTATAGTCAGGTTTCCCCTTTCTTTTGCGTTTTAAGACTCTTTAAAATGTCAGGCAAACACAAACACAAACACAAACACAAAGGCAGGTACCCGGACACCATTATGATGTGAACTTGTCAAGAAAAAGTTATTCCCCCATCTCGGCCGCTCCACCTTCTGTGGAAATGGTAAGGAATTTTTTCATATTTATTTATTAGTTATTCATCTTTCTTTCTTTCCTTCCTCCCTCCCTCCTTCCTTTCCTTTCCTTTCCTTTCCTTTCTTTCTTTTCTTTTCCTTTATTTCTTTTCTTTCAGATGGCATCTCGCTCTGTCACCCAGGCTGGAGTGCAGTGGCATGATCTCGGCTCACTGCAAGCTCCGCCTCCCGGGTTCACACTATTCTCCTGCCTCAGCCTCCCAAGTAGCTGGGATTACAGGTGCCCGCCACCACGCTCGGCTAATTTTTTGTATTTTTAGTAGAGACGGGGTTTCCCATGTTAGCCAGGATGGTCTTGATCTCCTGACCTTGTGATCCCCCTGCCTCAGACTCCCAAAGTGCTGGGATTACAGGCATGAGCCACCGAGCCAGTTATTCATCTTTTAAGTGACCTTGATTCAGATCTAGTTGGTATTTTTTATACTTAGTTTATGTTTATTTTATTTAAAAAGAGAAACATTGGGCCAGGCACAGTGGCTCACCCCTGTAATCTCAGCGCTTTAGGAGGCCAAGGCAGGCGGATCACCTGAGGTCAGGCGTTCAAGACCAACCTAGCTAACCTGGTGAAACCAAGTCTCTACTTTAAAATACCAATATTAGCCAGGCGTGATGGTGGGCATCTGGAATCCCAGCTACTCAGGAGGCTAAGGCAGGAGAATCCCTTGAACCTGAGAGGTGGAGTTTGCAGTGAGCTGAGATCATGCCACTGCACTCCAGCCTGGGCGACAGAATGAGACTCTGTCTCCAAAAAAAAAAAACAAAAAATAGGCTGAGCGCACACCTGTAATCCCAGCACTTTGGGAGGCTGAGGCGGGTGGATCACTTGAGGTCAGGAGTTCAAGATAAGCCTGGCCAAACATGGTGAAACCTTGTCTCTACTAAAAATACAAAAATTAGCTGGGCATGGTGGTGTGCACCTGTAATCCCAGCTACTTGGGAAGCTGAGGCAGGAGAATTGCTTGAACCCATGAGTCCTAGGTTGCAGTGAGCCAAGATCATATCACTGTCCTCCAGCCTGTCCAGCCTGGGTGATGGAGCAAGACTCCGTCTCCAAAACAAAACAAAACAAAAAAAACATTGGCCAGGCATGGTGGCTCATACCTGCAATCCCAGCACTTTGGGAGGCCAAAGAAAATAATTTTAATCAATATTATGAGTATGAATGACAAAGTGACAAGTTACACTGGGTTTTTTTTTTGTTTTTTTTTCTCCCTCCCTAATGATATTTAGCCTCTGCTCCAGGGGACAAGGGATTTTTGTAGCCTCTGGTTTCTGTCTGAGGTAATTTCTTCAGAAATTAATAAGGATTTCCTCAGGAGAAATGCAAAAACAAAAACCAAGCCAAACCAAGTAATGAGTTGATGGGAAAAGATGAGAGAAGAGGAACTGAAGTTCTATTGATGTTCTGTTTGCAAGTCAAACATGTCAACAGCTGTGCAGTGTGGGCTGTGCAGTGAGCCCGGGGCCAAAGCTCTGTCTTAAGCCACAGGCTTGCCACTAACACAGAAGAAGCTGCTCCTCCAGGATCCCCATTTCTCCCAGGTAAAGGAGAATGGGTTCCCAGCACACCCTCCACCCCAAATCTAAGAGTGTCCTGGCAGAACCAGCCATATGCAACTCTTTCCCCAGCTCTCAGGTAGAACAGCTTTGGCGGTACCAATAGCTGCTGCCCTTGTGCCAGAATAGCAGCCCCTTCGTCTTGGGATTACAGTAATTTATGGTGATTTATGCCTCCAGAGTGAAAATTAGCAATCTGGCGAGGTAACTAAAAATGAATGCATCTCTTCCCAGAGTTCACTCCACCCAGCTGAGCCACCAAATAAAACCAGCATATGGGGCAATTAGAAAGCCAAGCGCTGCTTTCAAAATGCAGTATAAAGAGACAGAGTTCAGGGGCCCAGGTTCCCCTGCCCGGTTCAATAATGATCACAAGTTCCTAACAAGCATCCTCTTTGCCTCACAATACCATGCCAAGTCTGAGTCCCCCCATAAACACCAACCTGCAGTTCCGTCTTTCAAACAAAGTAATTTGTTCCACGACATTGCCATTTTACCTTTTATTATTATTATTGCAAATTGACTGAGGGAGGGGAAAGGGGGAAGTGAGGATAAACCTCTATCACATGGATACATGTGAAGCAAAGATTTTTTTTTCTTCTTTGTCATACATTTGCTTTTACATGACACAGACTCTGATCTTACCTAACTTCCATAGTCTACTCTCAAATACTGGTGAGACTAGAATTTATATTAAAAGTTTTGCTGGGCATGGTGGCTCATGCCTGTGATTCCAGCACTTTGTTTTATTATTTATTTATTTATTTATTTATTTAGAGACAGAGTCTCGCTCTGTCTCAGGCTGGAGTGCAGTGGCACAATCATGGCTCACTGCAACCTCAACCTCCCGGGCTCAAGCAATCCTCCTCCCTCAGACTCCTGAGTAATTGGGACTACAGGCATGGGCCACCAAGCCCAGCTAATTTTTGTAATTTTTGTAGAGATGGAGTCCATGTTGCCCAGGCTGGTCTCAAACTCCTGGGCTTAAGGGATCCAACCACCTTGGCCTCCCAAAGTGGTGGGATTACAGGTATGAACCACCACACCCGGCCATTCTTAGCACTTTGGGAGGCTGAGGCAGGAGGATCCCCCGAGGCCAGGAGTTCAAGACCAGGTTGGGCAACACAGTAAGAACCCCCATCTCTACAAAAAAATTAAAAATTAGCTGGGCATGTGGCTCAAGTCTGTAGTTCCAGCTATTTAGGAGGCTGAGGCTGGAGAATTGGTTGAGCCAGGAGTTTGAGGCTGCAGAGAGCTATGATGTCACCACTGCCTCCAGCCTAGGTAACAGAGTGAGATCCTGTCTCAAAAAAAAAAAATTTTTTTTTGAAAGACGTAGAGGTCCAATAGTGATTGATTATCCTTATCATTGAACACATGCAGAAATTCCTAAAATAGTCCAAGTCTGTTCCCATGGACTTGGACTTGATGGGACTTCATATGTAACAAGGATCAATTGGGGTCACACTATCAGCCACTTGGAAATTTGGATGTAAGTGCAGTATTCACTCACTCATATTTCTCATAGAGTTTTAGAGTTGGAAAGGGTTCAAGAGATAATATAATCCTACCCACACATTAGATTCTATCATTATTTAAAGTGGCTCGACTTCTAAATCTTATTCTATGAAATTCCCTCTGACACAACTTATTCTTCTTTTTCTTTTCTTTTTATTTTTCCTGTCTCAGGTTTATTTGCACAAATAGCACAGGAGGACCCCAGCCCCATGTAGATGGTAGCCCAGCGGGGATCACACCAGTCCTTCTGTCCTCGTATTGGCAGACAGAAATATCTAAGTCTTTGTAGGGGCCTGGGCACCTTTGGGAGCCTGAGCTTGAACTGAAGCTGGAGCTGCAGCCTGGGCCTTGGTTTGATCCTTGGCCTTGGCCTTTGGCCAGCACAGCCTGAGCCCTTTGGCAATGTGGGCACGAGCCCGCTTCCCAAGCTAGGGGTAGGCAATGTAGGCAAGCCGATCGAGCTTGCAGCTGACACCCTTTGGGATCTTGGGCTTAACCTCCTTGGGCTTTACGAGGGCCTTGATCGCCTCAGCACGTGCACTTATGACCTTGTCACTGTTGGCCTGTATCTTCTTTAGGCCCCTTTTGTTTTGCTTCTTGGCAAAGCACATGTTCCTCGGGAACTTGGGGTCCATCCCCTTAAGAGATTCATATCTTTGTGATTGGGGTTTCTTGATACCATTTCTGTGCCTTTTTTGGGACTGGTTGTGTGTGCTGTGGTTCTTGGACTTGGCCATGTCGGCACCTTAAGCTGTGGCTCCCAAAGCATCTAGAACTGGAAGTATTCTTCTTTTTCTCCACCACTGAACATTTCTCTCTCTCTTTTTTTTGAGACGAAGTGTTTTTAGCTCTTGTTGCCCAGGCTGGAGTGCAATGGCACGATCTCGGCTCACCGCAACCTCTGCCTCCCAGGTTCAAGCGATTCTCCTGCCTCAGCCTCTCAAGTAGCTGGAATTACAGGCATGTGCCACCATGCCCGGCTAATTTTGTATTTTTTTTTTAGTAGAGACGGGGCTTCTCCATGTTTGTCAGACTGGTCTCAAACTCCCGACCTCAGGTAATCCGACCTCAGGTAATCTACCCGCCTCGACCTCTCAAAGTGCTGGGATTATTATAGGTGTGAGCCACCAGGCCCAGCCCACCACTGAACATTTCATGGTGTCTCTAAGTCATTCATCTATGCTCTTCTCTCCAGTTATCAGCACTCTTCCATTTCACTCATATCTCCTCCTGGCTTAGACTTCATGTTCAGCCATTTTGAAATTTGCTCATAAATGACAAGGATTTCTTCTCTTCGCTGGTTTTCTACTGTCCATGTTTTCCCAGCCCCAGCTGGCTCCTATTGCCCTGTTTCTCCCCTCCTACACTTCAGGATATTGCTGGAGAAAGTTCCAAGGTCATGCTGGTTTGACCCAGTATAGATTCACAATTCCAAACTTCACCTGGGCTCCACTTGGGCTCTTTTGTTTGTTTGTTTGTTTGTTTTAGACAGAGTTTCCCTCTTATTGCCCAGGCTGGAGTGCAATGGTATGATCTCAGCTCACTGCAACTGGCTCACTGCAACCTCTGCCTCCCGAGTGATTCTCCTGCCTCAGCCTCCCGAGTAGCTGGTATTACAGGCACCCGCCACCATGCCTGGTTAATTTTTTGTATTTTTGGTGGGGGGGGGTGGTTATCATGTTGGCCAGGCTGGTCTTGAACTTCTGACCTCAGGTGATCCACCCACTTCGGCCTCCCAAAATTCTGGGATTACAGGCATGAGCCACCGCGCCTGGCCTGGGCTCTTTTTGACGATGGCTTTCTGTACAGTGTTACCTAAGACTTCTCAACTCCCTCAAGCCCAAAATCCACCCCTGCCACACTTATTATAAGACCTCATTTTCTACTTATGGGGAAGATGGAGGTCATTCAAGACCCCACCCCCACCCTGTGATCACCTTCACCTTTATCTTAGATTAGTCCATATCTTAACCTTCTGTCTCTAGGAGCATCTCTTCCCCTGCAGAAAGCACAAGCCTCATCTCATCCCCTCCACTGATGACTCCTCTTATCCCTCATGTTCTTACCCTTTTTCTCTCTCCTTACTTCTTACCCTTTTCCCACAAACATGTTCAAGTCTGCATCAACCTAAAAATAGAAAATCTTTTCCCGGTTGGGCGCAGTGGCTCACATATGTAATCCTAGCACTTTGGGAGGTTGAGGCAGGTGAATTGCTTGAGTACAGGAGTTCGAGACCATCCAAGGCAACATGGTGAAATCACATCTCTAAGAAATATGAAAATTAGCTGGGTGTGGTGTGGTGGTGGGCACCTGTCGTCCTAGCTACTCAGGAGTCTGAGTTGGGAGGATCACCTGAGCCCAGAAGGTTGAGGCTGCAGTGAGCTGTGATTGTGCCACTGCACTCCAGCCTGGGTGACAGAGTGAGACCCTGTCTCATAAAATAATAAAATAAAATAAAAATACAGAAAATATGTTTCATATCTGCTTCTCCCTCAGTGTGCTACCCCTTCTCTTTTTCCTGATACAACCGAATTTAGGGAAGAGTAATCTGTACTTAAAGCTCTCCCCCAACCTCCACTTCCAACTTATTTCCTCAACCACTGACTATTTGCTTCTATCCTCGTGGTGTTATTCATTTGTGTATTCGCTTACTCAACAGATAGTTGTCAAGAACCCTCTGTGTGCCAGTAATTGTCAAAACTTCCCTCTCAGAGGGTTTACCAGTTACCTCCTGATCCAATAGTTCTGAAATTTTGCTGTGCATTGGAATCACTTAGCATCTTTTAAAAATACTGATGCCTGGGTCTCACCCTGAGATATTCTGAGTTAATTGGCCTGGATGTGACCTGGGCTTCAGGATTTTTTTTTTTTCTTTTTTTTTTTTTTGAGATGGAGTCTGGCTCTGTCGCCCGGGCTGGAGTGCAATGGCCAGATCTCAGCTCACTGCAAGCTCCGCCTCCTGGGTTTACGCCATTCTCCTGCCTCAGCCTCCCGAGTAGCTGGGACTACAGGCACCCGCCACCTCGCCCGGCTAGTTTTTTGTATTCTTTAGTAGAGACGGGGTTTCACCGTGTTAGCCGGGATAGTCTCGATCTCCTGACCTTGTGATTCGCCCGTCTCAGCCTCCCAAAGTGCTGGGATTACAGGCTTGAGCCACTGCGCCCGGCCTGGATTTTTTTTTTTTTTTTTTTTAGACAGAGTCTGGCTCTTTTGCCCAGGCTGGAGTGCAGTGGCGTGATCTTGGCTCACTGTAACCTCTGTCTCCCGGGTTCAAGCAATTCTCTGGCCTCAGCCTCCCTAGTAGCTGGGATTACAGGTGCATGCCACCAAGCCTGGCTAATTTTTGTATTTTTGGTAGAGATGGGTTTTCACCATGTTGGCCAGGCTGGTCTCGATCTCCTGACCTCAAGTGATCTGCCTGTCTTGGCCTCCCAAAATGCTGGGATTACAGGCATGAGTCACCAGGCCTGGCCTGTCCTAATCTCCTAATGCAGGGTTTTTCAACCTCAGCACAATTGCTATTTTGGGCCAGGATTATTCTTTGTTATTGGGGGTTTTCCTGTGCATTGCAGAGTGTTTAGCAGCACCCGTGGCCTCTAATTTCTAGATGCTAGAAGCACACACATTTCCCTTCATAGTCATCACAAACCAAAAATATCTCCAGACATGGCCAGATGTCCCTTGGAAGTGGCAAAATAGGCCCTGGTTGAGAAGCACTGCCCTCGTGTCTTCAGTTCTCCTCCTCCTTGATCTGTCTGTAATATTGTGAAACCCCTCCTTCAGAAGCCTCTTGTTATTAAAAAAATTTTTATAGAGATGAGGTCTTGCTATGTTGACCAGGCTGTTCTTGAACCTCAGCCTCCCAAAGTGCTGGGAGTACAGGCATGAGCCACTGCACCTGCCCTTTTTAAAAAAATATGGAACATTTCACGAATTTGCACATCATCCTTGCACAGGGGACGTGCTAATCTTCCTATATGGTTCCAATTTTAGTAAATGTGCTGCTGAAGCAAGTGCTCTTCTTTCCTTTGGCTTTCACAGCACTGTTCTCTGTGACTCAGTATGGAAGGACATAGTGATATTCAAAAGATGTTTGTAGAATGGATCTAGAAGTTGCTCATGTGTATTTGGCTCACCTCTGATTGGCCACTTATCTGTAAGGGAGGCTGGAAATGTAATCCTTATTGTGGGTTTGGCATGAATTCAGCTGAAGACCAGGGTTCTAGTCCTATAGTACTTCCAGGGCATACTTTTTTTTTTTTTTTTTTGAGACGGAGTCTCACTCTGTCGCCCGGGCTGGAGTGCAGTGGCCGGATCTCAGCTCACTGCAAGCTCCGCCTCCCGGGTTCATGCCATTCTCCTGCCTCAGCCTCCCGAGTAGCTGGGACTATAGGCGCCCGCCACCTCGCCTGGCTAGTTTTTTGTATTTTTTAGTAGAGACGGGGTTTCACAGTGTTAGCCAGGATGGTCTCGATCTCCTGACCTCGTGATCCGCCCGTCTCGGCCTCCCAAAGTGCTGGGATTACAGGCTTGAGCCACCGTGCCCGGCCCAGGCCATACTTTTAACTCGTTTTCTCCTTCCCACTGCCTGGAAGTACAGTTACAGTAGTGTTAAGCCATCTTGGACAATGTGAGCAAAGGTATTTCCCTGGGCTTGGTGAGGCAAAAAGATAGGAGGAATCTGAGTCTCTGACGTCCCAGAGCCACCATACCAACCCTAGACTGCTTACTCTTTTTTTTTTTTTTTTTTTTTTTTTTTTTTTTTTTTGAGACGGAGTCTCGCTCTGTCGCCCAGGCTGGAGTGCAGTGGCCGGATCTCAGCTCACTGCAAGCTCCGCCTCCCGGGTTTACGCCATTCTCTCGCCTCAGCCTCCCGAGTAGCTGGGACTACAGGCGCCCGCCATCTCGCCCGGCTAATTTTTTTTTTGTATTTTTTTTTTAGTAGAGACGGGGTTTCACCGTGTTAGCCAGGATGGTCTCGATCTCCTGACCTCGTGATCCGCCCGTCTCGGCCTCCCAAAGTGCTGGGATTACAGGCTTGAGCCACCGCGCCCGGCCAACTGCTTACTCTTGAATTATGTGAAAGAGAAAAAAAAGGCCAGGTGCAGTGGCTCATGCCTGTAATCCCAGCACGTTGGGAGCCTGAGGCGGGTGGATCATGAGGTCAGGAGTTCAAGACCAGCCTGGCCAAGATGGTGAAACCCCGTCTCTACTACAAATACAAAAATTAGCCAGGTGTGGTGGTGGGCACCTGTAATCCCAGCTACTCAGGAGGCTGAGGCAGAGAATTAGACAATTGCTTAAACCCGGGAGGCAGAGGTTGCAGTGAGCCGAGATTGTGCCACTGCACTCCAGCCTGGGCAACAGAGTGAGATGTCATCTCAAAAAAAAAAAAAAAAAAAGAGAGAGAGAGAGAAAAAAATACCCTCTGTCTGGTTTAAGCCTACCATTATTTGGATATCATGATTGCATTAACTGAACCTACATCCCAGTAAGTAGATCCAATCAGGTTCAACTTTCGCTTTCAGCAGCTCTCAGATCTATATGTCCACTGAAACACTCCCAAGATCCAATCCCACATTTCAGCTACCTTCTGGACTCTCCAGCTGAATGTCCAACTAGAATCTTAAAACCTAGGATGTACATTTAAAACCAAAGCTGGCCAGGCACAGTGGCTCGTGCCTGTAATCTCAGCACTTTGGGAGGCTGAGGTGGGCGGATCGCCTGAGATCAGGAGTTCAAGACCAACTTGGCCAATATGGTGAAACCCCATCTCTACTAAAAATACAAAAATTAGCCAGGCTAATTTGGTGGTGGGTGCCTGTAATCCTAGCTACTCAAGAGGCTGAGGCAGGAGAATCACTTGAATCCGGGAGGAGGAGGTTGCAGTGAGCCAAGATGGCACTCCAGCCTGCGTGACAGAGAGAGACTCTGTCTCAAAAAAAAAAAAAAAATTAAATTTAAAAAGGGCAACCCATTTTCCAAGTCATCTAGGCTCCACATCTGTGATGCCTCCCCTCTTATGACCTCTACATCCGATAAATAGCCCCTCAACAACCTTAGTCCCTCTCTGCATGTCCCATGTACTTGAACCAGATCAGACCACTTGCTTATCCCCATTCCTGAACATACCATTTTGCTTCTAGAACTATTGCAGATTCTGTACTTAACTCTACTGAAAGTCCATACCCAGCAGGCCCTTCTCTTTAAAGGCATGTCTGAGTCATCCCCCAGAAGTCCATCTCAAAGCCTTATATGAGGTAGGTATGCAAATGTTTTTCAGATTGAAGAAATAAAGTGATTTGCCCCAAGTCACATGGCTAGTTACAAATGTTCTGCCATATGATGGAGTCTGCACATTCAGATGAGAGACACTATATTTCCTCCTTTCTTTATTGGGCTTACAATGTCATAAGGATATGGACTTCTTAGGAAAAGGTAGTGATTTGAGGAATTCCAAACTACAATTTAAATAACTGTCCTGCTATTTTGAGCCTTTGGCATACCATACACTATAATTTTGTCCCTGTGTCTGTGTAACACAAGATAACGATATAAGCACTTTATATATGTTCATGGGTTAGATGTGACTCTATCTAAACATGCTGTAGCCTGCCTGATTCCTTATGGGCCAGGAAAGCATTTAGAACACTAAGATATATTTCAAATTGTGCTTGCTCAGATCAAATCGAGAATCACTGTGGGATCCTCTGGGCAAATTTAAAACAAATCAGAGAGTACCACAGCCAATATTTGAGACATGTAGCTGGCTCTTACAATGAAATGTCTACAGCCAACTTTGTTTGTGTGCTCATGATTTTTTTAAAAAAGATGTGTGGAGCCATAGGAGAAAGAAAGTGAAGCAATGTTTATTGAGTACCTACTTAGGCATGTGGCTAGATAATTTGACCATTATTACCATGACCCTAATAAGTAGATGGGAACTACAAGAAGATACAGGGAGGTGGACAGACAGGCAGCAAGGCCATTTGGCCAGACCTCAAATGATGGGGCCTCAATTTTGGTTGCTTTTCAGAGGTAAATTTGAGCAGGGCTGGTTTAAGCCTTGAACTATATCCTTCAGTTCTTTCTAAGAGCCATATGGCACTCAGTTGCCAAGGCCTGATCTAGTCTTTCACAGTACCTGTAAATGCCGGCTTGGTTTGTGATCAAGAAACTGTTACCTTGGCCATTTAGGAGACAGCATTCAAAGTTATTATAATTTCTGCTTATGATAACTTTCTTCCTCCAGAACACAGAGAGAGATGCTTTTTGGGTGTCATTCAGCTATTTCTATAAATATAAAGGAAAAACTGATTAATTGCACATACTCATATATTATAAATTGCATATATAATGATATCTATTTTAATATATTGGTTTATTATAGCTTGAAATTCCTGATTTATTTCTTAAATTCTTTATAATTTTCTACATTTCACCTTTATTAGCTTTAAGCATAATTTACATAAAACAGAAAAATTTCACATTAGATTATGTTCTTATATACTTATGCTAGTATTTTTGTTTTATTTTTTCAGTTCTGTAATAATATTATTCAGATAAGTTTGCTTTTTTTGTTGTTGTTGTTTTGGTTTTTTGTTGTTGTTGCTGTTGTTGTTGTTTTTTGAGACGGAGTCTTGCTCTGTTGCCCAGGCTGGAGTGCAGTGGTGCGATCTCAGCTCACTGCAAGCTCCGCCTCCTGGGTCCACGCCATTCTCTTGCCTCAGCCTCCCGAGTAGTTGGGACTACAGATGCCTGCAACTACGTCCCACTAATTTTTTGTATTTTTAGTAGAGATGGGTTTCACTGTGTTAGCCAGGGTGGTCTCGATCTCCTGACCTCATGATCCACCCACCTTGGCCACCCAAAGTGCTGGGATTACAGGCGTGAACCACTGTGTCCAACCTATGTTTTGTTTTGTTTTTGAGACAGGGACTCACTCTGTCACCCAGGCTGGAGTGCAGTGGCACAATCACAGCTTACTGCAGCTTTGGACTCCTGGGTTCAAGCAATCCTCCCACCTCGGATCCCAAAGCACTAGGATCACAAACAAAAACCACCACACTCAGCCCCAGGATTTTTGAAACTGGAATTGAGGGAAGAAGCCAGGCCTTCTTTGATAGTGAAGCTAGATCCATGAGACACGAGAGACACCAAAAGCCATGATCCCCTCTCTGGGGAAAAAGCTGGGCTGAAAGAATAAAGCCAACATGTGGGGAGAGGGACAAACAAAACCAGGAGAAAGTATCCTGGGGACATTTTAGTCCTCATTCCAGTTATCCCTTATTCTAGATTCCCTAGGATCCTACCACTACATTCTCCTTTTTGCCCAAGCTGAGTCAAGCCATCTTTATACAACTAGTAACTGGCAGAGCAAAGAGGCCTGGATGGGTAAGTCTGACTCCTGAGCCCACGCTCTTTTTGCTGCAGGAGACCAAGTTTCATCTAATCACTCAGATCTTATCTCTGACAACATGGGAATGAACAGCACAAAGGTACCAAACCCAGCCCTTCAACTTCACGTGACTCATACCCATTTCAGCCTCAGTCTTCTGCAGCATGTGGGAAGCTGGTGTTCTCACTGGTGTTGTACATTGCAAGATGACACGTGCACCTAGGGGCATGGGTTCAGAAGGAAATACTACACTCCCAGCTGTGTGTCTACACTGAACTTAGATGGGGTATGGTGAATAAGCAGCCCCACAAAGCCACACCCAAACAAGCTTGTACATACTTGGAAGAGTGAGAGAATGTGGAAAATCTGAATTAAGGCAAAGGTAACAGGCCTCTACATGGTTATATGCTTTGCTGCTCCCAATGTACTTTCCCACGTTATCTTGTTTTGAATCTTATGGAAATCCCGGGGGGACAAAGAGGAGGTATAATATCAACTACATTTTACAGAAAAGAAAACTATGAAAAAACAGTTGCCACAGTGCCAGGGGCAGAGCAGATGCTCAGTAAACTCCTTCCTCCGTTTCATGCGCTTTGGATGCTCAGTGACCATATGATGCATGAACAAATGTGGCTCAGTGGCATGAAGTGACTCATCCAATGTGACACAGCTAATAAGGAGGGGGGGCAGAGGAGGCACTTAAACTTGGATTAGCTCGCCCTGGGCCACAGTACACAAAGCTACATCCCAAACTGTGAGCATTTCTACCTGCTTCTTGAATTCAGGCACTGCAAGTTCAGAGACCTTAATTCCCCACTGCATGAAAGAGGCATTTCTCATGCCTGCCAGCCCTGCAGAAAATTCTTCAAATAAATGCTTGCTGGCCCTAGAAATTATTAGATCTTCCAGCATTGAAAGATCTTGATTCTCAAGCAAGCTGCATCAGAAACCTATGGATCAAGCACAAAAACGCTCAAGAAAAAAAAAAAAAAAGGATACCACAGGAGCTAGCAAATAATTTATGAACCAGACACGCGGCCCAGGCTTCTTTTGCTGCTCCCAGTGGCATTTGAAGCTAATTTGAGGAGGCAGCAGGACATTCCATTGCCTGAAACCCATGGAGGGGAAAACCCTGCCCTTCTATTAGTAGGCAATCCCAGCAGTAGAAAAACATGATTTCTGCTGATGAGCACATGAAGATGATTCAGGCTTGTCATTGCTTTATTCCCTTGCCACCAGAAGAATATCAGTTCCGATATCACATGCAGAAATTAGATCAAAATGTAAATGGGGGCGGCGGCAGTGCTGTCACTTGGGGAATCTCCCTCGGCTGAAGTTGCAGAAGCTCTCCCTGCACCCACAGGGAGACATCTGTCATTGACTTTCCTGGCACCTGACAGATGCTCCTGTTCCCTGGGCAGGCAGAATCAGCTGGGTGTGAATATCTAACTCAAATCTGTCTTGGACCATCTGAGTTCCTGGCTAGATTCCAACCAGACCCAATCCTGAGGAAATAAATAGAATAATCCTCATGGGGAGATAATTTGCTCCTTTGGACAGACTCTTCTGGGTCAACCAAGACCAGCCTGGGATGCCTCTCAGTTTGGGATAAATGAGAACTCAAATGTATCCCAGGTCACAGGGTGGCTGGAGGCATTTGGTCATACAAGCAAGCAAGCAAATGAGAAAAGCAAGCCAGCACCCGTATGTGCTAGGAGCTGTGGAAGATTCAACAGTGGCAAAAAGCCTTTTTTTGAGACAGAGGTCTTGCTCTGTTCCCTAGGCTGGAGGGCAGTGGCACAATCATGGCTCACTGCAACCTCCCAGAAAAGTTTTTTTTTTTTTTTTTGAGACAGAGTCTTATGCTGCCACCCAAGTTGGAGTGCAGTGGTGGTTGGAGTGCGCTGCAACCTTTGCCTCCTGGGATCAAGCAATCCTCCCACCTCAGCCTCTAGAGTACCTGAGACTACAGACTACAGGTGTGTGCCACCACACCTGACTAATTTTTTTTTTTTTTTTTTGTAGAGACAGGGTCTCACTATTTTGCCCAGGCTAGTCTCGAACTCCTGGGCTCAAGTTATTAGCCCGCCTTGGCCTCCCAAAGTGCTGGGATTACAGGTGCACCACTGTGCCTGGCTGGGAAAAGCCTTCTTTTTATAATCTACAGAGGAGGTAAATCACATAATGGCAATTAATTCATTTAATAGACATTCTTAGAACATCCACCAAGAACAAGTATTAGGAAAGATGAGAACATGCTGGAAAGGATTTTTTTTATCTTTTGTAGAGACAGTCTCACTGTGTTGCCGAGGCTAGTCTCAAACTTCTGGGCTTAAGCAATCCTCCAGCCTTGGCCTCCTCAAGTTCTCGCATTACAGGCTTGAGCCACCATGCGCGGGCAGGAAACGATTTTCAAGCAGAGCTTCTTAGGACAGTTAAACTTTGGTTGATCACTCAAACCTCAAGTGAAGAGACTGGATTTTAAATCATGTCAGTCCCCCTATGTTAGTGAGCAGTCTCCAGATAATTTATTGATACTTGCCAAAATCATCAAGAGATGAACTTAGAAATCAGAAGGCCAAGTTGACCATTTATAATGAGGGCAAAGCTTTCCAGTGCTAGCAGGACTCCAGCCTAAAATTACACAGGCTCGGCCGGGTGCGGTGGCTCACCCCTGTAATCCCAGCGCTTTGGGAGGCCTAGGAGGGCGGATCACGAGGTCAGGAGATCAAGACCATCCTGGCTAACACGGTGAAATCCCATCTCTACTAAAAATACAAAAAATGTAGCCAGGCGTGGTGGCGGGCGCCTGTAGTCCCAGCTACTCCGGAGGCTGAGGCAGGAGAATGGGGTGAACCTGGGAGGCGGAGCTTGCAGTGAGCCGAGATCACGCCACTGCACTCCAGCCTGGGCGATAGAGCGAGACTCCATCTCAAAAATATATATATATTACACAGGTTCTAGGACCACGTGTCTGTGTCATAGGGTACTATTTTAAAAGGAAAGACTTCTGTAGAACACTAGAAAAGGAGCCATTTGTAACCCTCTTGTAAAAGACCAGGACAAATGAAAATTAATTGCAAGCCCTTAAGGATAACTAAAACCCTTACAATACAATAATACATCCTGGTGCATAAAATCATAATGGCATTCCAAAGAGGCCTGAACACAGATATCAGCACAGCTTCTCCTGCACACTGGGACATCCAACGGGGCAATTGTTCCCATGTTTTCTCATCAGTCACTCATTAACATCCACTTGTCTGGCCAAGTCACTCAGGAAATGCCTGACTCCTACTAACTCAGAAAAACCTGGAACATGTGGCAAGCTCTGCAGGCAAAAGATGTTTATTGGGCTGAGCATCGTGGCTCACGCCTGTAATCCCTGCACTTTAGGAGGCCAAGGTGGGCAGATCACTTGAGGTCAGGAGTTCGAGACCAGCCTGGCCAATGTGGTGAAACCTCTGTCTCTACTAAAAATACAAAAATTAGCTGGGCATGGTGGCACATGCCTGTAGTCCCAGCTACTCAGGAGGGTGAGGCAAGAGAATCGCTTGACCCCGGGGAAGCAGAGATTGCAGTGAACTGAGATGGTGCCACTGCCCTCCAGCCCAGGCGTCGCAGCAAGACTCCATCAAAAAAAAGAAGAAGAAGAAGGAGAAGGAGAATAATAAGAAGTAGTTGTTTACTGATTGCAGGGAAGTAATCTGTTTGCTGAGTGAAAGGGGCAGGCTGGTACTCAGTCCTTCTTCTGATTTCCAGTTCAAATCTGAGAAGATTACAGGGCTAGAGAAAGTGTGTCTGTCCTCAGAAATTCGGGAAAAACTGCAAGCAGGCAACATTTTGGAAAAGCTTTTTGAGCCAAGAACAAACCTGAGTCCACATCCCTTTTTCTGATGCCTTTTCTCTCTTTTTTGTTTTTTGACATGGAGTTTCACTGTTGTTGCCCAGGCTGGAGTACAGTGGTGGGGTCTCAGCTGACTGCAACCTCCGCCTCCCGGGTTCAAGTGATTCTTCTGCCTCAGCCTCCAGAGTAGCTGGGATTATAGGCGCCCACCACCACGCTCGGCTAATTTTTTGTATTTTTAATAGAGATGGGGTTTCATCATGTTAACCAGGCTGGTCTCAAACTCCTGACCTCAGGTGATCCACCCGCCTCGGCCTGCCAAAGTGTTGGGATTACAGGTGTGAGCGACTGCACCCCGCCCCAGCACCTGGTGCTTTCTCAAGTAATCCCCTGCCGAGGTCAGCTGCTTCCTTTGCTGCTAAAAGGATTTGCCTAACCTAACTTCTTTGAGCCTCAATTGTGTCACCTGCACAGTAAGATAATAGTAGGTAGTGCTTACTTCACATGCTGCCTGAGGATTAAATGTGTTAACGCTGGTGAAGTGATTGGACAGAACTTAGCACATGACACTCAGCCCGTGTTAGAGATGACACTGCCATCACCATCATTATTTCTGGGATTTCCAACTGTCCTTGCCTCCCTCACAGTCAGTTCTTTGCCAGTCCTATTCTTTCTCAGTCACTATTTATTATTCATTTGGAAATATTTTCCGTGGCTCCTGTATTTGTACTCTGCACATATTTTTTCTGTATATTATCCATATGTTATTTCCATATATTACTTTAATAGCAAGAACCTAACAAGGTCATTTTCACAATCCCCTTATCTTGTGTTAGTGATCAGCAAACTGAATGTCACATAGGCTAGAGGTAATTTTGACTTTATTTACAAAACAGCTGACGTTGAAAAGCCGTATTTGAAAGACCAAAGTAATCAACTATCTTGGGTTGCCTAGGACTGACTGGGTTCCCAGGACACAGGATCCTCAGTGCCCAAATCAGGGAAGTCTTGTGTAAACTGGGACAAGTTGATCACCATAGGCAGAAGAGCATAATGTAGGCTCTGGAAACTGGATTCAAAATTTTTTTTTTTTGGAACGTGGTGGCTGAAGGAGTCAGAGCTGTGGAGGAGCCCAGTGTCTGAGCTCTGCCCCCACTCCACCCCGCCTAGTCCTGCCTTCCTGGATCCAAATTCTGACTCTGCTGTTTCCTAACTGTGCAACCTTGGACAAATTACTTAACTTCTCTGAGCCTCTGTTTTCTCATCTGTAAAATGGAGATAATACAAGTACCTACACAGGATTGTTGTGAGAATTAAATGAGTTAATAAATGTGAACAGCTCAGGATATTGTTTGGGACATAGTATCTGCATGACATATGTCACCCACTATTACTGATTCAAAGTTGTATAATATCAAAGCACAATCTGAATGTGCTTTGAATTTTATTTTTTATTTTTTTGAGACAGCAAAATTCAGTAAAATCCCTGTTATTAGCTGGGTGAAGTGGCTCGCACCAATAATCCCAGCTACTCTGGAGGCTGAGGTGGAAGGATCGCTTCAGGCCAAAAGTTCAAGCCTGCGGTGAGTTGTGATCGTGCTACTGCACTCCAGCTTGGGTTACAGAGTGAGACCCTGTCTCTCTCTCTCTCTCTCTCTCTCTCTGTCTTTTGGAGACAGAATTTCGCTTTTGTTGCCCAGGCTGGAGTGCAATGGTGTGGTCTCTGCTCATTGCAAACTCCACCTCCTGGGTTCAAGCGATTCTCCTGCCTCAGCCTCCTGAGTAGTTGGGATTACAGGCACCCACCACCATGCCCAGCTAATTTTTGTATTTTTAGTAGAGACAGGGTTTCACCATGTTGGTTAGGCTGGCCTCAAACTCCTGACCTCAGGTGATCCACCCTCCTCGGCCTCTCAAAGTGTTGGGATTACAGGTGTGAGCCACCGTGCCCAGCCGAGACCCTGTCTCTTAAAAAAAATAGAATAAAATCTCTGTTGACCAGACACATTCTAACGTGTATCTTTTTTTTTTTTTTTTTTTTTAAGGCAGAGTCTTTCTCTGATGCTCAGGCTGGAGTGCAGTGGCATGATCTTGGCTCACCGCAAGCTCCGCCTCCCAGGTTCACGCCATTCTCCTGCCTCAGCCTCCCGAATAGCTGGAACTACAGGTGCCCACCACCACGCCCAGCTAATTTTTTTGTATTTTTAGTAGAGACAGGGCTTCACCATGTTAGCCAGGATGGTCTCGATCTCCTGACCTCGTGATCCGCCTGCCTCGGCCTCCCAAAGTGCTGGGATTACAGGCGTAAGCCACCGCGCCCGACCTCTAATGTGTATCTTTAACCAAAAATATATATATTTTTTATTTTAGTACTTCCCTTTTAACTGGCAGTACAAAAGCAGAACAAGCCAATAGTTTGTTCTAACTAAATGTAAAGTCCAGGCTTAGTCTTAGGTGTTGCTATGGTTTTAGCCCAAATCACTTACGTACATTTGCTGTCATGTATAGCATTGCTGATGCTAAACATAATCACTCCAAAGCAAACCCCTTGATCCTGAATCAAAAAGTATCCATCCCATCATCTTTACTACACTCTTCTAGAATCATGGGCCAGGACAATGTAGAAAGATTTACAATAGGCTGGGCACAGTGACTTACGCCTGTAATCCCAGCACTTTAGGAGGCCAAGGTGGGCAGACCACCTGAGGTCAGGAGTTCGAGACCAGCCTGGCCAATATGGAGAAACCCCGTCTCTATTAAAAATACAAAAAAATTAGTTGGGCGTGGTGGCGCATGCCTGTAATCCCAGCTACTCGGGAGGCTGACGCAGGAAAATCGCTTGAACCCAGGAGGCGGAGTTTGTGGTGAGCCGAGATCGCACTATTGTATTCCAGCCTGGGCAACAAGAGTGAAACTCCATCTCAAAAAAAAAAAGAAAAAGAAAAAAAAGAAAAAATATTTACAGTAGGCCAGGCCAGGTGGCTCACATCTATAATCCCAGCACTTTGATTGCTTGAGGCCAGGAGCTTGAGAACAATTTGGGTCACAAAGTTAAACATCATCTTTACAAAAAAAATAAAAATAAAAATTCTAATTAGCCAGATATGTAGTCCCAGCTACTCAGGAGGCTGAGCTGAGAGGATCACTTGAGCTCGGGAAGTCGAAGCTATGTGCAGTAAGCCCTGGTTGCACCACTGCACTCCAGCCTGGGTGACAGACAGAGTAAGATACTGTCTCAAAAAAATAAAAAATTAAAAATAAATAAAAATTTACAAGAAGCATCCTAAAAAAAAGAGGTTTTTTTTTTTTCTTTTGGGGGGGTATGGAGTTTCACTCTTGTTGCCCAGGCTGGAGTGCAATGGCGTCATCTCAGCTCACTGCAACCTCTGCCTCCTGAGTTAAAGAGATTCTCCTGCCTCAGCCTCCCAACTAGCTGTGATTACAGGCGCCTGCCACCACACCCAGCTAATTTTTGTATTTTCAGTAGAGATGGGGTTTCACCATGTTGGCCAGGCTGGTCTCGAACTCCTGACCTCAGGTGATCCACCTGCCTCAGCGTCCCAAAGTGTTGGGATTATAGGCGTGAGCCACCAGGCCTGATCTAAAAAAAGAGATTTTTGTTAGCCCTCCTTTAACCAGAAAAATCCATTATCTGGAACTTTGTCTATTCCCAAACATATATAAGCTATTTTTAAAAAAATTTAGCTAAAGAAACCCTAAATCTATGCTGTAGTATAGAAAATGATTCTGGATTAATGGGAATAGTTCTACCACAACCCCAGTCTATCTGTGCATCAGCATTTTCTTCCTTTTTTCTAAAGAGGATATCGTCTTTAATCTGGACACATCTGTCTGTGACAAACATGGTCCCTGAACAGGACCATGCATTCAACAAACATTGAGAACTCTTTATGTTTCAGGCACTCTTCTTGCAGGCACTGATGATAAGCATTGGAAAACAAGACAGAAATATCTCTGCTCTCACAGAGCTTCCAATCTGGCCACAAATCAGTAAGTAAACAGGACAGTGTTTGATAGTATGGGGCGGAAAGGTGTGATACCTTTCCTCACCTATCATAAAGGTCATGGCTGACACTCAAAACAAAAGACAGATTAACAAGAGAAAAGAATAACAAATGAATTTAATCAAAGTTTTACATGATATAGTTGCCTTCAGAAATAATGACCCATAGACCCAGGGAAAACCATTTTGACACTTAAATTCTGGGAAGAATGGATAGCCATGTAGAAGTGATTGCACAAAAGGGTATGATCTAGCCAGGAGTAATGGCTCATGTCTGTAATACCAGTATTTTGGGAGGCTGAGGCAGGGGGATTGCTTAAACCCAGGAATTCAAAACCAGCCTGGGCAACATAGTGAGACTCTCACCTCTAAAAAAGAAAAAGTAAAAGAAAAAAAATTAATTGGCTGGGCATGGTGGTGTGTGCCTGTAATCCCAACTACTCAGGGGGCTTAGGTGGGAGGATTGCTTGAGTACGGGAAGTTGAGGCTGCAGCGAGCCATGATTGTGCCTCTGCACTCTAACCTGGGCAAGAAAGAAAGAAAGAGAGAAAGAGAGAGAGAGAGACAGAGAGAGAGAGAAAGAAAGGAAAGAAGGAAGGAAAGAAGGAAGGAAAGAAGGAAGGAAGGAAGGAAGGAAGGAAGGAAGGAAGGAAGGAAAGAAAAGAAAAGAAAGAAAGGAAAGAGTATGATCTAATGGTGATAGACTGAGGGAGAAAACCCAGCAAGATCCGTCTGTTCAGATTCTTCCTGGCCTCTCTGTGTAGCATTTCTTCTCCCTTCCCTCCCCAATTCGTATGAGGCAGAACCCCTCTGGAATGAGGGTTTTCCAGGGAGAAGGAAGAGAGTCACTTTTCTAAGTTTTCTGTCTTACTTTGGGAGAGAGGGGTTCTAGCTTCTACGAGCTGCCGTCGGGAAAGAAACTTCTGATTCCTATGACTCACTTCAGGGGAGAAAAATGGGTGGAAGACAGGAAGGCAGGAGAAAGTCAAACAGACTTTGCCTCTGAGGTCTTCCAGTCTCCTTTAATTCAAAACAGTCAGCATGCCAAAGTGCCATATTTTGGGGGTATCACTTTCTGAGCCCTGACAATAGCAATAATGGCTATGGCTATTCATTCATTCATTCACTAATCCAACATTCATTCAAATAAACTGTAGTGAGCATCAACAATGGGCCAGGCACTGTGCTAGGTGTTGGAGACACATCAATGAGCATAGCCTGACAGAGATCCCTGCTCACTGAACCTTATGTTCCAGCTCCTACAGATGACAGAAGCCGTGGGGTTGGAGGTTGGAATCCTATTTTAGAAGCAGTGGACACAGGATGCTTCTCAGAGAAAGGGACTTTAGCTGAAGGGGGATCCTCTCCAAGAGCCTGGTAAGGAGAAAGCAGGTACAAAGGCCCTGAGGCAAGAAGGCAGCTTCCAGGAATAGAAAGGAGACTAGTGGGCAGGGTGCAGTGGCTCACTCCTATAATTCCAGCACTTTGGGGGGCCAAGGTGGGCAGATCACTTGAGGTCAGGAGTTTGAAAGCAGCCTAGCCAACAGGTGAAACCCTGTCTCTACTAAAATTACAAAATTTGCCGGGTGTGGTGGCGCATGCCTGTTTCCCAGCTACTCAGGAGGCTGAGGCAGGAGAATCACTTGAACCTAGGAGGCGGAGATTATAGTAAGCCAAGAGCACACCAATGCACTCCAGCCTGGGTGACAGAGTGAAACTCCATCTCAAAAAAAAAAAAAAAAAAAGGCTAGTGGAACTCATGCTTTGTGAAAAAATTCACAGGTCCCCCAAACTTTTTTTTTTCACCATATTGGCCAGGCTGGTCTTGAACTCCTGACCTTGTGATATGCCCACCTTGGCGTCCCAAAGTGCTGGTGTTACAGGCATGAGCCACCTTGCCTGCCCCCTTTTATTATTTATTTATTTATTTTGATACAGAGTCTCACTCTGTCACCTAGGCTGGAGTGCAGTGGGATGATCATAGCTCACTACACCTTGATCTCCCAAGTGATGCTTCCTGCCTCAGCCTCCCTAGTAGCTGGGACTACAGGCACGCACCACCATGCCTGGATAATTTGTTTTTATATTTATTTTTTAATAGAGACAAGGTCTTGCTATGTTGCCGAGGCTGGTCTTGAACTGCTGAACTCAAGCAATTCTCTTGCCTTGGCCTCCCAAAGTGCTGGGATTACAGGCATGAGCCATCGCTCCCGCCCCAGGTCCCCAAACTTTCAAACTGTAGCTGGACAGGAGGATCTGGGGGCACTGGGGAGGAGGAAAGCTCTCACTTCCTTCAACTTACCTAGTTTCTGTGCCTGGGACAGGGCCCTGAAAGGAACAGAACAGTTCCCTAATCCCAAACTCCCAGGGAACTGAGAGTGCTGGTGAGGAGACACTGGTGTGCTACTGCCTGCCATGCTGGGAGCCAGTCATCCCTCTCCAAACTACAGAGGCTTCCTCTGCTGGGTGCATTACCTTTCCCTTTCTGGAGAGAGTAGAGGCACCCAGGCACGTGCTGTAATAGGTACACTAAATTTTTCCAGCAGCCAAACATGGCCTCTCACTTCCCTGCTTTGTTAGAGCTCTGATTTTTTTTCTACCCCCAGGTGCGGAACAATGTATGATAAGCTGGGTTTTGATCTGCTTTCATTAGGTCTGTTTGTTTTCTCCACTTAGGGAATTTATCCCACCCCCTAAGCAGCCTAGACAAACCCATTGCCAGTCTTGTGTATTTTCCACCTCTGAGTGTGAGGGCCAACAACTGGCAAAGGCATCTCCACGGGGCAGCCAGCAGCCACCCTGTAAAGGTGTAACATGATGCTTTGGGGGATAATTTACACTGAAAGGATATGTTGAAAGTTATTCTTAATTTGCAGCTTGCTGGCATTTCACACAATGATAAAACACAGTGGTACACTCCCAGAAAGGGGCCGCTATAGGCCAGGTCACTGATGCCTTTTGCATGTCTCTCTCTCTCTCTCTCTCTTTCACACACACACACACACACACACACACACATAACTGTGAATTGCCACTTTTCCATTTACTTTAGAGGGAAAAAAGAGTTCAGAGTCACACCCCGGAGCTGGCAGGCAGAATGGGGTGGGTCAGGGCCTTCTCTTCAACATTCACTGATTGAGAATGACCCACCCTCCCTCGCCCTAGGGCTCAGCACTTCCTCTGCTTCCCAGCCACTTCTGGGAAGGCTCTCCCTTCCCCAAGGGTGCTGAGAAACTGGCTTCTTAAAGTGCAAGAGAATGTAGGAGAAGCCCCATCTTAAATTAGGTTGGACAGCTGCCTCCTTAGAATAGCAGGTTTTCAGAAGCTAATGGGGTTAGTATCTTCTGTTTCCATGAACAGCTTCGAGAGAGGCTTCTACATAAAGAGGACCCCAGTAGAGCAGGACCCCAATGCCTAGTCCTGGGAAGAGACAATGGGGTCACCAAAAGATGGTTTAGAGAGGCTTCCCCCCATCCTGTAACAAGCCAGCCCTGCCCCCTGACATTGATGGGTGCTATTGATACTGACTGTTCCCCAGTCTTTTGTAAAGGGCAAGCCCCCCTCCTACCCTACATGTTGTCACCCTTTATGCCCTACTGGATAGAAATTTTGAAGCCACACTAGTACAAATAATAATAGCAATAGCTTGGAAGCTGATTAAGACCGTCTGCCATCCATACTCAACCCCAAAGTATTTTATATTTATAGAATGCTTCATAATTTATACATCCTTCTCCCCTTTAAGTTATTGATTTAATTTCATGATGAACCCATGAGATAATAGTTCAGCGCTATTAGCCCCATTTTACTATAGAAATAAATGTAGTAAATAAATGGAAAATTCCAGAAATAAATAACTCGTAATTTTTAAATTACATCTGTTCTGAATAGTGTGATGAAATCTCACACCTTCTCGCTGTGTCCTGCCTGGGACTTAAGTCACCCCTTTGTCCAGTGTATCCATGCCGTAAACTGGACAATGTACAGAGGAAACTGATGCTCAGAGAGGTTAAGTAACTTGTCCAAGGTTATCAAGCTAATACAGGAAGTGGGGAAATAGGGACCTGGATCCAAGTTTCTCAATTCCTAGTCCAAAAGGCTGAACCCTGTGTCCCCTCTGCTCCGTGTAACCTCAGCTGCTCCTCCACCCACATCTCTGTAGTTGGCAAACAGAGACCACATGTGCTTAGATTGGCTGGGGGAAGAGAGAGAACCGACTTTCACTTGGAAAGTGGTGGAGCATGCTGTCAGTGACAGCCTCATTAGGATGATTAAATCGTCCTGTGCTGGTGACAGATTGTAAGACTGGAGGCAGGTGGACAATGAACTGAGTGAGCTTCTGGGATGGCTCAACCCACATGAACCATTTATCATCAGGAGCTGGCAGAGCCCACTGGGCTTCTCAGGACCTCTGGGGACGAGACAGTCTGGGGCTCTGATGAGCCAGATGTTATGTCCTGCCATTTGCATCTAAAATTCCTCACTTCCTGGCGTGGATTGATGGAAGAGGCATAAAGGGGTGGAATAATGGGGTTGGAACTTTCAGTTCCTTTCTGAACCCCATTTAGGGCAGCCTCAGGGAGGAAGTTCCCCAAAGGTTAAATGACTTTAGGTGACAGCAGGAATACAACTGGACAACTTGGCTAAGAAGTGTTGGAGGCCTGTGGAGGGGCAATTCGGCAGAATCCATCAGGCATTCAAACAAATGAATTTATTCTACAAATATATTCTCTCATGGGCCAAATGAAGCGTTCATGAAGACATTCACTACAGCGTTTGTCCAGTTATTGAACAAATGCCTAAGAAGCATTGACGAAAGCGCAGAGGACGTAACAAAGTAGCTGCCCTCACGGGCTTTCATTCAGGAGAGGGATCATTTATTCATTCATTCATTTTTTTTTTTTTTTTTTTTTCTAGAGACAGGGTCTTGTTGCCCAAGCTGGAGTGCAGTTGCACAATCACAGCTCACTGCAGTCTCAAACTTCTGAGTTCAAGCAATCCTCCCACCTCAGCCACCAAAGTAGCTGGGACTACAGGCGTATGCCAGCATACACGGCTAATTTTTTTTTTTTTAATTTTATGTAGAGATGAGCCTCACTTTGTTGCCCAGGCTGGTCTCAAACTCCTAGGCTCAAGCAATTCTCCCACTTCAGCCTCCCAAAGTGCCCAAAGGTTTTGAGCCACAGCACTCTATCTCAATAAATTTTTACTGAGCCCCTACTATGTACCAGACTTTGTTCTAGGATAGAGTTGTCAGATAAAATACAGGTCTCTCTGTTAAATCTGGATTTCAGATAAACAGCAACATTTTGTTTAGTATTACTATTCCTCAAATATCCTACCCTCTTGAGTCATAAGTATGAAAAGTGTTTATACTAAGGAATTACAGTAGTCCCCTGTTATCGTAGGGGAATACTTTCCAAGACCCCAAGTAAATGCCTGAAACTGCAGAGAGTAGCAAACTCTATATACTATGTTTTTTTCCCATACATGCCTATGATAAAGTTTAATTTCTAAATTAGGAACAGTAAGAGAGATTAGCAACAACAATAATAAAATAGAACAATTGTAACAATATGCCAGCATCACTACTCTTGCACTTTGGGGTCATTATTAAGTAAAATAAAGGTTATTTGAACACAAGCACTGCAATACTGAAATAGTCAATCTGATAAGCCAGACAGCTACAAAGTGACGAACAGGCAGAGAGCATATACAGCATGGAGACACTGGACAAAGGGGTGACTTAAGTCCCAGGCAGGCCACAGTGGGAAGGTGTGAGACTTCATCACACTAGTCAGAACAGCATGTCATTTAAAAATTGAGTTGTTTATTTCTGCAATTTTCCATTTAATGCTTTCAGACTTCAGTTGACCGTGAGTAACTAAAATCCCAGAAAGTGAAACTATGGATAAGGGGGTTCTACTGTGTTCCTTGTTATCTGCATTTCAAATTCAAAATTGAAATTTCAAATTAAAAAATCGAATCTCAGATTCAAAGCTGGGCAGCTTGTATTTTAATTTGCTCAATCTGGCAAGCCTATTCTAAGAACATTGTTTATAGAAGGAAAGGTTAGGGGATAACCTAAGTGTCCATCAATAGGGGGCCTGTGAAGTGAATTACGGTAAATCCAAACAACAGGAAACTGTTACCAAAGAAATAATGAAGTAGATTTATATGATGACTTGGAATTCTTTCCAAAATGCATAGTTAGGTGGAAAAGAGGAAGGTTCAAAATAGTGTACAACTTATCCCACCATCTGGTAAAGAACAATAAATATGGAGATATGTACATGTATTTCATTCAAAGCATAGACTCTCTGCAAGATGCTCAGAGATGGGTAGCAGTGCTTGCTTCTGTAGAAAGGGAACAAGAAAACTAGGGGAGAGGCCGGGCGCGGTGGCTCACACCTGTAATCCCAGCAGTTTGCAAGGCTGAGTCAGGCGGATCACCTGAGGTCAGGAGTTTGAGACCAGCCTGGCCAAACTGGAGAAACCCTGTCTCTACTAAAAATACAAAATCAGCTGGGCATGGTGGCGCATGCCTGTAATCCCAGCTACTCAGGAGGCTGAGGCAGAAGAATCGCTTGAACCTGGGAGGTAGAGGCTGCAGTGAGCCGAGATTGCGCCATTGCACTCCAGCCTGCAACAAGAGCGAAACTCCATCTAAAAAAGAAAGAAAGAGAGAGAGGGAGAGGGAGAGAAAAAAAAAAAAAAAAAAAAGAAAGCAAGAAAAGAAAGAAGGAAGGAAAGAGAAAACCAGGGAATAATAGGGAAGCATTAACCTACACCCAGGCTGGAGTGCAATGACACAATCTCGGCTCACTGCAGCCCCCACCTCTGGGGTCAGGTGATCCTCCCACCTCAGCTTCCCAAGTAGGGACTACCAGTGCACACCTCCATGCCCAGCTAATTTTTGTATTTTTTGTAGAGTAGGGGGGTTTTCCGTGTTGCCCAGGCTGGCCTTCTGTACCTTTTGAATTTTGAAATATATCTATACTTAACCGATTTTTTTTCTTCTTTCTTTCTTTCCTTTCCTTTTTTTTTTTTTTTGTTAACAGGGACTCTGTTGCCCAGGCTGGAGTGCAGTAGTACGTTCTCAGTTCACTGCAACTTTTGCCTCCCAGGTTCAAACAATCCTCTCACCCCAGCCTCCTAAGTAGCTGGGACTACAGGCGCACACCACCACGCCTGGCTAATTTTTGTATCTTTTTGGCAGAGATGGAGTTTCACCATCTTGGACAGGCTGGTCTCGAACTCCTGAGCTCAAGTGATCTGCCTGCTGTTAGGTCTATGACTATGCCAGTCATCATGCTGAGGTCCAAGGAGAGTGGGTGGATGAGCAGAAAGAATACTCGGGGGGCCATAGGCAGGTGAAAGATGATTTTTATTCAGCATCAACTTTCATCAACAACTTTCTCACACTGTCCTCCCTGTCTCGGCTGCTTAGTACAATGGCTGTCACACGCAGCTACACGGATGGTTCTCCTTTGCCTTCAGGGTTAGCGGCTTAACTCTTTCCCTCTCTGGGCATGAGTGAGCCAAGCAGTGTCCTGGCTCACTCCTGTGCTACAAACTCGCTGAGTTATGCAAGATATAAACATCCTACCTTGGCCTATCTTTGACCAAATCACAGCCACGTTCCTTATACCCTCCTTGGCCTTCCAAAGTGCTGGGATTATAGGCATGAGCCACTGAGCCTGGCAGTAACTGATTGTTTTTTTTAAAGCAAACTTTTTTTTTTTTTTTTTGAGACGGAGTCTCGCTCTGTCGCCCAGGCAGGAGTGCAGTGGCCGGATCTCAGCTCACTGCAAGCTCCGCCTCCCGGGTTCACGCCATTCAATCCTCCTGCCTCAGCCTCCCGAGTAGCTGGGACTACAGGCGCCCGCCACCTCGCCCGGCTAGTTTTTGTATTTTTTAGTAGAGACGGGGTTTCACCGTGTTAGCCAACATGGTCTCCATCTGCTGACCTCGTGATCCGCCCGTCTCGGCCTCCCAAAGTGCTGGGATTACAGGCTTGAGCCACCGCGCCCGGCTGCAAACTTTTTATCTGTATGTGTTTTCAGATATCTTGGCTGGTGGGCCTGTAAGACACTTGGACAGAGTTGCCATAGCCTCTTTAAGGATTTTGGGATGGCACCAGAAAGAACAGAATGAACTTGGCGGATCACCTAGGTTCAACACAGAGAACTGGGAACGTGGACCTCGGCACACACTCAGGGCTGGTTACAGAATTTTCAGGGGCCAGTATAAAATGTGTGACTCCGGCCAGGCATGATGCTGACACCTGTAATCCTAGCACTTTGTGAGGCCGAGGTGGGTGGATCACTTGAAGTCAGGAGTTTGAGAACAGCCCGGCCAATATGGTGAAACCCAGCTCTGCTAAAAATACAAAAATACAAAAATAGCCAGGCGTGGTGGCAGGTGCCTGTAATCCCAGCTACTAGGGAAGCTGAGGCTGGAGAATCGCTTGAACCCGGAAGGCAGAGGTTGCAGTGAGCTGAGATCGCGCCATTGCACTCCAGCCTGGGCGACAAGAGCAAAACTCCATCAAAAAAAAAAAGAAAAGTATGACTCCTTGTTTCTAAATTATTAAGAAGTTTAAATGGTGACAGCAGAGCATTACATCAAGCAGGTGGTCCTTCTAAACATGGGGCCTTGCTTAACTGCACAGCTCACACAGCAGTGGTGCTGGCCTTGCACACACACAGTGGCCAGTCACTCAGAAAAGGGCAGTTTTGCCGCAAGACATCCCAGTCCTGAAAAGCTGAGAAAACCCCACAGCTGCTGCTAGGTTTCCTTCCACAAGCACACCTGGGACCTAATTCCTCATACAGCCATTTTTCACATGCACCACCACTCTGGTTATGAGTTCAGAGGAGGAACCAAAGCAATAAAATAAACATAAATCAAAGCCAACCGTGTTAATAAAATGGATCCGAAGGGTCAGTGTGGCAGGCAGAACATCAGAATTCAGACAGCTTTAGTATCTTCCTGGACAATTTACATGAACTGCTGTCAGAGATACCCCCAAAGTTCATGCAAAATACGCCTCCTGGCTCATTTAACTCCCATTTCTCTGGCAGCAAATTATTAACAGAACAAGCTCGAGCTGGCAGAGCTGTAGTCTCAACATAGGCCTGATGTCCACACAAAAAATTGCTCAATAATTTATACTGGAAGTGACCCAGCACTAAATTCATTCCCTGAGCACTGGCACCAGGGCACCAGACCACAGGGGAGAAAAATCTCCAAGACAGCATCCTGCTTCTGTTTAGAGTGGAGTGTAAAGTCCCCATCGAGGGGAAGAAGGTGACCCTGCAGCCTCAGAGCAGCAGCCCATAACCCAGGTGTCGGTGACTTCATAAGGCCAAGGACACGAGAGGGGCCCACAGAAGCCTCTGGCAGGTGAGAAGGAGAGACAGGGAGAAGAAAGAAAAATACTTGATGAGAGGACAGCGCAGGATGAAGAGAGGAGGGGATGGAACAAGAAAGAAGAAAACTTCTCTCTTTGGGGAGGAATATATGGTTTCAGGCAAAATATATGGTTCTAAAGAGCAGCTTTCACCTCTTCAATGCACCCATCTCAGCTTCTGGAAGTCTTTCCAGGCCTTGAGGTTCAGCTCCAATGACACCTCCTCCGGGAGGTGGAGGGTAGCTTCCCCTGATTGCCACAGAACAATGTTGCTACACAAATAAATGATAATACAGTAGCTAACATTAGTGGAGAGTTTCCATTTGCCACTTACACCCTCTCATTTAGTAACCCCCAGCCCTTCCATGGGCATTTTTACTGCCCTAATTTTGCTAATGAAGAAACTGAGGTACTGAGAGATTTAGTAACTTGCCCACGGACATACAGGTGGTAAGTGCTGCAGCTGGGACCAGACAAACTGACTCCAACGTCCTTACTTGTAACCACTTGGCTCTACATTTCCTTATTCTGCCTCATTGTGGCTCAGACAATCGCCTGAGCCCAAGAGCTCAAGACCAGCCTGGATAACATAGTGAGACCCCATCTCTACAAAAAGTTTCTGCCTGTAGTATGGACAGTAGTGTCCAAACTTCACCCCTCCTCCAGGAAACCTCTCTTGAGGATAGGGACTCTATCTTACTTATATCCCTGTTCCTCTAGCAATCCACTACTATGTCCAGCACATAGTAGGTGCTCAGTAAATGTTAATTCCATACCTTTCTCTCATCAGACACATGTACAAAAAGTATTGTGTCCAAAACATAGACTAAGAGAAAATATTTACAAATCGTATGTGCAACACAGGATTTGTATCCAGAATTTATAATGGGCCAGGCGGGGTGGCTCATGCATGTAATCCCAGCACTTTGAGAGGCCGAGGTGAGCGGATCACCTGAGGTCAGGAGTTTGAGACGAGCCTGGCCAACATGGCAAAACCCCGTCTCTACTAAAAATATCAAAATTAACTGAGCATGGTGGCAAGTGCCTGTAATCCCAGCTACTCAAGAGACTGAGGCAGAAGAATCGCTTGAATCCAGGAGGCGGAGATTGCAGTGAGCCGAGGCTGCACCATTATACTCTAGCCTGGGCAACAAGAGCGAAACTCCGTCTCAAAAACAAAACAAAACAAAAACAAACAAACAAACAAAAACCAGAATTTATAATGAACTCTCATAACTAAATAAGAAAACAGATAACTGAGTTGAAAAATGAGCAAAAGACGTAAACAAATACTTAATCAAAGAGAACATTAAGATGGCAGATAGGCACACGACAAGATGTTCAACAGCCAGATGAGGTGGCTCAGGCCTGTAATGGGTCACTTCCAGTACAATTACTGAGACAAGAAGATTGCTTGAGGCCAGGAGTTCGCCCAGCCTGGGCAACATGCAAGACCTCATCTCTATTAAAAAAAATAATTTTAAATTTTTAAAAAAGAAATAATCATCATGTACAGTGACTCACACCTGAAATCCCAACACTTTGGGAGGCCAAGGCAGGAGGATTGCTTGACCCTGGGAGTTGGAGACCAGCCTGGGCAACATAGTGAGACCTCGTCTCTACAAAACACTTTTTTAATTAGCCGGGCAGGTGGCACACATCTGTGGTCCCAACTACTCAGGGGGCTGAGGTGGGAGGATCGCATGAACCTGGGAGGTCAAGGCTGCAGGGAACCATAATTGTGCCACTGCACTCCAGCCTGGGAGGCAAGGCAAGACTGTCTCAAACCACAAAAAAAAGAAGTATCAATCTGAATCCCATAAATATGTACAATTATTACATGTCAACTAAAAATAAAAGGATAAATAAATAATCACCAAATGAGAGAAAAACAGTGCTTGGCATATAGTAGGCATTCAATAAATATTTGTAGAATTAATAGTCCCAGTGAAGCAGCCAGTCATTCATTCTATTGCAAAATAGCTCAAATGAAAAGAAATTTATGAAATTTTTTTTTACTAATGTTAAGCTAAAATCACTCCTATATAAAAAGATTTATGGTCTGGGTTCGGTGGCTCATGCCTGTAATCCCAGCACTTTGGGAGGCCAAGACAGGCAGATCACCTGAAGTCAGGAGTTCGAGATCAGCCTGGCCAATATGGCAAAACCCTGTTTCTACTAAAAATACAAAAAGTAGCCAGGTATGGTGGAGCACATCTGTAATCCCAGCTACTTGGGGGCCTAAGGCAGGAGAATTGCTTGAACCCAGCAGGCAGAGGTTGCAGTGAGCCAAGATTACACCACTGTACTCCAGTCTAGAGCAAGATTCCGCCTCAAAAAAAAAAAAAAAAAACAGTATCCAAGACCAAGAGAATGAAAATATACATTCACACAAAAACTTGTACAAGAATGTTTATAGCCACATTATTCACAATAGCCAAAAGTGCAAACAACCCAAATGTCCATCAGCTGATGAATAGATAAATGAAATGTGGTGTATCCATACAATGGAATATTATTCATCAATAAAAAGGAAGGAAGTACTAATACATGTTACAACACAGATAAGCCCTGAAAACAGCATGCTAAGTGATATAAGCTTGACATAAAAGGCCACAGATTGTGTGATTTCATTTATGTGACATATCAAAAATAGGCAAAGTCATAGAGAGAGTCTCTATGGCTCATATTTGCCAGGGGTGGGGGGAGAGGGAAATGGGGAGAAGCCACTGTGGATTTGGGGTATTTTGGGGAGATGAGATAAAAATGTTCTGGAATTAGTGGTGATGGTGGCACAACTTTGCAAATATACTGAAAACCATGAAATTTTACATTTTTTTCCTTGTAAATCTAGGTCTGCACAGAGAATTGTACACTTTGATAACTTTTTTCCTTTTTTTTTCTTTTTCTTAGAGACAAGGTCTTTCTCTCTGTCACCCTAGCCAATGTAGTGACATGATCATAGCTCACTGTAACCCCAAACTCCTGGGCTCAAGTGATCCTCCTGTCTCAGCCTCCTGAGCAGCTAGGACTAAAGGCACTCGCCACCATGCCCAGTTAATTTTTTTTTTTTTTTTTTGGTAGAGACGGGGTCTCTGTGAGTTGCCCAAGCTGGTCTCAAACTCCTGGCCTCAAGTGAGCCTCCCGCCTAGGCCTCCCTGGGATTTTTTTTTTTTTTTTTTTTTTGAGACAGAGCTTCACTCTTGTTGCCTAGGCTGCAGTGCAATGGCAAGATCTCGGCTCACCACAACCTCCACCTCCCTGGTTCAAGCAATTATCCTGCCTTAGCCTCCTGAGTAGCTGGGATTACAGGCATGCGTCACCATGCCCGGCTAATTTTGTATTTTTAGTAGAGATGGGGTTTCACCATGTTGGTCAGGCTGGTCTCGAACTCCCGACCTCAGGTGATCTGCCCGCCTCAGCCTCCCAAAGTGCTGGGATTACAGGCGTAAGCCACCACACCCAGCTTTTTTTTTTTTTTTTTTTTTTTTTGAGACAGAGTCTTGCTCTGTCACCCAGATTGGAGTGCAGTGGCACAATCTTGGCTCACTGCAACCTCTGCCTCCTGGGTTCAAGTGATTCTCCCCCCTCAGGCTCCCCAGTAGCTGGGATTACAGGCGCACACCATCATGCCCGGCCAACTATGTTGGCCAGGTTGGTCTTGAAATCCTGACCTCAGGTGATCCACCCACCTCGGCCTCCCAAAGTGCTGGGATTACAAGCGTGAGCCACCGCACAAACCTGGGATTACAGGTGGGAACCACAGCATATGGCTGAGTTGTACACTTAAAAAAATTTTTATTTTTGATATGGAACACTTCACACATTACAGTGTCATCTTTGAGCAGGGGTCATGCTAATTTTCTCTGTATCATTCCAATTTTAGTATATGTGCTGCTGAAGTGAGCATTGAATTGTATAATTTAAAAGGGTAAATTTTATGGTATACTATACTAATTTTGTGGTATACCATAAAATTATGGGTATACTTTATAAAAATAAAATTATGGTATATAAAATTTTATGGTATACCATAAAATTGTACTCAGGCAGTATAAAAAACTCACTATAAAAAAATTCATAGACCTGTACACCAACAGAAAAAATTTTACTGCATAATTTTAAAAATTAAAAAAAAATTCAGTCCTGTGTCTGAAAGGCAGGAGCCAGGTTCTCACCTGTTGTGTGTCATCTAAGTTGCCTCATACAATAAATGCTGAGGACAGTGGTTCCTGGACATGGGTACACTGGCCGGGGGAGGTCTTTGAAAACTTCTGATGCCTGGCAACCACCCCCAGACATTCTGATTTAATTGGTCTGAGGTACAACCTGGGTACTGAGATTTTTTTTTAAAAGCTTCCCAGGTGATTCTAACATGCAGCAAAAATTGAGAACCATGGGCTTAGCAAAAGGTTGATGAACAACCATTCTTGGGAGCCAAAAGCCAATCCCTGCCCCACCTTACCTCACTTTCACCTCAAGGCAATCAGATCAGATTTGTCCTTGGCAAAGAGAACAGCTACAGTCATTCCTGCTGTTCACCATATCGGACAGATGCAAATCAGAACATTCTCTCCAGTTCCTTAAGGGCCACTACTCTCTCTATAAACATGTGGTTGATGAGATCAGTAATTCCGAAGCAATTCTACAAAGCATGGCTTCTTCTGTTCTCCCCAGGTTTTCTCTCTCTTGCTGTCCCCATTTGTAGCTGAGGTTGGGAAGTGAAGGAGAGAGAAAGTCACTTAATAAATACATTCTCTGTGTTCTCAATGAACAGACATGAAAGAAAAGAAAAACAGTAAATACATTCCTAGTAGGGTGAGCCTCAGTAGTTTTCTGGATTACCCTTCCCAGAGACACTCATATTTTCAAAGAAGACCTCCTGGTAAATGAAGACATGAGTCACTAATGATGGAATTTCAGGTACTAGTAAGGAGGGTTACTGAGGGACAGGGTCTCTTTCCTTTAACTTCCCAGACACATGTCTGGACTGGTCCTGATTGTTTGACCTGTCTGTTTTCTTAGAACAGAGCATGGGATCCTAGCTAGCTGCATTCCATTCACTTAACAATTTGTTGTTCGAATTTATTTCTTTCAGTTATGATTAGGTTTTGTCTGTGGCATTTATGGTCTTTCTATGCTAAGCAATCTCATACTAACTTGAAAGCCCTTAGTTATTAAGGCTTCTGGTTGTAGATTACAAAAACCATCTCAAGCAAGTTTAGGCAACAAGGGGAGTTCTCAATAAGATTACAGGTGAAACCAGGAAAGTTAAGCCTCAGGGAGAGCAGGAATCCAGACATACGTCGTCTTTATCAGGTGGTAGACACCAGGGCCCCACCCCAGTCAATGGGGAGGTCAGATCTCAGAGAATAATAATCATTGAACATGAATTGAAAGTTTACTATGTGCCAGGCACATATATTATTGATAACATATTCTTATGTTATCATTATGAGTTGTGTTACTATTGCTCTTCCCATTTTATAAATGAGAAAACTGAGGTCCACAGAAGATAAGCAATATGTTCAAGAGCTTCCAGGCCAGGTCTGGTGGCTCACGCCTGTAATCCCAGCACTTTGGGAGGCCGAGGCACGAGGATCGCCTGAGCCTGAGAGTTTGAGTCCAGCCTGGGCAACACAGGGAGACTTTATCTCTACAAAAAACTTAAAAAGTAACCAGGTGTGGTGGTGGTGACTGTGGTCCCAGCTATTCAGGAAGCTGAGGTAGGAGGATTACTGAGCCCGGGAGGTAGAGTCTGCAGTAAGCTGTGATTGTGCCACTGGACTCCAGCCTGGGTAGTAAAGCAAGACTCAGTCTCAAAAAAAAAAAAAAAAAAAAAAAAAGAGGAAGTAGGGGATGGGGGCCAGTTCCAGTTGGCATTTGAACTCAGGCAGTATGGTTTCAGAATTCACACACTTAGCCACCAGAGGAATGGTTCCCTCAGGAGTTGTACAGTGGGCAACCTGCACACCCATACCTGGCAGCCCTGACTATGGACTAGATCAGTGCTTCTCATCAGAGATACTAAGGACATTTGGAGCTAGACAATTTTTTCTGTAGTACTATCCCATCCTTCATTTACTATATGTGAGTGGTAGTAACTCTCCCAACCATTGTGACAATCAAAAGCCAATCATTGTGACAATCAAAAGTATCAATCTCTTCAAACTTTAAAAAAAAGGAAAATAAAAAATTTTTTATTTATTTATTTTTTTTATTTTTATTTTTTTATTTTTTTTTTGAGACGGAGTCTTGCTCTGTCGCCCGGGCTGGAGTGCAGTGGCCGGATCTCAGCTCACTGCAAGCTCCGCCTCCCGGGTTCCCGCCATTCTCCTGCCTCAGCCTCCCGAGTAGCTGGGACTATAGGCGCCTGCCACCTCGCCCGGCTAGTTTTTTGTATTTTTTAGTAGAGACGGGGTTTCACCATGTTAGCCAGGATGGTCTCGATCTCCTGACCTTGTGATTCGCCCGTCTCGGCCTCCCACAGTGCTGGGATTACAGGCTTGAGCCACCGCGCCCGGCCAAAATTTTTTTTTTAAGTATCAACCTCAGTTGAGAATCACTAGGATAAGTAGATAGCCCCAAATGATGTCTACATCTCTATTTTGTGAGCTCTTGATGGTTAGTAGCAATGTGACTTCTTTTTCTCCTCCCACAGTAGTTGGCCCAGACAACTGTATACATACTCCACAAATCCTGGGTGTGCATTGTCATTAGAGCCTGAAAGGACCCAGAGTCCTCAGCTTGGTGCTTCCCTACCCAGGATGATAGGGATGGAAACATGAGTCATGCATGGTAGATTCACTCCAACATCCTACAGGAAGATACAGCAATTTTCTCAGTTTTTCATTTGGTCCCCCGAACAAGCCAGCATGGTAGGAAGGGCAGGAATTAGTCATTCCTATTACGAAAAAAGAATGTAACAGTAAAATTGTTTTTAATTTTGGCAAAGAAAGAAGTAACTATAAGCCTATCCTCTGCACAATTATCCTGTTTTGCACGTTACCTCCTGGCCCTGTTTACATGCTCTCTCTTGGTGTGCATGGTTATAGTCAAAGAGTGTACCATCTGGGGTTCTGCTACTTTCACTTAACATTTATAAATGTTTTCCTTGTTGCTACACGGTCTTCATAATGAATGATTTTTTGTAATGTCTGCATAGTGTTCCATTGCACAAATCTACTTTTATTTTAGTATTATTATTATTATTATTTTTGTAGAGGCAGGGTCTCACTCTGTCGCCCAGGCTGAGTGCAGTGGCATAAATATAGCTCACTGTGTTATAGGATGGGAAGCCTTGACTGTGAGCTGTCCAGAGTTTTGGCACATTGAACAAAGAATTGAACAAAATGCGCAGACAAAACAATAGAACATGAAAGCATACATTTATTGAAGTGAAAGTACACGCCACAGAGTGGCTCAAGAACCCTGATTGTAATGTTTCTTGGGGTTTTTATTAAATTAAAAGAGCATGGTAACACCCCTAAGTAGCCTTTAGCAGTGTCTGATAGGTTACACCCTATACAGATGAAGGATTCTGCTCAGGACCAATAAGAGGCAGAACTCTGCCCAGGACCCATCAGAGGCATCCCACTTGTGACCTATGAGCAAATGAAGGTTTCAGAATGGACCGTTTACAGAAATTCCCATTTTTGACATAAGGGAGGGGAGGTTCAGAGAGGGAGGGGCCTTTGGCCCCTCATTACTTGATCATGGAAAGGTGGGGTTTTTCTTTCAGTCCAATTCCAAGAAGACAGCCGTGGCTGGGAGAGGTGGCTCAAGCCTGTAATTCCAGCACTTTGGGAGGCTGAGACGGGCGGATCACAAGGTCAGGAGATCGAGACCATCCTGGCTAACACGGTGAAACCCGTCTCTACTAAAAATACAAAAAACTAGCCGGGCGAGGTGGCAGCACCTGTAGTCCCAGTTACTCGGGAGGCTGAGGCAGGAGAATGGCATGAACCCGGGAGGCGGAGCTTGCAGTGAGCTGAGATCTGGCCACTGCACTCCAGCCTGGGCGACAGAGGAGACTCTGTCTCAAAAAAAAAAAAAAAAAAAAAAAAGACAGCCGTGGGTTGGCCTTAGGTTTCCTGCCTCCAAACACTATTCTCCTACCTCAATTGAAGCCTCAAACTCCTGGCCTCAAGCCATCCTCCAACCTCAGCCTCTCAAAACGCTGGGATTTCAGGCATGAGTCACTGGGTAGGCCCCTCCCTCTCTGAACCTCCCCTCCCTTATGTCAAAAACAGGAATTTCTGTAAATGGTCCATTCTGAAACCTTCATTTGCTCATAGGTCACAGGCGGGATGACTCTGATTGGTCCTGAGCAGAATCCTCCATTTGTATAGAATGTAACCTATTCAGTGGCATGAACCACACCCAGACTACTTTAATATTAAAAACTTTGGCCCTGTGCGGTGTCTCACGCCTGTAATCCTAGCACTTTGGAAGGTCAAGGCGGGGGTATCAACTGAGGTTAGGAGTTAGAGACCAGCCTGGCCAACATGGTGAAACCCTGTCTCTACTAAAAATACAAAAATTAGCCAGGTGTGGTGGTGGGCACCCGTAGTCCTAGCTAGTTGGGAGGCTGAGGCAGGAGAATTGCTGGAACTTGGGAGGCAGAGGCTGCAGTGAGCTGAGATCATGCCACTGAACTCCAGTCTGGGCAACAGAGTGAGACTCCATCTCAAAAAAAACAAAAACAAAAACAAAAAACTGTACATATATGTGAAATTGTACTTCAGGTTGGTTTGAATTTGCATTTCTATGATTTAGTGCATTGTCCTAATGCTGTTTATTATTTCCATTCCTTCTTATATTAATAAATTGTATATAATTTTTTTTTTTTTTTGAGACAGAGTCTCGCTCTGTTGCCTAGGCTGGAGTACAGTGGCGCAATCTCGGCTCACTGCAAGCTCCGCCTCCCGGGTTCATGCCAATCTCCTGCCTCAGCCTCCTGAGTAGCTGGGACCACAGGTGCCCGCTACCACGCCCAGCTAATTTTTTTTGTATTTTTAGTAGAGATGGGGTTTCACCGTGTTAACCAGGATGGTCTCCATCTGCTGACCTCGTGATCCGCCCGTCTCGGCCCCCCACAGTGCTGGGATTGCAGGCGTGAGCCACCACGCCTGGCTGTATATAAGTTTACAATGAGAGTTATATTCATTTTACGAATAAAAACTCTGAAGATCAGAGACATTAGGTAAAGTTGCTCAAGTTGACAGAATTGACTAAACTTAGAATAAACATTTTCTAGCCGGGCACAGTGGTGTGCACCTGCAGTCTCAGCTACTCAGGTATCTGAGGCCAGATCATTTGAACCCAGGAGTTTGAGACCAGCCTGGGCAACCTAGCAAGACCTCCATATCAAACAACAACAACAAACAAAAACCCAAAATATTTTAGGCCTGCTTAGTCCAATACCCTTGCCATCCCACCCCATATCCTCCCCACAGCTCAGACATGCTCAGTGATGAAACCAGTTTCTGGGGTTGCAATTCCCTCCCACGAGCAAATGAGAGGCTGATCCAAAGTGTTCTAATCTCTGTAGTTAATGCTTGCTTGGCTCCAAGCAATCAGCCCAGGTCCAAAGAGGAACACAAACGCAGCCCCAGAAAGGATCCTGGCACCTCCGGCCCCCTCCTGGCCTCTTCTGCTCTAACTCTTATAGAGTGAATAAGAGAGTCTGAGTATTTCACCTCCAGTAATTTCCTTAAGGTGGTGATTCCTAGACCTGGCTGCTTCCAGAGTCCCTTGGGAGAACTCTTCCCATGTACAGATTCCAGCCTGTGGAATCAGGATCTCCAGGGACCAGGGCTTGAAGATCTATAGTTTTTAACACCCTCCAATTAATTATGAGGCTCACCTAGGTTTAGGACCCACTGCCTTAGGGTTTATAAGATCACCCAGGCAAGCTTGCCAAAATGCAGATTCCCAGCCTACCAAGGATCCAGTGTAGGGCCATGGAATCTGCATTTCAACAACCATGATGTCTGCAGTCCACACAAAGGGGACCATCGAGGACTGGGAAAGAGCCTCTGCAAAAAGCAAATAAATAAATAAAATAATAATAATAAACAAAAAAATAACTAATTGGCTTGAAAGTAGGGTAAGTATAATTTTTTTTTTTTTTTTTTGAGATGGAGTCTCACTCTGTCGCCCAGGCTGGAGTACAGTGGCTCAATCTTGGCTCACTGCAAGCTCTGCCTCCTGGGTTCATGTCATTCTCCTGCCTCAGCCTCCCAAGTAGCTGGGACTACAGGCGCCCGCCACCACTCCCGGCTAATTTTTTGTATTTTTAGTAGAGACGGGGTTTCACCTTGTTAGCCAGGATGGTCTCGATCTCCTGACCTCATGATCCGCCCACCTCAGCCTCCCAAAGTGCTGCGATTACAGGCATGAGCCACCATGCCCAGCCAATATTTTTTTTTTTTTTTTTTTTTTTGAGGCGGAGTCTCGCTCTGTCGCCCGGACTGGAGTGCAGTGGCCGGATCTCAGCTCACTGCAAGCTCTGCCTCCCGGGTTTACGCCATTCTCCTGCCTCAGCCTCCCGAGTAGCTGGGACTACAGGCGCCCGCCACCTCGCCCGGCTAGTTTTTGTATTTTTAGTAGAGACGGAGTTTCACCATGTTAGCCAGGATGGTCTCGATCTCCTGACCTCGTGATCCACCCGTCTCGGCCTCCCAAAGTGCTGGGATTACAGGCTTGAGCCACCGCGCCCGGCCCAATATTTTTTTTTTTAAAGAGCCTCTCCAGCCACCGTTTTTCTGATTTAGTTAAAATGTAGACAAGCCTCAATTGGAGATGGCTCTTTCCAGAGGAACCAACTAGACTTTCTATAAATCCAGTTTTCTCAACCAGTTCCAAAGCATTAGCACAAAAACAATGGAGAGAGAAGGAAAAGGAGAACCTCTGCCTCCCAAGTAGAAGGGGGGCTGTGGTGGACAGCATGGCAGGTGGTGTTTATCTGCAATCATGGGCTATTCTCCAACTCCCAAACAGCCTCTTAGATGCAAATTGTTCATCAGCATCATCATCCTTAGCCATTCATCCCAGGAACTGATGGCAGCAACTTAAGTTGCCTTATTTTTCCCTTTCCCAAATTGAACTCCTAAAGAGCCAGCAGAGACTGGAAGCCACACAAAGCGCCACCTCCTGTGTGACAGGACACACCCCCCATCCCTGAGGGTGGATCATCAGCCCCTGGACTTATAACAAAGGAGTCAGGTTTGTTTTCTAGGGCAAAAATCACAAAGACATTTTTATATAAGTTCCAAAATACATTTCCCTTTATTGGAGGTCGGGAAAAGAGGATATTTAACTTCAGACTTACGGTAATCTTCCTACTTTCTCCACTGCATACTTACCTGTGAGCCGGGCTCTGGGGTCTCAGCCTGTATCCAATAACTTGACAGACAGGGTTTGCTTCTGAAGCAAGTAATTTGTTTTATCTAACTGTCCCTTAGGGCAGTTTCACAGCATGTCAAAGCCAACATCTTGGAGACAAAGGACACATGTATCTTTGCTTCATGATCTGCAAACACTGGTTTTGTGGTAACAAAAACCATTGAATTAAGATGCCACGGGATCAAAATTACAGCTAAAAATATATTAAAGTATATATCGGCTGGGCAGGGTGGCTCGTGCCTATAATTCCAGCACTTGGGGAGGCCAAGGCAGGTGAATTACGAGGTCAAGAGATCGAGACTATCCTAGCCAAAATGGTGAAACCCTGCCTCTACTAAAAATATAAAAATTAGCTGGGCATGGTGGTGCATGCCTGTAGTCCCAGCTGCTCGGGGGGCTGAGGCGGGAGAATTGCTTGAACCCGGGAGACAGAGGTTGCAGTGAGCCGAGATCGTGCCACTGCACTCCAGTCTGGTGACAAAGTGAGATTCCGTGTAAAAAAAAAAGTATATTGACAAAGATTAAAAGGAATTTTAATACCCAGTTTTGGCAAGGATGCAAGAAGTGGGGAACCCTCTCCTGTACTTCCTGAAAGACCACTGGACAATTTGAGTCACAAGCTCTAAAAATTAGGCAAACCTGGCCGGGCCTGGTGGCTCAAGCCTGTAATCCCAGCACTTTGGGAGGCCGAGACCGGCGGATCACAAGGTCAGGAGATCTAGACCATCCTGGCTAACACGGTGAAACCCCGTCTCTATTAAAAAAAAAAAATACAAAAAACTAGCCGGGCAAGGTGGTGGGCGCCTGTAGTCCCAGCTACTTGGGAGGCTGAGGCAGGAGAATGGCGTAAACCCGGGAGGCGGAGCTTGCAGTGAGCTGAGATCCGGCCACTGCATTCCAGCCTGGGTGACAGAGCGAGACTCCGTCTCCAAAAAAAAAAAAAAAATTAGGCAAACCCCATGGCCCATCAACACACTTCTAGAAATTTATCTTGGGGGTTGTGGGGGGGAAACAAAGATGCACAGATACTACTTGCAACAATTCTCTGTAATATTAAAAAATGGAAATGAACTAAATATTCAAGGTTAAGAGAATAAAAATTGCAGAGTACACATGCAACGGGATCTTAGTGAGCTCTAAAAAAGAAATAGTGCTATAAGACAGGAGTCAGGAAACACACCCACAAGCCAAATAAATCTCCATCCTGTTTTTGTGAATAAAGTTTTATTGAAACACAGCCACACTCATTTGTTTATGTGTTGTCTATGGCTGTTTTCATGCTAGAACAACAGAGTTGCAACAAACCGTATGACCCACAAAGCCTGAAACATTTGCTATCTAGACCTTCATAGAAAAAGCTTGCCAACTAATATTCAGTGTTCTTGCTACAGAAGAATATTTACTGACAAAGACAAATATTCATGATATATTGCTAAGTGAAGGTAAAAAATCAGGGCTGGGCACAGTGGCTCACACCTGTAATCCCAGCACTTTGGGAGGCCGAGAAGAGAAGATTGCTTGAGCCCAGGAGTTTGAGACCACTCCATCTCTCCAAAAAATAAAAAAATTAGCTGGGTGTGGTGGCCTGTGCTACTTAGGAGGCTGAGGTGGGAGGATGGCTTGACCCCAGGTGGTGGAGGTTGCAGTGAGCCAAGATCGCACCACTGCACTCCAGCCTGGATGACAGAGCCAGACCCTGTCTCAAAAAAAAAAAAAAAAAAAAAATCAGGCCATGACATAATACCATTTTGTCATGCATAGAAATAAAACTGAAAGAGGCTGGACAAGGTGGCTAACACCTGTAATACCAACACTGTCGGAGGCAAGGAGGGCGGATGATCTGAGGTCAGGAATTCGAGACCAGCCTGACCAACATGGAGAAGCCCTGTGTCTATTAAAGATACAAAATCAGCTGGGTGTGGTGGCACATACCTGTAATCCCAGCTACTCGAGAAGCTGAGGCAGGAGAATCGCTTGAACCCAGGAGACAGAGGTTGCGGTGAGCCAAGATCACGCCATTACACTCCAGCCTGGGCAACAAGAGCAAAACTCCATCTCAAAAAAAAAAAAAAGAAAGAAAGAAAAGAAAGAAAGAAAGAAAAAGTGAAAAAAATTCCAATAACAATGGTGCTTTCTGGGTGGTGAGATATTATGGGTAGTCACATGTATATGTATGTTTCTGAGAGGTTTTTTTTTTTTTTTTTTGAGATGGAGTCTCGCTGTGTCACCAGGCTGGAGTGCAGTGGCACAATCGTGGCTTGCTGCAATCTCCACCTCCCAGATTCAAGCGATTCTCTTGCCTCAGCCTCCTGAGTAGCTGGGATTACAGGCACCCACTAAGGGAGGAGACCACCCCTCATATTGTCTTATGCCCAATTTCTGCCTCCAAAGAAAGAAAAAGTGAAAACCAAAAGGCAGAAATGAAATCCACAAGCAGACAGCCCGGCACCACACCCTGGGCCTGGTAATTAAAGATCAACCCCTGACCTAATCGGTTATGTTATCTATAGATTACAGACATTGTATAGAAAAGCACTGTGAAAATCCCTATCCTATTTTGTTCCAATCTAACTACTGGTGCATGCAGCCCCCAGTCACGTACCCCCTGCTCGCTCAATCGATCACGACCCTCTCACGTGCACCCCCTTAGAGTTGTGAGCTCTTAAAATGGACAGGAATTGCTCACTCGGAGAGCTCAGCTCTTGAGACAGGAGTCTTACTGATGCCCCCGGTCGAATAAACCCCTTCCTTCTTTAACTCGGTGTCTGAGGAGTTTCGTCTCCGGCTCATCCTGCTACACCACCACCACAATTTTTGTATTATTTAGTAGAGACAGGGTTTCACCATGTTGGCCAAGCTGGCCTCGAACTCCTGGCCTCAAGTGATTCACCCACCTCAGCTTCCCAAAATGCTGGGATTACAGGCGGGAGCCACCGCACACAACAAGCTTTTTGTATTTCATATTGTCTGAACATATACACTGAACATATATTATTTCTATAGTTAACCAGGGGGAGGAGGAATATATATGTATAAAGCCATGTATAAAGAATAACTGTGGGCCGGGCGCGGTGGCTCAAGCCTGTAATCCCAGCACTTTGGGAGGCCGAGATGGGCGGATCACGAGGTCAGGAGATCGAGACCATCCTGGCTAACACGGTGAAACCCCGTCTCTACTAAAAACTACAAAAAACTAGCTGGGCAAGGTGGCGGGCGCCTGTAGTCCCAGCTACTCGGGAGGCTGAGGCAGGAGAATGGCGTAAACCTGGGAGGCGGAGCTTGCAGTGAGCTGAGATCCGGCCACTGCACTCCAGCCTGGGCGACAGAGCGAGACTCCGTCTCAAAAAAAAAAAAAAAAAAAAAAAAAAGAATAACTGTGTCTCTTTATACATGGGTCTGGCTTCAGTGCTACTTTCAACCCTCCCCTTCTACCCCCTTACCCTATCACATTCCCCCTCCAAAGCACCTCCTTGCTCCCACCCCCACCTCAGTCTTGCTCCAGATTTGCAAAATATGTGCTCTAAAGAAAAAAAGAGAGGATGAATCCCTTTTGGGGCAGGGGCCACACGTCAACATTTGCACCTGAGGATACGTGCAGGTGAGAATAAAAAGAGATTCGGAAAGAAGCATTTTTACTGGTTTTGCCTCTGAATTAAAAAGATACAAAGACAAGCCTTAATAGCATATGAATTCAAGGCCCTAGCCTCTTCTCCAAACCAAGAATTCCCAAGTGTTGCCGCAGCCTAGGACACTGGGCACTGGTAAGTACGTGCGCCAAGGCTGAAATCTGAGTACTGTACAGCATTACAGTATTGTAATGGGACCCCCTTTATGTACCCACTCAACAAACTTTCCCAAACACTCACTGGTACAAAACATGGCCTTACTGGCTGGGTGCAGTGGCTCACTGTAATCCCAGCCCTTTGGGAGGCCGAGGCAGGTGGATCACGAGGTCAGGAGATGGAGACCATCCTGGCAAACACGGTGAAACCCCATCTCTACTAAAAATACAAAAAAATTAGCCGGCCGAGGCTGCGTGCGCCTGTAGTCCCAGCTGTTGGGGAGGCTGAGGCAGGAGAATGGCGTGAATCCGGGAGGCGGAGCTTGCAGTGAGCCGAGATCGCGCCACTGCCTGGGTGACAGAGCAAGATTCCATCTCAAAAATAAATAAATAAATAATAAATAATAAATAAATAAATAATAAAACATGGCCTTACCTCAGAAATTACAAAGACAAGTTTGGAAATTTAAATAGCAATAATAAACTCTTATACTTGCACAACACATTACAGTTGTCAAATATCTTTTACACACTTATGTCATTCTAGTTCTCCTTAATCAGTCAGTGAATAAACAATTAGCCATAATTAAGCCCCTACTGTGTGCATGATACCGTGGGAAGTATAAAAATATTTAAGAGGCCAGGTGCAATGGATCACACCTGTAATCCCAGGAATTTGGGAGGCTGAGGCAGGAAGATCACTTGAGGCCAGGAGTTCGAGACCAGTCTGGTGTCAGAGATTCTAAAAATCACCAACATGGTGAAACCCCATCTCTAATAAAAATAAAAAATATTAGCTGGACATAGTGGGACATGCCTGTAATCCCAGCTACTTGGGAGGCTGAGGCAAGAGAATCACTTGAAATTGGGAGGTGGAGGTTGTAGTGAGCTGAGATGGAGCCATTGTACTCCAGCCTGGGCAACGGAGGGAAACTCTCAAAAAAACACAACACAACAAAAAAACAAAATATTAATAAAAATATGTAAGCACAGAACAGTGGCCCTCAATCAAGCTTCACTTTAGAATCACCTGGGGAGCTTTTATATAGATGTCAGAATCTCTGGAGGTGCAGCTCAGGAATCTGATTTTTAAAGCTCCCAAATGCAACACAAAAACTCCAAATGAGTCCAGAAATTTGGCTGCACACTAGAATCACCTAGGGAGTATTTAAATATCCCAGAGTCCAATCTGGCATCAAGATTGATTAAATCAAAATGCCTATGGCCAGACCCAGACAATGGTATTTTCTAAAGCTCGCCAGGTAATCCCAACATGCAGCCAAACTTGAGAACCACTGAAATGAAGGAATTCAGAGGTGATAAGAGGGTAGGCTAGAGCAGCCAAGGAATGTTTCCGCAGGAGACTGGATCTGAGCCATGTCTTCAAAAATAAGCAGAAAAGAAGAAGAAAGGAATTTGAGGGTGGAGAACAGCATAAAAAATTTTTGGCTTCAGTGAAAGATTCATAATGAGAAATAAGGCTGGGATCATAGGGTGGGGCCAGATCTTGAGGGGCCCATAATGTCAAGTAAGGAGTTTAATGTTTACCTAATAAGACACAGATCTGGTGCAGTGGCTCACGTCTGTAATCTCAGCACTTTTGAAGGCTGAGGTGGGCAGATCACTTGAGGTCAGGTGTTCAAGACCAGCCAAAATGGTGAAACCCTGTCTTTACTAAAAATACAAAAAATTAGCCAGGCATGGTGGTGCGTGCCTGTAATCTCAGCTACTCGAGAGGCTGAGGCAGGAGAATCACTTGAACCTGGGAGGTGGAAGTTGCAGTGAGCTGAGATCGCACCACTGCTCTCCAGCCTGGGTGACAGAGCAAGATTCTGTCTCAAAAAAAAAAAAAAAAAAAGACAGTCACAGAAGATTTTAAGCAAGGAAGCAACTGCTTTGAGATTTGAGATTTGGGGGAAGGTAAATCTGGGAGTAGATATCAAGTGCATAGGGAAAGGCTAGAGCCAAGGGGACCAGATAAAAGATTATTAAAGATTTTCTAGAGTGATTATACCTAGTAATGGAGAGGGTATAGAAAGATGAACATTCTCATGTCCATCCCATGTTCATGCTCATGTCCATTATACACTCACCATGCTGGTACAGCCTTTCTGGAAGACATAGCAGCCACAGTCATTAGAGTGCCTTTGTGAGAATTGCAACAAGATACTCCTACCTCCAAACAGACACAACCCCATGCCATAGTGCAAGACTTGGCAAGCAAAGTTGCCGCCATCCACCTGCCCTGACACTGACTCCTGTGTGCACTACCCCTGCTAAAGAGCACATTCACAGAGTTATACAACTGCACATAATCAGCCTCTGCTATGGAACACTAAACGTGGAGAATATAGGGATTGTTCTACAAAGGAACAGGCTGACCACAGAGCTATGTGTATCTTAGAAGTGCCCAAGAAACAGTGAGCGTTCTGGAAGAGCTTGGACTCAGGACACTACATCAAGGGCAAGTATCATTAATCATCTATCTGGTAGATACTCCCAACCTTGATTCAGAATCCTCCTTTGGTCAGACAGCAACATGCCCAACACCAGGAATGACTCAAAATCGTTCTAAGCCGATCTTGGTTATTGTTGTTCCTTTTGCCAGATATTGATCCAAGGGGATACATAACACAGTTCCAGTTAACAATGCAGAGAGGTGTTTCTGGAAGGATTTGCTCCCCTAAAAAGAGAGAGGTATGTGAAGTAGAAGCCCTTTTTTCCTGCCACCAAGACCTGCTTCCCTTGTTCTGTTTGGAAGACTGTTGTGCAAAGATGTAATGTTGGAGCTGTGGCAGCTAACTTTGCAACAATGAAGAATCTCAGAGATTCTAAGCCAAGAGGATCTCAGATATTCTGACTCAGTTTCCTGACTTTGCTGAGCTGCTTAACTAACCCTGGAACCATGTAACTCCAAAGTTCACATTTTGTGAGAGAGCTAAACATCTTTATAATTTAAGTCACTAGTCTTTAGATATTGTATTACTTGCAGTTGAAGACCTCTGAATATTCTGAACATTTGCCAATTAATTTGTTCAACAAGAATGTAATAGCTCCTACTTAATACTAGGGATTTAAAGATGTGATAAGGTTCTGGGCCGGGCACAGTGGCTTATGCTTGTAATCCCAGCACTTTGGGAGGCTGAGGCAGGCAGATCACGAGGTCAGGAGATCGAGACCAGCCTGGCCAACATATTGAAACCCCATCTCTACTAAAAACACAAAAATTAGCTGGGCATGGTGCCCGGCGCTTGTAGTCCCAGCTACTCGGGAGGCTGAGGTGGGAGAATCGCTTGAACCTGGGAGGCGGAGGTTGCAGTGAGCCGAGATCGTGCCACTGCACTCCAGCCTGGAGACAGATCAAGAGTAAGACTCTGTCAAAAAAAAAAAAAAAAAAAAAAGATGTGATAAGGTTCTAAAGGAGAATTTAAATTCTAAAGGGGGGCCGGGCACGGTGGCTCAAGCCTGTAATCCCAGCACTTTGGGAGGCCGAGACGGGTGGATCACGAGGTCAGGAGATCGAGACCATCCTGGCTAACACGGTGAAACCCTGTCTCTACTAAAAAGTACAAAAAACTAGCCGGGCGAGGTGGTGGGTGCCTGTAGTCCCAGCTACTCGGGAGGCTGAGGCAGGAGAATGGTGTCAACCCGGGAGGTGGAGCTTGCAGTGAGCTGAGATCTGGTCACTGCACTCCAGCCTGGGGGACAGAGCGAGACTCCGTCCCCAAAAAAAAAAAAAAAAAAAAATTCTAAAGGGGAAGATAGACACAGTTAAACAAACAAACTCACGGGACAAGTGCTCTAACAGAGGTACGAACAAAATACTGCAGGATGATAGAAAGCCAGTTGACTTGGCCTGAGAATAAGAGGATGTACAGATGGGGTTTTGTTTAGATCTTAAGTGTGAGGGATATTCATGTGAAGACATTTGTGATGCTGCAAGTAAGAGATCTGAATTAAACTCATAAACTTTGGCAGCAACAGTGCAGAGCTGGTAGTCAAAGTTATGGGAGATGGTAGTATCTCCCCATGTACCATTGGGAATGCTTTCAGTTGCAGGTAGCAGAAAACCCAACTTATAGCAACTTAAAAATGAGAATAGCAAGTTCAGTCCAGGATTGATTCACTTACTGGCTTAACTACATTAAAGCTCAGGACAGCATCACTGTGACTGATTCTGTTCAACTGCTCCCCAGGCTCAGCTGAAGATGGATTCTACAGCTTCAGACACCATGTCCTCAAATCTTGTTTAAAGGTATAAAGCACAGCTTCTCCCTACACATTTGTTCCCTGAAATCCCTCCCACCCAAACTTCTGTTTGTGCTCCATTGGCAAGGAGTATGTCACATGTCTACTCTTTTTTTTTTTTTTTTTTTTTGAGATGGAGTCTCATTCTGTCAGCAAGGCTGATAGCCAGGCGCCCAGCCTACATGTCCACTCTTAAATCATAGGCAGAGATAAATGATTTACCATGATTGTTTGAACCAATTATGATTCATCCTTTGGCACAGAGGAGGGGTCACTCTCCCTGAACAAGAAGAGACAGTGGCCGGGTGTGGTGGCTCAGGCCTGTAATCCCAGCACTTTGGGAGGCTGAGGCAGGCGGATCACAAGGTCAGGAGTTCAAGACCAGCCTGGCTAACATGGTGAAACCCCGTCTCTACTAAAAATACCAAAAAAAAAAAAAATTAGCCAGGCATGGTGGCAGGTGCCTGTAGTCCCAGCTACATGGGAGGCTGAGGCAGGAGAATGGTGTGAACCCAGGAGGTGAAGCTTGCAGTGAGCTGAGATCACACCACTGCACTCCAGCCAGGGCGACTGAGCAAGACTCCGTCTCAAAAAACAAAAAACAAAAACAAAAACAAAAAACAAAAATTAGCCAAGCATGGTGGCGTACGCCTGTAATCCCAGCTATTAGGGAGACTGAGGCAGGAGAATCACTTGAACCCAGGAGGCAGAGGTTGCAGTGAACCAAGATAGCACCGGTGCACTCCAGCCTGGGCGACAGAGCAAGACTTCATCTAAAACAAACAAACAAACAAAAAACAAAAATCAGAAACAAAAAAGGCCAGGCACTGTGGCCCACTCTTGTAATCCTAGCACTTTGGGAGTCTGAGGCGGGCAGATTACCTGAGGTTGGGAGTTCAAGACCAGCTTGACCAACATGGAGAAACCCCATCTCTACTAAAAACACAAAATTAGCTGGGCATGGTGGTGCATGCCTGTAATCCCAGCTACTTGGGAGGCTGAGGCAGGAGAATCTTTTGAACCTGGGAGACGGAGGTTACAGTGAACCAAGATTGTGCCTTTGCACTCCATTCTGGGAATCAATAGCGAAACTCTGTCTCAAAAAAAAAAGAAGAGAGAATGGGTGTTGAATTGGCAACCAACAGTATCTGTCACTCTCTGAGGGAGCAAAGAGAATAGGAAAAGAACTGAAACAGAGAACTGGGAACATGTCAACATTTTCAGGATGGGGGAGGAAATTGGAGATGGAGAAGAAAAGATTAGAAAAGTGAGAGAGGAAGGACTCCCAGAAGACAAGGAAAGAGATTCCAGAAGGAAAAAGTGGCCAACAGCTTCAAACATTACAGAGAGGTTAAATAGATGAGGACCATCGTGGTAAACATTAACCTTAGTGAGTAGGAGGTCACTCTTGTCCTTGGTAAGGGTTGCCAAGAACATAAAAACATATTGAAAAGGATGTGTGGGAGGTGAAGAAGTGAAGTATGCAGGAAAAGGGGGGAAACAAAACATGCAGCCAGAGAGAGAAGACTTGGAGGGAAGAGCCATGTTGAACACAGAGCCTGCCAGAATCAGAAGTTATTGCTGGACGTGGCTGAAGCTAAGCAGGAAGACAAATCAGTTTCCTCTACTGCATATTCATCAGGGACATTCTCGCCAGCTTCAGAGGGTGCATTGAGACAGTAGAGACCCTCCCACCGGGCTTCACGATTAATTCTCATCTCCCTCGGGGCTTGGCAAAAAAGAAGGACTAATCATGCTCTCTCACCGTCTGGGCAATTAGTCTCTCATCAGCTGGCACAAAATGAGGGGTTTGTGACACTTTGTGACAGCCCAGCCCCCATCACATCTGGGCCTTAATCTCTTGAATTAGTCAAATCAAGGGTAAGTTTGGAGATGTATTGTGATTCAAGCGATAGAATAAATAACCCATTGGCCAGGCTTCACTCCAAGTCTCCCTGCCTTCATGAGTGATGTCTAATTGGAGAAGGCTAAAATGGCAAGGCATCTGTAGCTGGTGCTACAGATGCCTTGCAGGGAGATAGCAGGGTCAGGGCAGTAAGGTTACAGTAAGAATGTGCCCAGTCGGGGTTCCTCCCCTGGGACCTTCCTAGAGCTTCTCTATCTGCTGTCTACCCTGGATCTATGAGAGCAAAGGGATATATCTCAGGTTGGGCTGGGAAATTCCATGCTTAGCAGATCCCCCTTATACTTGAGAAGGACCAATATGAGAACTCTGCGATCCTACAGTCCCCCTGTGTGTTCCTCTATCCTGACATCAATCACACAGCACTGGAATCCTCCAGGACTCTCTCTGTCCCATAGATTGTTTACTGCTTGAGAGCAAGAACCAGGTTTGCCTTGTTCACTCCACTCTATACCCAGTGCCCAGACAAGGACTGGCAGAGGGCAGTACTCAAGGAATGCTGGCCATGTGAACAAACGAGCAAATGGATAAAAGAATGAGAGAAAGCAGGGTGCAGAGAACACATTCAGGCTACAAAACACTCCTCAAAGGACATTTCTTCAGCAACTACCATGTGTTCATGAGCAGACACTGTGTCAGTGGGACCATGCCTTCCAGTAGGAAGGTAATTGGTTGGGCTCCTTCTCCCAGTCCCCTTTGGATGATGAAGCACTTTCACATCTGGTATCTCATGGGGTATTCACAATCACCTTGATAGACTGGGAGAGAAGAGAAAATAAACCAAGTAAAATATCTTTAAACAGATTCATTGGAGACCTTCCTGCCTCTGTCAGGGAAGCTATTAGGGCAGAGAATCCCCTTCCCACTTGGTGCCAGTGGAGTCTCACAACAGGGATTATATTTCCCACTTTGCAGACTAAAAACAAAACAAACTGGCAGGCGCGGTGGCTCATGCCTGTAATCCCAGCACTTTGGGAGACCGAGGAGGGCAGATCACCTGAGGTCAGGAGTTCGATACCAGCCTGACCAACATGGAGAAACCCCGTCTGTACTAAAAATACCAAATTAGCTGGGCGTGGTGGCACATGACAGCTACTAGGGAGGCTGAGGCAGGAGAATCACTTGAACCTGGGAGGCGGAGGTTGCGGTGAGCCAAGATGGCGCCATAGCACTCCAGCCTGGGCAACAAGAGCGAAAGAAGGTAAAGAAAGAAGGAAGGAGAGAAAGAAAGAAAAGAAGGAAGGAAGGAGAGAAAGAAAGAAAGAGAGAAGGAAAGAAAAGAAGGAAGGAAGGGCAAGACAGAAAGAGAAAGAAAGAAAAAGGAAGAGAAAGAAAGAAAGAAAGAAAGAAAGAAAGAGAGAGAGAGAGAGAGGAGGGAGGGAGGGAGGGAGGGAGGGAGGGAGGGAGAGACTTATCTTAAAAAGTGACATTTAATACAGTTGAAGGATAAAAAGGAGCCAGCAAGGTGCAACAGTGGGAAGCATTCAGGTAGACAGAAGAGCATACAGAAAGTCACAGAGCAGGAATGCACTGAGGTGTTCAGAGAACAGAAATGAATCCTGTTTGGCTAGGAAACTGCAATTCAGGAGGAGGGAGTTTTTTCGGTTTTGGGGGGTTTTTTAGCAACAAGGTACCACTCTGTTGCCTAGGCTAGAGTGCAGTGGCACCATCACAGCTCACTGCAGCCTTGACCTCCTGGGCTCAAGTGATCCTCCTACCTCAGCCTCCCAAGTAGCTGGGACTACAGATGCATGCCATCATGCCTGGCTAGTTTTTTGTATTTTTTATAGAGATGAGTTTTCACCATGTTGCCCAGGCTGGTCTGGAACTCCTGGGCTCAAGCAATCTGTCTGCCTCAGCATCCCAAAGTGCTGGGATTACAGGCATGAGTCACTGCCCCTGGCAGACAGGGCAATTCTAAACGAGGTTGGCAAGGTAGGCAGGAGCCAGGAGAACCCCCTAGGCCAGAGTAAGGAGGCTGAAGTTCATAGTCAAAGTGATGGGAAGCCAATAGAGAAGTTTCAGCAGGGGGATACCAGGATCTGGTTTATATATATTTAGTCACTGTTGCTATGTGGAGAAATAAATTATAGGGTAAGAGTGAAAGCTATAAGAAATAGCAGCTCAGAATCAGGGATAAAGGTAGATACGGCCGGGCGCGGTGGCTCAAGCCTGTAATCCCAGCACTTTGGGAGGCCGAGACGGGCAGATCACGAGGTCAGGAGATCGAGACCATCCTGGCTAACATGGTGAAACGCCGTCTCTACTAAAAAATACAAAAATCTAGCCGGGCAAGGTGGCGGGCGCCTGTAGTCCCAGCTACTCGGGAGGCTGAGGCAGGAGAATGGCGTAAACCTGGGAGGCGGAGCTTGCAGTGAGCTGAGATCCGGCCACTGCACTCCAGCCTGGGCGACAGAGCGAGACTCCGTCTCAAAAAAAAAAAAAAAAAGGTAGATACAGCAGAAAGTTAAGACAAGGAATTGATAGGATTTCATCTTAAATGAGAGGTTTCTGGCTTGGGCAACTAAATGGATGAAAGCGTCAGAATTGTTGTAGAACCCAAGCTCTCTGCTTTCCTGGGACTGAGAAGCATACAGTGAAGACTGAGGCCTAGAGAACAGAATGTCACCTTATTTATTTATTTATTTTTGAGACAGTCTCACTCTGTTGCCCATGCTGAAGTGCAGTGGTATGATCTTAGCTCACTTCAACCTCCATCTCCAGGTTCAAGCAATCCTCCTATCTCAGCCTCCCAAGTAGCTGGGACTGCATATGTGTGCCACCACACCTGGCTAATTTTTGTATTTTTAGTAGAAATGGGGTTTCACTGTGTTGGCCAGGCTGGTCTTGAGCTCCTGGTCTCAAGTGATCTGCCTGCCTCAGCCTCCCAAAGTGCAGAGATTATAGGTGTGAGCCACCGTACCTGGCCATAATGTCACTTTACGTAATGATAACTACTAAGAATGCCACAAAGTTCAGCTTAGATCTGAATATATGACCAAATTTGCTATTCTGCTGCAGCTTCATCCTTGGCCTTTGGAAGATTAAATTGCAAAATATCTATTTCAGTGGCATTTCAGAACTTGTACATGACGAGCAATTGTGTGGCTATATATGTGGCCACCACGTTTTGCAAGCATAAGAATGTCATTAGGCCGGACGCAGTGGCTCACGCCTGTAATCCCAGCACTTTGGGAGGCTGAGGTGGGTGGATCGCAAGGTCAGGAGATCGAGACCACCCTGGCTAACACGGTGAAAACCCATCTCTACTAAAAATACAAAAAATTAGCAGGGCGTGGTGGCAGGCACCTGTAGTCCCAGCTACTCCGGAGGCTGAGGCAGGAGAATGGCGTGAACCCAGGAGGCGGAGCTTGCAGTGAGCCGAGATCCCGCCACTGCACTCCAGCCTGGGTGACAGAGCTAGACTCCATCCCCCCCACTCCCCCAACCCAAAAAAAAAAAGAATGTCATTAATCCAGCTGAGCATGGTGGCTCACACCTGTAATCCCAGCTCTTTGGGAGGCCGAGGTGGGTGGATCACCTGAGGTCAGGAGTTCGAGACCAGCTGGCCAACATGGTGAAACCCCGCCTCTACTAAAAATACAAATATTAGCTGGGCATGGTGGCACACGCCTGTAATCCCAGTTACTAGGGAGGCTGAGGCAGGAGAATCCCTTGAACCTGGATGATAGAGGTTGCAGTGAGCCGAGGTTGTACCATGGCACACCAGCTTGGGCGACAGAGCAAGACTCTGTCTCAAAAAAAAAAAAAAAAAATGTCGTTAATCCAAACACAGCATGTCATTTCTATTTATTGATATATGTGAATATTCCATTTCAATGTAGGTAAGCATTCCCAATGTACTTAAAAGTGAAAAATCTCCTTGTTTTCTATGTGTTGAAATGATTGTCTCAAGATTTAAAATGCTCTAATATTAATGATGATCTATGTACCAAAACAGTTTGGAATTTTCAAATGGTGATATAAAAAGTAGATGGACAACTATGCAATTATCAGGAGTGTGTGTCGGCTAGATCTCAATCTGAGAATCTCAAATCTGAGAGTTTCCATATCTTGTGAAGTTGCATCAAAAGCAAATGTCAACATTGTCACTTCAAAATTTCAGGAAGAGAAAAAACGTACACAATATCCATGACGTGTTTCATTCAATCCAATCACAATGAAGAAAATAAAGAGGCCGGGCGCGGTGGCTCAGGCCTGTAATCCCAGCACTTTGGGAGGCCGAGGCGGGCCGATCACGAGGTCAGGAGATCCAGACCATCCTGGCTAACATGGTGAAACCCCATCTTTACTAAAAGTACAAAAAATTAGCCTGGCGTGGTGGCACGCACCTGTAGTCCCAGCTACTCGGAAGGCTGAGGCAGGAGAATGGCGTGAACCAGGGAGGCGGAGCTTGCGGTGAGCCGAGATTGCTCCACTGCACTCCAACCTGGGTGACAGAGCGAGACTCCGTCTAAAAAAAAAAAAAGAAAGAAGAAAATGTCAGATAACTGAGGTATCTGAAAAACGTTTTGACCCTCCATTAACCCCAGATGAAAGTGAACTTCTACTTATCAGCCGGGCATGGTGGCTCATGCCTGTAATCCCAGCACTTTGGGAGGCCAAGGCAGGCAGATCACTTGAGATCAGGAGTTCAAGAACAGCCTAGCCAACATGGCAAAACCCCATCTCTACAAAAAATACAAAAATTAGCCAGGTGTGGAGGCTGCGGCAGGAGAATCGCTTGAACCCAGAAGGTGAAGATTGCAGTGAGCTGAGATCGTGCCACTGCACTCCAGCCTGAGCAACAGAGTGAGACTCTATCTCAAAAACTAATAAAATAATAGTAATAATAATAGAAAGTGAGCTTCTACTCATAACCTAAATGCGCCAAGTAGTGACCAAAGGAACAATTCAGGTGCTGAATGTGCTGAGAAAGTATTATTTCTGCATTTGGACAAACTTTAGAAATATGCTACTAAATTTTTTAAATAATTAACTGCAGCAGTAACTAAATCTTTAATAAAATATAAGATTTATTCTTGACCCTAAGAATTTTATTTTATTTTTTCAAGACACAGTTTCATTCTGCCGCCAGAGTGCAGTGGTGAGATGTCAGCTCACTATAACCTCCACCTCCCAGGTTCAAGTGATTCTCGTGCCTCAACCTCCTTAGTAGCTGGGATTACAGGCATGCGCCATCGCACCCAGATAATTTTTGTATTATTATTAGAGGTGGGGTTTCACCATGTTGACCAGGCTGGTCTTGAACTCTGGACCTCAAGTGATCTGCCCACCTCGGCCTCCTAAAGTACTGGGATTACAGGCATTAGCCACTGTGCCCAGTTGATAATTTTATTATGTGATAATGATATTTTTCTTCAGCCTCAGCCAAATATTGATTTAACATTTGTCCAAAACATCCCTTTGTGTGCCCCCAATCTACTAATTATTGGGCACGGATTGTGCACCAGCCCTGGTGCTGCGTATTGGCTCAGTTAATCTTCAGGTTTTCTCTTTTTCGTTTTCTTTTCTTTTCTTTTTTTTTTTTTTTGTGAGACCAAGTCTCTGTCACTCAGGCTGGAGTGCAGTGATGCAATCATGGCTTACTGCAGCCTCAACCTCCTGGGCTCAAGTATTCCTCCCACCTCAGCCTCCCAAGTAGCTAAGAATACAGGCACACACCACCACACCCTGGCTAGTTTTTTATTTTTTGTAGAAACAGGGTCTCACTATTTTGCAAGGATGGGTCTCAAACTCCTGGACTCAAGCAATCCTCCAGCCAAGGTGATGAGATTATAGGAGTAAGCCACCATTCCTGACAAGATTAAGTTTTCTTAGCCCCATTTTGTAAATTATACAACTAAGGCTCACAGTGATTAGTCCAAGTTCCCCCAGCTAAGGTAGGGAGTCCGAATTCATACTGGGCCTTGCTCTGTTGCCCAGGCTGAAGTGCAGTGGCTTGAACACAACTCACTGCAGCCTTGACCTTCGTAGCTCAAGCAATCTTCCTGCCTCAGTCTCCTGAGTAGATGGGACTACAGGCATGCACCACCACAGGCAACTAATTTTTGTATTTTTTTTTTTTTTTTTGCGGAGACGGGGTCCCTCTATGTTGCCCAGGCTCCTGCTGATACCTTACTCTACATGCCTAGCCTCTCAGCAGCATGTGTGCCACACTTTCCTCAATGAATCGCTTCCCAGAGATACCCAGATATGCCGTGGTAGCAGTTTAGGCTGTGGCAGCAATGAACAGAGCCTGCCTGAGGACCAGCAACGGCTTCCTGTCACCTGAAGGGAAAAGGAAAGGAAATGCATGGTTGCTGAACCTGAACCTGAATCGAGAATTCTGCTCCTTTATCAGGCAGCTAGCAGGAGTATGGCCAAGGGTTTCTGGATTCAGGTGAAGAGGCCTCTAAACAGTCATGGCACTAATGTGTGAGCGCGGGGCTGGGAGTCACTGAACCTTATAAGGCTTCCTCCCAGTCTGTAGAATGGGAATGATTAAGGGAAGACTGCTTGGGCCTGGAGTCATGGTGAGGATCACAGTGAGCAGAAGTGAGATTCTGATGTTCTTTGGATACTCACACTGGGGCAGGGAGTAGGGGTGGGAAGGGGAGTACAGCATTTTTATTTCTTCCTTTACTGGGGTTATATATGACCATCCTGAGAACAAAAACAATAGATAGGCTGGGTGTGGTAGCTCACGCTTGTAATCCCAGCACTTTGGGAGGCCGAGGCCGGGGGATCACCTGAGGTCAGGAGGTCGAGACCAGCCTGGCCAACATGACGAAACCCTGTCTCTACTAAAAATACAAAAAATTAGCCCTATATGGTGGCGGGCGCCTGTAGTCCCAGATACTTGGGAGGCTGAGGCAGGAGAATCACTTGAACTCGGGAGGCGGATGTTGCAGTAAGCCAAGATTGTGCCACTGCACTCTAGCCTGGGAGACCAGCCTGGGTAACACAGCAAGACAATGTCTCAAAAACAAAACAAAACAACAGTTGATATCCCCAGGAGAAAGTACTCATGGGCTTTGGACCCAAATAGATACAGGTTTTAATACTGGCTATGCCACTTATGCTCTGAGAGAACTTGGGTCTCAAAGCCTCAGTCTACTCAAATATAAATTGGTAAAAATACTTAATGTTCAGTGGTATGCTAGTAAATGTTTAACAACTGGCTCTCTGGAAGGAAAGCAAATCCTTTCTTTGTAGTGTTCATTGGTTTCCATCCATCATATAAATATTCTCACCATGCACCATGGCAGCTTTTTTTTTTTCCTTGAGATGGGGGTCTCACCATGTTGCCCAGGCTAGTCTTGAACTCCTGATCTCAAGTGATCCTCCCACCTCAGCCTCCTGAGTAGCTGGGATTACAAGTGCATGCCACAGCACCCAACTCACCATTGCAGATTTTAAGTTACCAACATGAAGTCAACCAGCTCATAAAATTCCTGAAAATTCAACATTCAGTTCTCAATATCCAAGATGGTTTGAGCTAAGTCCAGCACACCACTGCTTCTGCTTAGAGTTTAAATGAAACCGTGCATCTAAGTGCCTTGTCTAGGAGGCTGAGGAAGACGACTGAAGAGTGACAGATTTGAGTAGCTCTGTCCCATGAGTGTCCTCCACCTCCAGATAGCTATGGGCATGCACCCAGCTTGGCCCTAGAAAGCTCCATTATCTCTTCTAAATTACTCTTAGCCTCTGCATATCCTGAAGTTGTCATTTCCAAGGGCCACATGTTGTGAGTAAAGACCCTGCTTTAACTCCTTTCACCCCTAAGACTGGGCGCATTGACCGCCTTTCTAGTCGTCAGTAGAGAAACTACCTTTAAACCACTAAGCTGACCGGGCACGGTGGCTGACGCCTGTAATCCCAACACTTTGAGAGGCCAAGACGGAGTTCGAGACCAGACTGGCCAACATGGTGAAACCCCGTCTCTACTAAAAATTTAAAAAAATTAGCCAGGCGTGGTGTCATGCACCTATAGGCCCAGCTACTTGGGAGGCTAAGGCAGGAGAATCGCTTGAACCCAGGAAGCAGAGGTTGCAGTGAGCCGAGATTGAGCCAGAGTGAGACTCCGTCTCAAAAACCAAACCAAACAAACAAAACCACTAAAACCACTAAACTTTTCTTTTTTTTTTTTTCTTTTTGGTTGAGACAGCATTTCTCTTTGTCATCCAGGCTGGAGTGCAGTGGCACCATCAGGGCTTACTGCTACCTCTGCCTCCCAGGCTCAAGTGATTCTCCTGCTTCAGCCTCCCCAATAGCTGGCATTACAGGTGCCCGCCACCACACCCAGCTAATTTTTGTATTTTTAATAGAGATGGGGTTTCGCCATGTTGGCCAGGCTGGTCTCAAACTCCTGACCTCAGGTGATCCTCCCGCCTCAGCCTCCCAAAGTGCTGGGATTACAGGCATGAGCCACCGCACCCGGCCCTAAACCACTAAGCTTTGATCCCTTCATGGGAAAACTCCCCCAGCCACTAAGAGGAAGCTTACTCAAATTAGCTGTGGGAAGAGGAGAGAGAAGAAAGAGGTGAAAGGCATTAAAATCCATGTGCCAGCCTTCGTGCTGGGTGCCATACAGTGTTACCTCACTTAATTTTCACAGCATCCTCATTTTCAGATCAAACTGAGAGGCGGAGAGTTTAAATAAATGTTCTAATGCCATACACTAGGTGAGTAGGAGATCTGAAATTGACCCAAGGTGCTTCTTTCTCTATACCTACATCTAAAGGACTGGAGGTTGGGGGAAGAAGAAGAGAGAAAGGAAAAAATGATTTTGCAATAGATTTTTTTTCCAACAAAACCTATGACAATATGTTCAATCCATAAGAATATATCTTGGGAGTATTTCTGAATAGGACAAAATAGTTCACAGTAAGCCAATAGTTCCTCTGGGAACAACTAAAAACCAGGTAAACTGCAAAATGATATTTATGAAAGCATCAGAGAGCTGCAGAAATTCATAAGAGAGACTGACATTACAGGGAAGGGTTCACCTTTCCGAGGTGAATGGAGATCTGCAGTTCCTTTTCCCCGGGAGCACTTTCTAGCTCTAGATAAGACTAGAGATTGATAATCTGGGTTTGTCCTACACGGAAGGCATTGCTGCCAGGCAGAGAAGCCAGCAGAGTTTCTGACACCCACACAGGGACTGGAAACACAAAATGGGATACTTGAAGGGTCCCTTTCTCTGTCTCTCTCTCTCTCTCTCTCTTTTTTCTAGGAGATAGGGTCTCATTCTTTCACCCCAGCTGGAGTACAGTAGCTTGAACATAGCTCAGTGCAACCTTGAAGTCCTGGGCTCAAGTGATCGTCCCATCTTAGCCTCTCGAGTGGCTGGGACCATAGGCATGCATCACCACACCTGGCTAATTATTTTTACTTTTTGTAGAGACCGGATTTTGCTTTGTTGCCCAGGCTGGTCTCCAACTCCTGGGTTCAAGCAACCCTCTCACCTCAGCCTTCCAAAGTGCTGGGACTACCAGCTGGTGCCACCACACCTAGCTAATTAAAAAAAAAAAAATTTACGCCAGACGCGGTGGCTCAAGCCTGTAATCCCAGCACTTTGGGAGGCCGAGACAGGTGGATCATGAGGTCAGGAGATCGAGACTATCCTGCCTAACACGGTGAAACCCCGTCTCTACTAAAAAATACAAAAAAAACTAGCCGGGCGAGGTGGTGGGTAGTCCCAGCTACTCGGGAGACTGAGGCAGGAGAATGGCGTGAACCCGGGAGGCAGAGCTTGCAGTGAGCTGAAGTGAGCTGAGATCCGGCCACTGCACTCCAGCCCGGGCAGCAGAGCGAGACTCCATCTCAAAAAAAAAAAAAAAATTTAGAGACAGAATCTCACTATGTTGCCCAGCTGGTCTTGAACTCCTGGGCTTAGGCAATCCTCCCACCTCAGCCTCCCAAAGTGCTGGGATTACAGGAATGAGCCACTAAGACCCATCAAGAGGTCTTAAATAGGTAGCCAGATTCTTTCTCCTAACATCTGCTGAAGTCTGAAGCTATGCAGGGAGGAAAACTAAAGAGATAAACTGGAAGCTGGGTGCGGTGGCTCACGCCTGTAATCCCAGCACTTTGGGAGGCTGAGGCAGGTGGATTGCCTGAGGTCAGCAGTTCGAGACCAGCCTGGCCAACATGGAGAAACCCCATCTAGTAAAAATACAAAGTTAGCTGGGCATGGTGGCCCATGTCTGTAATCGCAGCTACTAGGGAGGCTGAGGCAGGAGAATCACTTGAATCTGGGAGGGGAAGGTTGTGGTGAGCTGAGATCACGCCATTGCACTCCAGCCTGGGCAACAAGAGCAAAATTCTGTCTCAAAAACATAAAATAAAATAAAATAAAATAAAGAAACCGACACATCTCTGAAAAGCAGAGTGGAAATTCTTATGCTTCTCTTGGTTTTGGGGACACAGTCAGGCATGCCCTTAACTATAAGCTGAGTAGAGTCACATCCTAGGAATGGACTCAAACAGAGATGAACTGAGCCTCACCAAATCTGTAATACAGCCTGGACTCATTGGAGTTCCTGATTGGATTAATGGGATTAACCACACTTTCTGTCTTGCAGAGGACTGTGTAAACTGTCTCTGGTGGAAGACAAACATCTTATGGAGCCTCAATAGTGCTTTTGTATGTATTTTACCAGCATTCAGTCAAAAATAGCAAAGTATGTGAAAAACAAAAATATATGACTGATAAATAAAAATACATAAGATGTGGATTCACAGATGATACAGACATCAGAGTTAGAAGACAAGGATTTCTAAATAATTATCATTAATATATTCAGAAAATAGAGGAAAAGATGGACATAATATGGAGAATTTCAACAGAGAATTACAGTCTAAAAAAATCAAATGGCTGGGCGCGGTGGCTCAAGCCTGTAATCCCAGCACTTTGGGAGGCCGAGACGGGTGGATCACGAGGTCAGGAGATCGAGACCATCCTGGCTAACACGGTGAAACCCCGTCTCTACTAAAAAATACAAAAAAAACTAGCCGGGCGAGGTGGTGGGTAGTCCCAGCTACTCGGGAGGCTGAGGCAGGAGAATGGCGTAAACCCGGGAGGCGGAGCTTGCAGTGAGCTGAGATCCAGTCACTGCACTCCAGCCTGGGCGATAGAGTGAGACTCCATCTCAAAAAAAAACAAATGGTTTTTTGATAACAAAAAAATCCACAAATGGACACTGAAAAATAGGGTATCTGAAATTAAGAAATCAATGGATACGGCTGGGTGCTGTGGCTCATGCCTGAAATCCCAGCACTTTTTGGGAGGCCGAGGTGGGCTGATCACCTGAGGTCAGGAGTTCAAGACCAGCCTGGCCAACATGGTGAAACCCCATCTCTACTAAAAATATAAAAACTAGCTGGGAGTGGTGGTGGGCGCCTATAATCCCAGCTAGTCAGCACACTGAGGCACAAGAATCGCTTGAACTCAGGAGGCAGAGGTTGCAGTGAGTTGAGATTGTGCCACTGCACTCCAGCCTGAGAGAAAGCAAAACTCAGTCTCAAAAAAAAAAAAAAGAAAGAAAGAAAGAAAGAAAGAAATCAATGGATGAGTTCAACAGGTTGGCTATAGCAGAAGACAGGATAAAATGTACTAGAATATGGATCAATATTTCTTTTGGGAAGGAATAAAGTAATTGGAGAAGAATATGCCAAACACATCTCCACCCCACACACACCCTCATCTTCTCTCTGCCCTGTAATTTACGTGATTTTTTTTTTAAGAAATAGTTGCAACAGCTATTGTTGTTGCTGTTGTTATGTTTATGTTGAAATAATTTTAGGTTTACAAAAGAGTTGTAAAGATAGTAGACAGAGTGCCTGTAACACTTTACTCAGTTTCTCCCAGGTGATAAATTTTTAAAAATAAGTATTGTACTTTTTTTTTTTTGAAACGGAGCTTTGCTCTTGTTGCCCAGGCTGGAGTGCAATGGCACGATCTCGGCTCACTGCAACCTTCACCTCCTAGGTTCAAGCAATTCTCCTGCCTCAGCCTCTCTACTTGCTGAGATTACAGGCACCTGCCACCACACCCAGATAATTTTTTGTATTTTTAGTAGAGATGCGGTTTCACTATGTTGGCCAGGCTGGTCTCAAATTCTGACCTCAGGTGATCCACCCACCTCAGCTTCCCAAAGTGCTGGAATTACAAGTGTGAGCTACCGCGGCCAGCTCAAGTATTGTATTCCTGGGCAAGTCAAATGATTCTGGGTTTTTATTTTCTCATATGTGAAGATTTTTATTTCTCATACGTGATCCAATTTTAAAATTGGATCATATTCTGTAAGATCCCTTCCAACTCTAACATTCTATGAATCTAAATCTTAGATATGTTCTAGTGGTCCCCTAAAAGATGATGATTAATAGATTTTGTGTATTGAGCTATTACTATGTGTCCATCACTACATATAATTGTCACTTAATACTCACAAAGCTGGAACTGTGAGATGGATTCTATTATGATGTCCATTTTACAGATGAAGAAACTGTGCTGCACAGAAGTTATGTGACTTGCTGAAAGTTCTATAGCTTTCTTTCTTTTTTTTTTTTGAGATGGAGTCTTGCTCTGTCACCCAGGCTAGAGTGTAGTGGCACAATCTCGGCTCACTGCAACCTCTGCCTCCTGGATTCAAGCAATTCTCCTGCCTTATCCTCCCAAGTAGCTGGGATTACAGGCACCTGCCACCACACCCAGCTAATTTTTGTATTTTTGGTAGAGACAGGGTTTCACCATCTTGGCCAGGTTGGTTGAACTCCTGACCTCGTGATCTGCCTGCCTCGGCCTCCCAAAGTGCTGGGATTACTGGCGTGAACCACCATGCGAGGCCAGTTTTACAGCTTTCTATACTGCAGACAAGGAAGTGGATTAACTGTCGCTCAATTTTAATGAGTATCTGGGGAAGGTAAGGAAAGAGATTAAAGAAAGGAAAGAAGAGGAGGAACTGGGGTAGTCACAGTGTGGGAGGAGGGACCCTTATTTTAGAGTGACAGCTTTATTTAAAGCTCCAAATCTGCCACATCTTAGCTTTGTGACTTCAGGCAATTCACTTAAATTCTCTAAACTTCAGTTTCTACATTGCCCAGATGGAAAAAATCCTGTAATAATAGCTAGCACACATAGTGTCTACTATGTGCCTGGCATTGTTCTAAGCCTCTTATTCATTCATTGCACAAATATTTATTGCAAACCTCCCTGTGTCAGACAGTGTCCTAAAAAACAAAGATCCCTCTTTACTATGGCTTTTGCTCTAATTTGGGGAGACAGACCATGAACAGATTAAAAAACTATTAACCTTATAAAAATTGTACTATTGGCTGGGCGCAGTGGCTCATGCCTGTAATCCCAGCACTTTGGGAGGCCAAGGTGGGTGGATCACATGAGGTCAGGAGTTTGAGACCAGCCTGGCCAACATGGTGAAACCCCGTCTCTACTAAAAATATAAAATCAGCCAGGCGTGGTGGTGGGCACCTGTAATCCCAGCTACTCCAGAGGCTGAGGCAGGGGAATTGCTTGAACCCAGGAGGTGGAGGTTGCAGTGAGCCGACACGGTGCCACTGCACTCCAGCCTGGGAAACAGAGTGAGACTCCCTCTCAAAACACAAAAACAAAAACAAAAACAAAAGAAACCAGTACTACGAGTATCTCCATTTTATGTATTTACTTATTTTTTTGAGACAGAGTCTCACTCTGTCACCCAGGCTGGAGTGCAGTGGCACAATCTCAGCTCACTGCAACCTCTGCCTCCTGGGTTCAATTGATTCTCTTGCCTCAGCCTCCCAAGTTGCTGCGATTACAGGCGCATACCAGCATCCCAGCTAATTTTTTGTATTAGACACAAGGTTTCACCATGTTGGCAAGGCTGGTCTTGAACTCCTGACTTCAGCTGATCTGCCTGCCTTGGCCTCCTAAATTGTTGGGATTACAGACATGGGCTACTGTGCCCAGCCAGTACCTCAATTTTGAAAATGAGAAAACTGGGCCAGGCACAGTGGCTCATGCCTGTAATCCCAGCACTTTGGGAGGCCGAGGCAGGTAGATCATGAGGTCGGGAGTTTGAGACCAGCCTGGAGAAGATGGTGAAACTCTGTCTCTACCAAAAATACAAAAATTAGGCAGGCACAGTGGCGGGCACCTGTAATCCCAGCTACTTGGGAGGCTGAGGCAGCAGGCCCGCTTGAGGCCAAAAGTTCAAGACCAGCCTGGACAATGTAGTGAGACTCCATCTCTACAAAAATAATTACTGGCCGGGAGTGGTGGCTCATACCTGTAATCCCAACACTTTGGGAGGCTGAGACGGGTGGATCACGAGGTCAAGAGATCGAGACCATCCTGGCCAATATGGTGAAACCCTTGTCTCTACCAAAAATACAAAAAAAATTAGCTGGGTGTGGTGGCGGGCGCCTGTAGTCCTAGCTACTCAGGAGGCTGAGGCGGGAGAATTGCTTGAACCTGGGAGGCGGAGGTTTCAGTGAGCCGAGATCGCTTCACTGCACTCTAGCCCCGCAAAAGAGCAAGACTCCGTCTCAAAAAAAAAAAAAAAAAAAAAAAATTAGGCCAGGCGCTGTGGCTCACGGCTATAATCCCAGCACTTTGGGAGGCTGACTCAGGCGGATCACGAGGTCAGGAGGTCGAGACCACGCTGGCTAACACGGTGAAACCCCGTCTTTACTAAAAATACAAAAAATTAGCCAGGTGTGGGGGCGGGCACCTGTAGTCCCAGCTACTTGGGAGGCTGAAGCAGGAGAATGGCATGAAACCAGGAGGTGGAGATTGCAGTGAGCAGAGATCACACCACTGCACTCCAGCCTGGGGAACAAAGTGAGACTCTGTCTCAAAAAAAAAAAAAAAAAACTATTACTAATGAATTTTTTAAAAACAGGCTAAAGGATTTGCTCAAAGTCCCACAGCCAGCAGGCAACAAAAACAGATTCAAAGTCAGGCAGGTTCGGCTCCAGAAGCCACACACTGGACCTCCAGTCTATTCTGCCTTCCAGTAACTCCCTCACAAGGTTCTCATGAGCATCAAATGAGAGAAAGTATATCAAAGCACTTTGTAAGCCACAAAGCACTGTACACAAATTAGAGCTGATAATGTGGCTGGACAGGACCTGCTGAGACAGTGACTGTCAGGAAAGCCACCCTCAGTCTCCCACCCTCACCAACAAACCTGGCGTCCCTCTCTCTGCTGCCCCCCAACTCTGAGGTTACCCAGGATGCTCCTGATGTGAGTGTTGGGGGCTGGGAGAAGTGCAAAATAATGCGTTCAGTTCCTTTCCTGGTGGCTCAGACGCCTCTCAGAGACAGCCTGGAATGCTAACTTGCTCTTCAGCCGTATTTTTATTTTGAGTTCATCATCTGGTAGGGAAGAGAAGCCTCATAGGCAGAATGGTGACTAAGGCTGGTGATTCACATGCCCTGCCGGCCTCCTGTGTGCAGCAGCATCCCTCAGTGGGGAGACTGTAGAACGTGTCCCTGCCTGCCTGCACTAGGGACGAGGGCTGGGAGCTGGGGAAGCTAGGACTTCCCTTCAGACAGAGCAGATGGTTGCCGCTTAATGAAGATGCGCTACAGTCACACACAGCAACCCCCACCCCCACATACACATGCATGCATGCAAGAAACAGACTCCTGCCTCGAAAAGGGCCCTTTCAGGCCCTTAGAAGAGGGCACTTGTTAGTTACTTGTTGACTGAATCAGTGGATAGATGGAAGGGTAATTAGCAGCTCATATTTGCACAGCACTTTCCAGTTTACAAAGCATTGTCACGTATATGAGCTCATGTAATCCTCCTAACAGAATGGTGAGGTGAGTGTCACCACTATCCCAATTACATAGATGACAAAACTGAGGTTCAGAGAACTGATGTCAATTGTTCACAGCTGATCCAGGCATTTACTGAATGAATGAATGAGGTGGTGAACCAGGATCTGAAATCACATTGTCTTCTCCAAATTCCATACTCTCTACCATGGCTGCTGCTGCTGTCTTCATGAAGAGTTAAACAGAGTCTCCTCTCAGAAACTGATGTTGGAGGTAGTTGTAAGTACAAGACTGTACAGAAATCACTCCCAGAGCCCTAACATCACTTTCTTTCCATGGACAGAGTGACCTGTTCTGCTCCAAGCCTGCCAAGCCCTGCCTCTCACAACCATCTCAGCCCACTTGTAACATATCTCCTTACAAGCCTATGCCCCTTATACTGTGAGCCCCAGGAGGAGCACTGGGCCTTATTCATCTGTGTCCCCAGTGTCTGGCATCACCCAGGTGCTGAATGAATGAATGAGGTATGTGGCAGATCATCTTTTCCTATGTTCTCCAAAACGAGGAAACAGCAATAGCCTGACCCCCAAGATTCTGCCCAGTGTCTTGGTATCAAGAGAATGTACTGGGCCAGTTTTGAAAATCCATAATTTCTCCCTCTCTCCTTGTCTCTCTCTCTCTCGGAAGGCTTGCCAACGCTCAGGAGGAGGCTAAATATCAACAGGGTTATCCCAGCCCCCAGAGAGCAAAAGGGGACAAGCACATCTCAGCTGCTCTGCCCCAGGCAGCCCCAAAGAAGAGCTAAATTTTCTTTCTCCCTCTAAAGGGCCTACATAGCAATGCTTCCACCCACATCTTGGCTCTCCCACACCCCGCTTTTCTGCCTCCCTGCAGACAGCCCGCTCTGCCACACTCCCACCCAGCCCTCTGCTATCAGAGCTCTGAACACCCAAAAAGGAAAAACGATTTGTGCTGAGCGTGAAGACAGAGCCAGGGAGGAAGGGAAGGGCTGCTCGCTGCCAGCTGACGTTCTGCAGACTGAGCTGCCTGTGTCTGTGCCAAGGGTGTGGCCACCGGCAAATTCTGAGAGAGATGGGGGAAGGGATTAAAGAAAAATATACTGATTTCCACAGCACATCTTGAGTCCTATCTTAAACTGTACTGAATTGGCTGTCCCATGAGAGGGAATGAGATCAAAGGCCCATAGATGATAGAGAACTACCAGTCATACATTCACTCAACAAATATTTACTGGGCACACTACGTGCCAGGCAAAACATGCAGCACAAGGAATGCAGATGTGAAAGACAGCATACCTGTCCTGGAATATCTCACATTTGAGTGGGGGAGACAAATAAGGAAACAGGCAACTGTAATACAGTGTAATCAGTACTAAGGAAGAGACAAGCACTGGACACAGTGAGAGGCCAGAGGAGGGGGAGCTCACTCATACTCAGGAGCAGAGGGGCAGTCAGAGAGTCTGCCTGGAGGAGGTGACATCCAACACACTGAATCGTGAGGAATAAGGAGGAATTATATTGGTATAAATGGGAGGAAAGGCATTCGTAGGCAGCAGGAGTAGCCTATGCAAAGGCATGGGGATGAAAGCACATAGGCCAGCAAGTACTGGGATTTGGTGCGGCAGAGTGAGGGGTTAAGAGATGGAGTGATTAGAGTTTGTAGGCTCTTGTCGGAGAAGCTAAGGATTTTGGATGTTATTTTAAAACCAGCTAGAGTGTCATCAAAAGGCTTGGAGGGTGTGTGACTGATCAGATTTGCATTTTGAAAAAATGAGTCTGGCAACTAAGTGAAGAATGGATTTCCAGAATATGAGATGGGGGAGAAGGGGAGCAAAAGGAAGCTAGGGAAGTAACCCAGTGAGAAATGGCAAGGATGTGAATTTAGGGCAGCTCCCATGGGAAGGAAAAGGAAAACACAGATCTGCGAAGCATTTAGGAAGTAGAATTCCTGGACATGGTGACCAGCATGGGGGGCACAGGCAAGGAAAAGGAGCTGATGCCCATGTTCTGACTTGCATGTTGAGTGGGTCAGGTGAGAGTCCATGAGTAGAGATGGGGAATCTGGGCAGAGGAGAAGGTTTGGTGGGAAAACAGATGAGTCCTGTGTGGAATCCCTTGAGTTGGAGGTACCTGCGGACATCTAGGGAGAGAGAGTCAGCAGCGGGGTAAAGGAAAGGTGTGGGACAAGAGGAGAGCTGGACCGGAAAGTCAAAGTAGCTTCTGTGGTTAAAAGCATGGGTGTGGAGGAGATCACCCAAGAAAAATGTGCACATCAAGAGTGTGTGAACTCCATCTTCCTGTCCCTAGGCATGATGGGCTGAGATAATACAAGTGAAAGTGCTTAGCCTGATATATGGGTCAGAATGGATGCTCAATAAATTTTAGTTGAGTGAGTAGTAGGTCAAGAATCATGAATAGGCTGGGTGCGTTGGCTCATGCCTGTAATATCAGACCTTGGGAGACCAAGGCAGTAGGATCACTTGAGCTCAGGAGCTCAAAACTAGCCTGAGCAACATAGCAAGATCTCATGTCTACTAAAAAAATTCTTTTATTTTTATTTATTTATTTATTTATTTATTTTTTGAGATGGAGTCTCGCTCTGTCACCCAGGCTGGAGTCCAGTGGCATGATCTCGGTTCACTGCAAGCTCCGCCTCCCAGGTTCGCGCCATTCTCCTGCCTCAGCCTCCCCAGTAGCTGGGACTACAGGCGCATGCTGCCACACCCGGCTAATTTTTGTATTTTTAGTAGAGACAGGGTTTCACTGTGTTAGCCAGGATGGTCTCGATCTCCTGACCTTGTGATCTGCCTGCCTCGGCCTCCCAGAGTGCTGGGATTACAGGCCACTGCACCCGGTCAAAAAAAAATTATTTTAAATAGCTGGGTATGGTGGCATACACCTGTAGTGCCAGCTACTCAGGTGGCTGAGGTGAGAGGATCACTTGAGCCTGGGAGATCGAGGCTACAGTGAGCTATAATCACACCACTGCACTCCAGCGTAGGCAACATAATGAGACCCTATCTCAAGGTTAAAATTTTTAAAAATCATGAATAATCATGTAGTCTAATGTTTTGCTTCCAAATATAATTGGGAAGTCCTTCTAATGTGTGTCTTGAATCCTCCTTTCATGATTCCTGCCTTTCCAGTCCTCAAGTCCTGATTGCCTTGCTTGCTATGTGCACCCGTGGCTTACTCTCTGTCCCTGCCTCCTACACTTTCCACTGTCAGATATTTTCAAGCTGCTTTATTTTCAGACAGTCTTCGTCATTGCCATCAGCTGCCTATTTGAGGTATTTTCATCAAATATTGTATTTGTGTAGCTAAACCATAACTTTCTGTACAGGAAAGCAATGGCACAAATAATCCAAAAATGACACATTTAAGTGACTTCTAATTAGCTTGGGAAGTTGTTTTGGTCCTTGCATCTGAAAGTAGGTGTGTTAGATATTCCAAAAACCGAATTCAGGGAAAATGGCCATAGTAGGGGGGAAATGATGCGAGAAGAATTTGCCTAGAAACTTCCTAATTATTTCACTCCACTCTCTTCAACAAGGCACCAAGCCTTCCATGCATCCATCATTTTCTCTGCCCATCCATTCCATCTATACATTCTGCAATCCATCCATTCATCTATCCATCCATCTCTTCATCCACCCATCCTCCAAATCCATCCATCCATCTATCTAAAAATATCTTTGAGTGCCTACTGTATGCCAGACACTGCACTAGGTGCTGAGGGATACGAAAACAAATGGGACTTGGAACCAAGAAACTTCCAGTCTGAATGGGAAGACCCAAGATTAAAAATAACTCTACTTGATAAGTCCTCTAAAAGAATTAGAAGAGAGAACACAATTCTTTCTAGAGGAACCAAAGAAGGCTTCATAAAAGGGGGTCTTGAAGGAGAAGAGAGATTTGGCAATGGACACTTTTACATCTCACAGAGATACAGGGCAGAGGAGCAATATTTACCACCCCAATGCAGGTCACTCCTGGGCATGATAATCTATCTATGGGACTTCAAACTACCACTTCTCTTATGGGCTCAGTGTCTTCATCAATAGATCAAAGGGATTGTATCAGCAGTTTTCAAACCATGCTCTGTTGAACCTAGGGCAACCAACTGTCCTGGTTTGCCCAGGTTCCAGATTTTTCTCAGGATGCAGGACTTTCAGCGCTAAAACTAGACAAATTGAGCCAGTTGGGAGTGGTACACTGCACTGGCCACTCAGAAAAAATATAAATAAATAAAGCCAGACAAACTGGGATGAGTTGGTCAATCTAACTGAACCTTACAGCTATCATAGGGAGGCCACCAAGGCAGGGGGTAGGAGGGGCAGGACTTAGGGAGGAGGCCAGTCCAGTGGGGCTCAGAGCTCCCAGTTCCACTTTTACTGGATCAGTTGTGTCTTGTTTTACACCTTGAGCTTCTAGGTTAGATTTTTGTTTGTTTGTTTGTTTGTTTGTTTGTTTGTTTTGAGATGGAATCTCACTCTGTTGCCCAGGCTGGAGTTCAATGGCACAATCTCGGCTCACTACAACCTCCACCTCCCAAATTCAAGTGATACTCCTGCCTCAGTTTCCCAAGTAGCTGAGATCACACCTGGCTAACTTTTTTGTATTTTTAGTAGAGACGGGGTTTCACCATGTTGGCCACGCTGGTCTCCCACTCCTGGCCTCAAGTGATCTGCTCACCTTGGCCTCCCAAAGTGCTGGCATTATAGGCGTGAGCCATTGCACCTGGCCCCTGTTACTTTTTTTTTTTTTTTTTTGAGATGGAGTTTTGCTCTTGTTGCCCAGGCTGGAGTGCAATCTCAGCTCACTGCAACCTCCATCTCCCAGGTTCAAGCAATTCTCCTGCCTCAGCCTCCTGAGTAACTGGGATTACAGGCATGCACCACCACGCCCAACTAATTTTGTATTTTTAGTAGAGATGGAGTTTCTCCATGTTGGTCATGCTGGTCTCGAACTCCTGAGCTCAGGTGATCCGCCCGTCTCGGCCTCTCAAAGTGCTGGGATTACAGGCGTAAGCCACTGCCCCTGGCCCTGTTACTTTTTTAAATAATTTGAAAGCCACTGGACTAAACGTTCCCTAGTGTCCCAATAGTGGTTTTGTCTGTTTGTTTGTCTGATTGTTTGAGACAGAGTCTCGCTCTGTTGCCCAGGCTGGAGTTCAGTGGCGCGATCTTGGCTCACTGCAACCTCTCTCTCCCGGGTTCAAGTGATTCTTCTGATTAAAATGGTATGTCAGGCCAGGCGCAATGGCTCACACCTATAATCCCAGCACTCTGGGAGGCCAAGGTGGGTGGATCACTTGAGTCAGGAGTTTGAGACCAGCTTGGCCAACATGGCAGAGCCCTGTCTCTCCTAAAAATACAAAAAGTAGCCAGGAGTGGAGATGCGCTCCTGTACTCCCAGCTACTCGGGAGACTGAGGCAGAGGAATCGCTTGAACCCAGGAGGCAGAGGTTGCAGTGAACTGAGATGGTGCCACTGCACTCCAGCCTGGGTGACAGAGCAAGAATCTGTCTCAAAAAAAAAAAAAAAGTATGTCAGGGGCTGGGCATGATGACTCATGACTCTAATTCCAGCGTTTTGGGAGGCCAAGACAGGAGGATCACTGGAGGCCAGAAGTTCAAGACCAGCCTGGGTAATATAGCAAGATCCCATCTCTACAAAAAATTTATTTAAAAATTAGCCAGGCGTTGTGGTACATGCTTATAGTCCTAGCTACTCAGGAGGCTGAGGTGGGAGGATAGCTTGAGCCCAAGAGGTTAAGGCTGCAGTGAGCTATGATCACACCCCAGCACACAGCCTGGGTGACAGAGCAAGACTCTGTCTCCAAAAAAAAATCCTATGTCAGTGGGGAGCTGACTGCCTTATTTCTCTCTCTCTTTTCCATCATTCTGATTTCCATTTTTTTCCTTTATCTGGTAAGAGGGAGAAAGGACTATAAGATAGAAATAAACATTTTAGCCCAAAAGTCTTCCTATCTATAGAATTTTCAGGAGCTCTAAAATAAATAAGAAAGTACTAAACATGAAACGTGGTCAAGTTTTAAAATCCATAGCATCCAGACCAACCTGCAGGAAGGCAGCCTTCATTTTATACCTTTCTCACTCTCCAATTGTTCTAAAATTATATCACTGACTGTAAGTGGGGGGACAATCTTTTTTTTTTTTTTAGATGGAGACTCGCTCTGTCGCCCAGGCTGGAGTGCAGTGGGGCAATCTCAGCTCACTGCAAGCTCCGCCTCCCGGATTCACGCCATTCTCCTGCCTCAGCCTCCTGAGTAGCTGGGACTACAGGCGCCGCCACCACACCCAGCTAATTTTTTTGTCTTTTGTGTAGAGACGGGGTTTCACCGTGTTAGCCAGGATGGTCTCGATCTCCTGACCTCATGATCCACCCGCCTCGGCCTCCCAAAGTGCTGTGATTACAGGCATGAGCCACCGTGCCTGGCCAAGTTGGGGGACAATTAACTAGCCTCAAGAACCTCCTCTTGTTTCGGGATGGGGCAGAGTGCTGAGAGTGGACCAGGGGAAGGAGTTGGAAACAACATCCTAGCTCCCCCTCCCACCCTAGATCCCTTTGGCGGCTCTAATTGAGGCCTGTCACAGGGAGAGAAGGCAGCTGCAAATTGCATTCATCAACAAATTACAGCCAATTACAGCCCCAGTCCCAGCCTACTGGGGGTGACATGAGGCCAGTCAAAATCCCTTCTGATTCAGTGATGCCAAAGGTTTTGGGCTGCCAGGGTCACTTTCTGCAATCCAGACCCCGAACTTTATCCTGGGCCTGCACCCTGCCTTCCGACAATCCCTCGGGGAAGATGGGGGCCCCCTCCAACCCTCAAGAAGTCTCCAGGGTGCTTCTCTCAGTCATCACTGAAGTTCACCTAGTGATCTAGGCTGAATTTTTGCTGCTATGCTGCTGCTTTGTTAAGTTATAGACATGTTGGTTTTATTCAAAAGAATACAATGCTTGACAAACTGAAAAATATGAAATGCTTCATCAATTTGTGTATCATTCTTATGCAGGGGCCATGCTAATCCTCTCTGTATCATTCCAATTTTAGTATATGTGTTGCTGAAGCCAGTATGTGCTACTGCAGTGCTTTACGCTGAGTTTTCTCCAGATTTGGTCCTTGGGGGAACTGATTTGCTGGCACTTCAAGGGCCTGCTGAGAACTCTTTGCTTGTTGGCTTTGGGCCAGCTTAACTCTGACATCCTTCTGCCCATCCTGACAACATTGGGCCAAAGCTAGGGTGAGGTTAACATGAAACCTGTGGAGGTGTAATGGAAGTGTCACCTCCCAGAAGGGCAGGTATGTGGCCACCCATTCTTGTCCACAGCTGCTGCTTCACTCCCCTCCCTGGAGCCAGCAGCTCTGGTTTCAACAGTGCGAGGGTGTGTGTGTATATGTGTGTTCGCATGCATGTGCATGTGCATTTATGAGACACACCACAGGACATCCACATGCTAGGGACAGAAAGATGGGGAGGGCATGACGCTGGACCTTCTCTGTTTGATCTCTAGTGTAAAAGAGCAGCCAAATACCCTCAAAGAATGTTCTTTTTCTCCCTCTCTTGCTTTTCTTCTCAGGACTCTGGCACTTCTACAAATAGGGCTGTGCCAGAAGAAAAGGAAGTTTCAGTAGTCAGTCCATCCACACTCCCCACCCCCTGAAACAATAATCTCTTCCTCTCTCCCAGCCCCTGTTTGAATTGGGGAGGGGGTAAGGAAAGGAGGCGTCTTTTCAGTTCCGAAGTTTCTAAGGAAGCCAGTACAGACGCACCCTTCCCCTTCCAGGGAATGTATCCTGTGATGTTTAAGTAGGAGTCAAGCCTTGAGAATGAATTTCTCTTGAACTGTCCTTTCTCCACCAGAGGAGGTGGGATGAGTACATCCAGTAAAGGAGAAAGAGCAAGAGAAGGGGTTAGGGTCAGATGTCCCCAAGGATATTAAAGCTTTCTGCCTAGGAGAACAGTGGAACTCAGATGACCCATAGGCAAGGAAAGAGGTCAAGGGATGACTCAGTAGACCCAGCCTCCTGGAGGCTCTTGAAAAAACTCAGTTTCAACCTGATAAACCTTCTCAAGACAGACAAGGCAGGATCAGAGGTAGGAATCCTGGGAAACATAGTGAGACCCCGTCTCTACAAAAAATTAGTTGGGCATGGTGGTGTGTACCTGTGGTCCCAGCTGCTAGAGAGTCTGAGGTGGGAGGATCACTTGAGCCCAAGAGTTCGAGGCTGCAGTGAGCCGTGACCAGTCCACTGCACTCCAGCCTGGGCAACAGAGAGAGATGCTGTCTCAAAAAAAAAAGAAGAAGAAGAAAAATAAACAGAGAGAAATAAGGCGGGACAAGGGCAGATAAGGATTGAGGCCAGGCCGGGAGTGAGAGCAGAAACAGGACTGGGTTGCCAAGTGTGGATAACAATCAGGGCTGTGCTTGCCCGGGTCAGCTCGCTCTTCTCTTCTCAGACTACTCCCTGAGTGGATGTCTTGGTGCTCCACCCAGATTCCCGGTGCTGACTGTGAGTTTTGGCTGCCAATGGCTCTCCATCTCTGGACTTGCCCTTGGCCTAGAGGGCAGCCAATTAGTTGACTGACAGGGGCATAAAAGACCAGCCTCCCTGACTCAGGTGGGATCCTTTCTGTCATGCAATTGTCCACCCAGAGCTTCCCACAGGATCAAGCCAAAACCAGCCTCAGCTGTGAAGCACATCCTTGCTTCCCCACTCCCTGCCCCACCCTGCTTTCCTTCTTCCCTTCTCCTAAGAGCTTGCCCACAATAAACCATGTGCACCCCCAAATCCCCATCTCAGTCTCCACATCAAGGGAACCAGATCTAAGACACTTCTTTGGGTACAAATTGCACCTTAGCTCCAGTGCCTAGGATGCTGTGTCAGCCCCTAATCAGCCTTTAGTGTATAATAATGATTTTTTTTAAATGTTTCGGCTGGGTATGGTGGCTCACACCTGTAATCCCAGCACTTTGGGAGGCCGAGGTGGGTGGATCATCTGAGGTCAGTAGCTTGGGACCAGCCTGTCCAACATGGTGAAACCCTGACTCTACTAAAAATACAAAAATTAGCTGGGCCTGGTGGCGTGAGCCTGCAATCCCAGCTGCTTAGGAGGCTGAGGCAGGAGAATCACTTGAATTCGGGAGGCAGAGGTTGTAGTGAGCCCGGATTGTACCACTACACTCCAGCCTAGGTGACAGAGCAAGACTGTCTCAAAAAAAAAAAAAAAAATTCCAGTCTCTCACTATGAAACTGCAGTAAATAATGCTAAATACTATTCATATTATATGTGATTAGTTGAAAGAAGGAGTGATTGGTTGAATTAATGCTCTGGATGGGAGATAAATAGGTGGGGGAATTTATTGTAGGACCGCCCCCCCATATACACACACACATTAACCAGATGTCCATGGCTCATCCCAGTACATCCTGTCTACGTATAGGCCACCTGCTTATGTCTATGCAAAGTCAGGGACAGATAATCCAGTTTGTGGATTATCCAGACCCCCAGCTGGCATGTTCCTCCTCAATATTGCCTCCCTGAACCCTCCCTCTGTTCCAGCACCTTCCCGGTGGTAGAGGGTGGGCAGAGACAGGCAGCAGGATAGGGGAGGATGATGAAACCTCAGTCTGTCAACACTGTTGCTGCTGCCTCAGCAGTCTGATGAAAGATTAGAAACTATTGGGTAAAATCATGTTAGGAATTTTCTGTGGATTCCAGGTATCTGGGCTCATCATCAAGTAGACAATTAAGAGCTGTTTTTGTGGTGAAACACCTTGAACAAGGCCAGGAAAATCACCTGCTAAGCAACCAGGTTTGGATCACTGAGAATCATAGTATGATAAGATACTGTCTTAAAATGATTTAAGATATGCAAAGTCCTCTCCTATTCTGAAAGCTTTCCAGGAAAAGAAGTATGTGGATCTTTCAGGTTTTTCAGTCCTTCCTATCAAGAAGGACTTCCTGTAATTTACCTTCCTTCCATACTGTTGCAGTTCTGGTCTGTTTCTTTCTCTCTCTCTTTTTTTTTTTTTTTTTTAGACAGGGTCTCACTCTGTCACTGAAGCTGGAGTGCAGTTGCAGTGGTTTGAACACGACAACTGCAGCCTCAACCTCCTGGGCTCAAGCAATCCTCTCTCCTTAGCCTCCTGAGTAGCTGAGACCACAGGTGCCACCATGCACGGCTAATTTTTCTTTTTGTAAAGACAGGGTTTTCTTTAGTTGCCCAGGCTGGTCTTGAACTCTGAGTTCAAGCAATCCTCCCGTCTCAGCCTCCCAAAGTGCTGGGATTACAGACATGAACCACTGTACCCGGCCCTGTTTCTCTTCTGATTTCAGACAAAAAGGAGAACAAGTGTTTCATTCTTTTACCCATAATGCTCCTTCCCCCCAAGTATGTGGATGCACTATCCACAGAAACAGAATGTGAAGCCGGGCGCAGTGGCTCACACCTGTAGTCCCAGCACTTTGGGAGGCCAAGGTGGGTGGATCCTGAGGTCAGGAGTTCAAGACCAGCCTGGCCAACACAGTGAAACCCCATCTCTACTAAAAATACAAAAATTAGCTGGGCATGGTGGCAGGCACCTATAATCCCAGCTGCTTGGGAGGCTGAGGAAGGAGAATTGCTTGAGCCTGGGAGGCGGAGGTTGCCATGAGCCGAGATCACGCCACTGCACTCCAGCCTGGGCAACAGAGCAATACTCCATCTCAAAAAAAAAAAAAAAAGAAAGAAACACAATGTGAGCCGCATATGTAATTTTAATATTTCTGATAGCCACATTTTTAATGTTAAAAAGAAACAACTGAACCTAATTTTAATTATTTTATTTAACCCATATAAAAAGTATCACTTCAACATATGTATAATCAATATAAAAAGTATTAATAGAAAATTTACATTCTTTTTTCATATGAAGGCTCTGAATCTGTTGTGTATTTTACATGTACAGCATATCTCAGTTCAGACCAGCCACACTCCCCATGTTCAATCACCATGTGTGGCTCATGGCTGCCATATTGGACACCACAGGTCTAGAGTTTGGGAGTCTCTTCCCTGACACCTGCCCTACAACCTATTCTTCTGGAGTAGGAGGTAAAGAATGTGAATCCTACATACAGTGGAAGGAGTTGAAGCACAGGAGTGGTGGACAGAGTTTGGGAGTGTCCCAGGCCAGGTAATTACAGGGAAAGGAGGAACAAAACTGTGTCTATTAAACCTCAGACTCAGGCCTTTCCTCCTGAGCAGTAGGTGGACCAAGAAAGTGCTCCGAAGCCCACAGTGCTCCAGGTCTCTCATTAATCAGAATACTTAATTCTGGCTCCAAGTTGACTTCTTTTCCTTACCTCCTCCAGGAAGCCTTCCCAGATAAATTCTCCAACATTAACTGATAGAGACCCTGCCTCTAAAAAAATAAAATAATTAGCTGGGCGTGGTGGCACATGCCAGTAGTTCCAGCTACTTGGGAGGCTGAGATGGGAGAATCGCTTGCAACTGGGAGGTCTAGGCTTCGGTGAGCCAGGATTGTATCCCTGTGCTCCAGCCTGGGTGACAGCAAAACTCTGTCTCAAAAACAAACAAACAAATAAAACAAACAAACAAAAAAAAACAAAAACAGAGATGAAGAGAGAAAGACTATTAAAGAGCTTCCCATGCCCACCTCATTCTGAGAACCATAGAAAGTGAACTAGAAAAGATCTGATATTGCCTACTCAATCCCCTCACTTTACAGATGAGTAAACTGAGGCCAGGAGACTAGAAATGGCTTGGCCAAAGTCACAGAAGTTGATGGTAGAGCCAAGTCTGAACCTGTATGTTGTCTTGTGGGTTACTGTTTGGGGCACTGCATAGTCAGACTGGTGGCTCTGTTCCTTCCTCATCAGGCTGGGAGAGTTCCAGAGAGTGAGTAAGCAGTTCTGTCTTCTCTCTCCTTAAGGATAAGAGAGGCATCTGGAATGCAAAGCAATGGTAATCTTCTAAAAACAAATACAATCAAAAGCACAGAACCTCACTTTCAACAAGCTTTTGAAACCCAGCTGTCCCCCCACCCTCCTCCAGGGATTTCTCATGAGATTTAACTAATTTAATAGGAGGAGGTGGGGACTGCTAAAGAGATAAGCCCTCCTGCCTTCCCACCTCCCCACTCCACTGAGGAGGGGCATAGACCCAGGATTTTCCCAGGAGCCTTAACGGCCCACGCAGAAGTCAAGCCCCAAACACTCCAGAGTGACCAAGATATCTGCTACTTCAGGCTTTTACAAGAGTCCTTGAGCTTCAGCAGTTGGTGGGAGTCCCTACATGGGGGTGGGGTGTCTGTGTGGGGGACATCCAGGGCTCCACTGCTGCCCAATTCATTCGGGCTGAAGTTTCCTTCTCTGTGTTCCCTTCAGAGCATACACTCTTGGTCTCAGCCTCACTTCCTCCCTAAGCCAAGTCCCAGGAATCTATTTCAGGACTTGTTTCGCCCACTCTGCCTGACGTCTGTGACAAGCTGGGTGCTAGGGAGTCCTCACCATCTGCCCACCACTGCCACCAGCCAGGCAGTCCCAGGTGGCGCTCAATCCTTAGCCCTAGAAAGTGAGCCCAAGCTTACTCGCTATCGCTGCAAATCCTCTGCTGAGTTGCTGGTGATTTTATTCCTTACCTCCCCAAAAGCAAGGGCACATTTACTGGCAGCTCTGGTGAAAAAAAAAACAAACAAAAAACATAAGGAGGCCGGGTGCAGTGGCTCATGCCTGTAATCCCAGCACTTTGGAAGGCCGAGCGGGGCAGATCACCTGAGGTCGGGAGTTCGAGATCAGCCTGACCAACATGGAGAAACCCTGCCTGTACTAAAAATACAAAATTAGCCAGGCATGGTGGCGCATGACTGTAATCCCAGCTACTCAAGAGGCTAAGGCAGGAGAATCGCTTGAATCTGAGAGGCAGAGGTTGTGGTGAACCGAGATCGTGCCATTGCACTGCAGCCTGGGCAACAAGAGCGAAACTCTATCTCAAAAAAACAAAACAAAACAAAACAAAAAAGCAAGAGCACCGTAATGTCTCTCCTACCATATACACACATCTCAGCTTGAAAAAGCCTTGAAATCTGGGGATAGAGGATTAGGAAGCTGAATTAAATTTCCCTCCCACCCAAACTTCTACACAAACACATAAACTTTGGCAATATCTATGATAACTTTAAATACATATACCCTTTGACACAACAATTGCAACTCTAGGAATATATCTTATGGGAAAGCTTCCCCAAGTGTACCAAAAAATATATATGCAAGGAGGACCATGGCTGTAAGCAGACTGTGTATTCAACAAACAATTTAATTAATTAATGATGGTACATTCATACAATGGAATTTCATGTGGTCATCAAAAAGAATGAGAAAAATCCAGATGGAAGCCTTCCCTTCTGAAGCCCCTCCTTGTGAGGGCAAAGATGGCAGTGGTATAATGGAATAATGGCATATATGGAATAATATCCAAGATATAAATGAGAAAAGCAAAACTGTTTGCTTTATGTAATTCCATGTATGTTCTATAGACATATCTCTTTTGTACATGCAGAGAAAAAAATTCCCAGAAAAAAATATAAAAACCTGTTCACAATCGTTAGCTCTAAAGTTGAGATTATAAAGTTTCTTCATTTTCTTTTTTCTTTTCTTTCTTTCTTTCTTTCTTTCTTTTTTTTTTTTTTTTTGAGATAGGGCCTTACTTTGTCCCCCAGGCTAGTGTGCAGTGGCACAATCTCAGCTCACTGCATCCTTGACCTCCCAGGTTCAAGATATCCTCCTGCCTCAGCCTCCTAAGTAGCTGAAACTACAAGCATGTGCCACCATGTCTGGCTAATTTTTGTATTTTTTGTAGAGATGGGGTTTCACTATGTTGTACAGGCCTGTCTTGAACTCCTAAGCTCAAGGGATCTACCCGCCTCAGCCTTCCAAAGTGCTAGGATTACAGGCATGAACCACTGTGCCCAGCCAGTTTCTTCATTTTCTTTTCTTTTCTTTTTTTGAATGTTTCATTAAATAAGTTGTGAGATTAGGTTTCTTCATTTTCTAAATTTAGATTTCTTCCACATAGAGATCTATAAGAACTATTACTTTTCCAATGAAGGGGAGAAGATTTTTCTTTTTAAAAAGAAGGAACTGGCTGGGTGCAGTGGCTCATGCCTGTAATCCCAGCACTTTGGGAGGCCGAGGCAGGTGGATCACCTGAGGTCAGGAGTTTGAGACCACCCTGGTCACATGGTGAAACCCCGTCTCTACTAAAAGTACAAAAAATTAGCCAGACATGGTGGCACGTGCCTGTAATCCCAGCTACTCCAGAGTATGAGGGAGTATCGCTTGAATCTGGGACAGAGGTTGCAGTGAGCTGAGATCACACCACTGCACTCCAGCCTGGGTGACAGAGCGAGACTCCGTCTCAAAACGAAAACAAAAACAAACAAAAAACTCTCAGGGTAAAGTAAAAATTAAAAAAAAAAAAAGGAACATGGCTGGGTGTGGTGGCTTGTATTGGTAGTCCCCGTGCTTTGGAGGGCCAAGACAGGAGTATCGCTTGAGGTCAGGGGTTCGAGATCACCCTGGGCAAGAGGGCAAGACCACGTTTCTACAAAAATAAAAAATAAAAAGAATAGGAATATCTAACATGTTCAAAAAAAATTTTTAAAGGAACAGCGAATACCCTCTTCTGGCTCATCCAGTGGAGGAGGTCCCATGCATCCACCCACAAACTCCACAACAGACGGCCTTGGAAATGAAGTACAGCCACACTGCTCACCCTTTCCAGCCGAATGCTGGCCTGGGTCTCCCTTGCCACCCTCACTCCCTCCCTTTCCTCTACCCACTGGCCCCATTCAGAACAGGCTTGTGTTAGAGAACATGCTGTCCTGTGTGCTCCTAGCACTTGGGCAGAACTCAGCACTTCCCAGGCCCTGGTGGAGGTATCCATCTCAAGAAAGACACGTGGCCAGGATGAAGGGAGGATGGGAACTTCTGGCCAGATTTGAGACCAGACCTCTGCTGGGCTTAGGAGATAAAGCTCTCACTCCCCAGGAAGGGGAGTGGGAGAGCGGAAAGCTGGTCCTTAATCTAATCAAGGAGAGGGAAGAGGGAGGGGAGAATCTGAGCTCTGAGATACTGTGCTCGCTCCTTGTCTCCTACCTCCTATCCTCTGCCCTGGGAGTACAAAGAGCTAGCCTGGGAGGAAGGAGCTGGGTGCACTGCTAAGTGTCTGTGTATCCGAGGGCAAGTCACTGCCCACTCTGGGCCTTAGGGATTTCTTTCCTTCCTCTGTCTTCCTTGAGCCCTTGCAGCATGGAGAGGACTGGAAAGGGCATGGGAAAGTAGGAGACCACTGCCATCTTTGCCCTCATGATGAGCAGGTCCAGGAAGGGAAGGCTTCCATCTGGATTTTACATTCCAACCTATGCAAGAAGGGGTGGCTGGATGGGGAAGGGCAGTTCAGAAGAAAGCCTCAACTCTGGGTTTGGGCATGGTGACTCACGCCTGTAATGCCAGCACTTTGGGAGGCTGAGGCAGACAGATCACTTGAAGTCAGGAGTTCAGGACCAGGCTGACCCAACGTGGCGAAACCCCATCTCTACTAAAAATACAGAAATTACCCAGGCATGGTGGTGCATGCCTATAATCCCAGCTACTTGGGAGGCTGAGGCGTGAGAATTACTTGAACCCGGAAGGTGGAGGTTGCAGTGAGCCAAGATCACACCACTGCACTCCAGCCTGGACAACAGAGAAAAAACAAAAACAAAAACAAAACAAAACAAAAAAAAACCTCAACTCTGGAACTCCGGGTCTACAGCAGGTTTCCTTCAACTTCACAGGCATCTAGCCTCAGCCACACCACTCCTGGCCCCCAGGAAAGATCTCCTCAGAACCCATGCCAGGGTCTCGAAGAAATCCTACTTAATAGAGAAGCCAGTACAGGGTAAGTACAACCTCACCCTCCATCCTGATCATGCCCTCATTCCTTGCCCTTGCCCTGAGTTCAAAATGCGGAATATCTGGGCAGGACTGGAGAGTGAGAGGTTCTGATTATCTCTCCCTCTCTCATCCTGCAGACAGGAAGTAATCCCCTCCCTTCCAGCTCTCCAGTCCCTTTGATGAGCCAAGGCAGGAGGATTATTCCTAAGCTCCTGACTCTGACCCGGTCACAATTTGTAGCTTTCTACTCAGAATTCCCCAGTGTACCCCTCTCTCCACTACTCTGGTAGAGCAGTTGGCTTCTCCATCTCTCTCTGACACCAGCCCCCATCTTCCTCTAGCACCACTAGCTGGACAGTCAGGCCACAGGGACTGGGGAAGAACCTGGGACATTCAAGGGCCTACTGTGGACCACGATCCATGACCACCCCCAGGGCTGGGAATGGGGAAGCAGAAGATACCTGTTCTAAGCAGGTAGGGAAGGAGTGTGGTTGGAAGAGCCAGAAGTCAGGAGCTGACATCTTGGAGGCCCCTCTGCTAGGGATGGGGGAATAGCTCTGCGCCTCTTGCCCCAAATCTGGAGACCTAAGTCCACTGAGTGACAAGAAATGAAAATATACCCTTGAAGATTTTTAAGACAAAAGAGCATAATCTGGGTGTGGAGGGATGGGGAGGAAAGATCTCCTGGCAGGACAGAGGGTCATTTCTGGCCAGTTCCTTTCCAGCCTGGACTGGGGCCTCAACCTGTCCCTGGGCTATAGGACTGTGCCCCAGAAAGACTGGGAGAGGAGTCACAGGTGTGTCTGGGGGAGGGGCAGGTAGCACATGTTCCCAGCAGAACCAGCCCAGCAGTTCTGTCAAGCAGGCCCCAGCACTGACGCACACTTGAGCACCCTTCCGGATCAATGCACACCCACCCCCATCCTGCCAGCTACAGGGATGGGGAGGGGACAAAATCTGAGCTTCTGGCAGCGCTGGGTAGGAAGAAGCAAGTTCTTTAGGAAACCTTCCTCAGAAGTGGGGGTTGCTGGCACCTTCTCTTTCTCCCCAGGTCCTTTCATCTGATTCCAGAGGAGACAGAGTTGGGGAGAAGCGGGGCGTGGAGAACGCTGAACCTGCTCTGGGGATTCTGTGTTTGCACAAAGAGTGGCAGGGGGTGACTGGAGGTCTGGGAAACTGGAAAGAATTGTGCTTGTTTTTTTTCTTTAAAACATGGTCTCCCTATGTTGCCCAGGCTGGTCTTGAACTCCTGGGCCCAAGCCATCCTCCTGCCTCAGCCTCCCAAAGTGTTGGGATTACAGGTATGAGCCACCGTGCCCGGCCTTGTGCTTAGTTTTTACTGCTCCCACCCAGAAGATTAAGAGGATCTAAGTGTTCTGTGTTATCAGACATAGCTGGTCCTGGTGCTGGTGAGTAGGGGCACTCAAGCCCTTGTAATGTTAACATTTTATTCCTACAATCACCACAAATATTGGGGGCTTATGTCTTCCCCCTTCTATCTTGGAGGATGGAGGGTGTATGTCCAGCAGTCCTCTCCTACACCAAGCACAAACAGCTACTACTTCTGCCTCTCTCCTGAGAAGAGCTATCATTCCCAAAGCTGGAAAACTCATGGCTTAGTCACCAGGGCCAGGCTGGCTCAATCCAGCCCAGGCCTTCCCAGCACCAGCCGCTACCATCATGCTAGTGAGCCAGTCAGCAGGAATGAGTACACAGAGGTGACTTAAGGCCAGGGAGGAATTACTTTCCATTCTCACCACCTCCTACAAGGAGGAAAAAAATCAAACCAACCTGAGACTGGGGAAGTGGGGAAGATGGGAACAGAATGGCTCTTCGAGGATTTACCTATATAGACTTAGGTGTCATCAAGGTCAAGAACCTAGGAACAGCTCAGATTAGCAAAATTTGAAGTTAAATCTGCAAGGAGCTGTTGATATAAGGGACAAGTAAGACCCAGAGGATGAGGGGAGGGGTGTTAAATCAGAGAAAAAGGAAGTGACCCCACCCAAAAAACTACAGAGATCAGGCAATAGCTTGAGGGGTTTTCAACTCCCCCCTATAATTTTCACGAGCCATCCCATAACGCACAATCTAATTTTTATAAGTGCTTGCTTTGCAAATTCAGCTTCAAGATAAATCTCCCTCCCCCCGCACCACAACCCCAAATAGAAATCTTGAATTGTCTCTGGGACAAGATAAGGAGAGGAAAATGCCCCAGACCAAGGTAAGAGCTACAGTTATCAGTCTTTAATAACTTACAGGCGAATGCTAAAAAACAGTTAATAACAATAATACAGAGGACATACACGGCTTATAAAAAGGGTCATGGATCTACAAATGTGGGGAGGGGTTCTTGGCACTTTCACAAACACAAAAATAAAAACTATGTGACCGGTATCCCTAGAAAAGCAGCTTGGGGAGACTCCCCAGTTGGGGGACAGAGGACGGGGAGATAGTTCTTTCATCCCAAACACATTCTCCAAGCCATTTTCCATCCCCCCCACCCAAAACGCATCCAATTAAAAAGCCAGAGAAGAAAAACAAGAAACAGGGTCGAGGTAGAGTCACAGTTTACATTTACGTCTCCACGGTCCTGCAGCGCCCACTTCTCCAGAGAGGATGAGAGAGAGATGTGCACAGACATGCCATCTCCCATCCCCACCCCAATGTGGCGCCAAAACAGGACCCCCCATTCTCCTCTCTCCTTCACTGAGGTGGACAAGTCCTGCACCCTAGTCTGACTGTCACAGGCTAGCCCCACGCTGCTGTCCAAGTGTGCAGACCCCTACCAGGTGGGGGGAAAGAGAGGGGGTGCTCGGGTCACCGTCTCTTCTTGCCACCCCGAGCTGCCTTCTTTCTCTTGAGAATCATCTCATAGAGGCGCTCCAGGCCCTGCTGCAGACCCAGACCGTCCACAGCGCTGCAGCCTTGCACATGAGTGAGAGTGGCGGCTGCGAGCTCTCGGACTGCCAGCCTCTTCTCCACCTCAGCAGCGCTCAGTGCCCCGGGCTGGTCCTGCTTGTTGGCCAGCACCAGCACTGGCACGCCCTGGTTGTCTGAGGCCCGGCTGATTCGGTGCAACTCCACCTTGGCCTCCTCCAGCCGCTCGGCCTCCGCAGCGTCCACCACAAACACCAGCCCGTCTGTCCGGCGGGTGTAAGAGCGCCACAGTGGTCGCAGCTTCTCCTGCCCCCCGACGTCCCACACTTGGAAGGTGATGCCACGCGATCCCCCGAGGGGCACCCGGATCTTCTCGGTGTTGAAGCCTTTGGTGGGGACACTCTGGACAAACTCCTTGAACTTGAGGCGGTAAAGGAGGGAGGTCTTTCCAGCAGAGTCCAGCCCAATGACCACGACATGCAGGGCTTGGAAGTGGGGCAAGAAGGAGGAGGCAGTGGGCGCCATCTCAGTCAAGTGGTTCCCCATAGTGAACTAAGGCGCCTAGTAGAGGCAGGGAGGCCTTGTAATTTAAGGTTCCGAGGAGCACAGCTGGGTTATCTGAACCAATAAAAGGTCATGGGAGAAAAAGGAGACGTTTAATATACACACAAGATTTGCAACTTCTTGATCCCTTCCTAAATCAGCCGCCCATCCTTCCTTTTTAAAATTCCTTTCCTTTTTTTTTTTTTTTTTTAAGGTATAACAGAGGTGTTTCCCCACTCCCTGGAGGGTCGTGAGGGGGGCGATGGGACCTAAAGAGACTTCCAGGTCCTGGGCCACTCAAGTGGGGGGTGAGGGCTCGATTCGTGGACGGTGGGCTTCTAGACCCTCTTCTCAGAGCTTATGGCGCCATCCCCCAGGCAAGATCCCCGCGGGAAGGGGGAAGTCGACAGTGCCCCAAACTAAGAGTTAGGGTGCAGACGCTGAGACCAGAGATTGAGTGCGGCTCCCATCCGCCCTCAGCAGCCCCAAGCCGTTGACACAGTGCCCTTCCTTACTCTGCGACCCCCGCCCCACCGCCCCACGACACTCCCCTGGCCGCCAGTCCTCCTCCGATAGCGGACCCCAGCTCCAGCGGCCCCGCACCGGGGCCGCCTCAGCACGGTCTGCAGTGTCCGTTTACCTCTCGTGAGCCGCGCTCTCCTCGAGCCTTTCCTGGTCAAACACCGCAGCCGCTCCGCGAGACCCGTGCAGGTACCTAGCGCGCCTCCACCGCTGCCTCTGCAGAGCCTGCCTAGGGTTCGGCCTTAAAAACCCGCGTGTGACGTCACAAGGCGCGGACCAACCAGCGGCGGCGGGGCGGAGCGTGGAGCTACGAGCTCTGCATCCCCCACCACACGCTGAGGGACGGTTGCTCAGTCCGTGGCTGCTCTATTTGACCTTTTCTACCACATTCTAATATTTGGAATTAAACCTGGATTTAATCCGGAACGGAGGGTGGGAGGGGCGAAAGGAACGTGGCTGGCAACGTTTGACTCGGGAGGAAAGATATGAATACCCTAATATTCGCACTACCATCACATCCCCCTCCATCAGGCAGAGATACCACCCCACATGGACACTCCTTCAGCCAAAGGATCTACTCGGAGAGGCTGACAAGCCTTTCTCCTTTATCTTTCATAATTCAATTGTCAAACCTGTGTGAACCTAGAGCCCCATAAAACAGCTGCTTCATAGTGGTAAGCCCATTATCTACAATAGCCTGTTAGGGACTGTTGTCTGCCTTTTACAGATAAAAGGGTTGAATGACTTTATCTAAGGTTACACTCAACAGTATGTTTAGGCGCAGTGGCTCATACCTGTAAACTCAGCACTTTGGGAGGCTGAGGCAGGCAGATCACTTGAGCTCAGGAGTTCCAGACCAGCCTGGACAACAGGGTGAAACCCCGTCAGTAATAAAAAGACAAAAATTAGCCGGGCGTGGTGGCGGGTGCCTGTAATCCCAGCTACTCAGGAGGCTGAGGCAGGAGAATCGCTTGAACCCACTGGTGGAGGTTGCAGTGAGCTGTGATCGTGCCACTGCATTCTAGCCTGGGCGACAGGGTGAGACTCTGTCTCAAAACAAAACAAACAAACAAACAAAAACAGTGTGTTTATTGGGCCGGGCACGGTGGCTCATGCCTGTAATACCAGCACTTTGGGAGGCCGAGGTGGGCCGATCACCTGAGGTCAGGAGTTCCAGACCAGCCTGGCCAACATGGTGAAACCCTGTCCCTACTAAAAATACAAAAATTAGCCGGGTGTGGTGGCGGGCGCCTGTAATTCCAGCTACTGGGGAGGCTGAGGCAGGAGAATCGCTTGAACCCAGGAGGTGGAGGTTGCAGTGAGCTGATATCACGCCATTGCACTCCAGCCTGGGCAACAGAGCAAGACTCCGTCTCAAAAAAAACAAAAAACAAAAACAGTGTGTTTATTGACCTCATTCATACTGTGTGCTCTGAATGAGACAGAGAGATGGCAGAGAAATAGAGAATGTCTCGGCTGTAGAACCAGGACTCAGAGGGCTTAAGACTTAAGACTGGCGGTGACAGAATGAGACAGCACATGTATTGGGTCTTTGTAAATCATGAGATAGCACTTGTAGGATTTCAGAGGAGAGAGAGAATGTGTCAACTGGAATCTTCTGGAAATCTTTAGCCCTATCTAGGACTGGTTAGGAGGGGTGCAGGAATGAGTGGGGTCTCCCCAGCCACTGCAGCCTGCTACAGTCTGGGCAGCCCTGAAAGGAAGGAGATGCCACAAAGGGGCAGTGTGACCAAAAGGACAACAGTGATTAGGTGGGGGAGGGGAGAGGGCAAATCAAAGAAGAATGAAATTGTAGATTGTAACTTTATGTATGTATGTATGTATGTATTTATTTTTGAGACGGAGTCTTGCTCTGTTGCCCAGGCTGGAGTGCAATGGTGCGATCTCAGCTCACTGCAACCTACACCTCCCAGGTTCTAGCAATTCTCCTGCCTCAGCCTCCCGAGTAGCTGGTATTATAGGCATGTGCCACCACGCCCAGCTAATTTTGTACTTTTAGTAGAGATGGGATTTCTCCATGTTCAGGCTGGTCTCAAACTCCTGACCTCCAGTGATCCGCTTGTGTCGGCCTCCCAAAGTGTTGGGATTACAGGCGTGAGCCACTGCACATGGCCAGTTGTAACTGTAATATTCCTATTTTTGCCTGGAGGTTGGATTATTTTATTTATTGTGTAATTCAGTATTAACCTTTTTAAGGGCTATGTGTGAGAGGGATTGGAAAAAGGAGAAGGGAAGTCATTGCCAGACAGCAGGGCCCAGCCTTTTCCTGCCCACCCGCCTCAATCAAGTGCTGATAAATAAGCTTCCCATCTGTTTGTCACCAGCATGCCTTGCCACCTCCTTCTTCCCCCCTCCACTACAAAACCAGCCACCTGGTTTCCCCAGCAATGCAGGGAGCCTCGCCAAATCCCTAAAGACCTCAGGAAATTAGTCTAAGATTAAGACCTTAGGAAATTAGTTTGTTACACCCCAAGTTGGAGGGTGACAGGTTGCAGCAGCAGCTAATGTACAGGAGACAGAGCTGAGCATGGTGAAGTTAGGAGAGGGGAAGACGGAACAGGCCCAGCAGTTGAGAACCACTGCACTGTTGAGTGGCCACTGCATGCTAGGCTCTGGTCTAGGAACTTTGCTTACTTTTTCTTTTTTAATACACAAGTCAAGCCCATGAAGTAAGTATGGTTAGTCTAAAAAGAAGAAACTGAAGCACAGAAAGGTTAGGTAATTTGTTGAAGGTCGTCCAGCTAGAAACTGGCCAAATGTGGCTTTGAACAAATGTTGCAATGGCTATGAGACTGAAAACACACAGAAACTGAAAACACACAAGTTGTCTTGGTTCTTCCACAATCTTTGAAGCTTCTTTAACATGGCTCCTATAATGTATCTTGGGACTCACACCCAAGATAGAAATTGTCACTTATCTGATAAAGGAAATGAAACTGACAATCCTACCCCACCCTTCCATCTTTCATGTTTGCCAGAGAAGGTGTTAATGAACAAATGGGAAGGAGAAGGTGGGGCTGGGGAGGGGTAAAGAAAGGGTCCCAGCTCATCCAGGCATCACTAAGCTATGGGCCTACACTAATCTCTGCAGAGAACATCTGAACATTTGTACATTAAGCAATCATTATTTTTTGAACGATACAGAGATTAGCATGGCCCCTGTGCAAGGATGACATGCAAATTCATGAAGCATTCCCTATTTTATTTTTTTCAAAATTAAAATACAAATGCTTTTTTTTTTTTTTTTTTTTTACAGACAAGGTCTCACTCTGTCAGCCAGGCTGGAGTGCAGTGGCGAGACCATAGCTTGCTGCAGCCTTGAACTCTTTGGCTCAAGAGATCCTCCGCCTCAGACTCCTGAGCAGCTGGGATTACAGACGCGTGCCACCACATTTGGCTAGAGAACTACTTTAGATTAGTGGAAGAGTGTGCAGGAGAACCTTTCAAAGAGGTGACGCTGAGTCAAGGTTTAAGTGACACTGAGTCAGATAAGCATCATTCTTCCTCAGCGTTGTCTCCTCCACCAGACTAAGTGATCAAGGGCAGCAGCTGGTTCTTATCTGTAGCTTTACCATGCCCAGCACCATGCCTGGCACACATAGGCAGTCAGAAAATCTTGTGTGAATTAATGAATGAATGATGGAAAAAATGTACTCAGAGGGCTCCCTGAGTATGAGAACCAAACCTCCACCCTTAGCATGTGAGTTTCCTAGCCTGGGGTCCTTGGGCCCTTGGGGGTTCTGTTGATACTGGGTTGGCCAGGAATTCCTACAAACCCTGCATTTCTAGGCAGTGTCTGAGTAGTATAGAACTCTCAGGCCTTTGCTGGAGAGAAGGAACTTAAAGGAGAAAAACAGGGACCAAAGATGGAGATGACACTGGAGAGAGAGGTTGCCCTCAGGGCATGCTGGAATACTGGACTGAGAGTCAGTGCGTGAGTCCCATCCTTCCATCCCTCATAGGAGAGTAGCTTGAAAAAGTAAAAAGTCACTTCTGGCAAAGAGCAGTGGCTCACGCCTGTAATCCCAACACTTTGGGTGGCTGAGGCGGACGGATCACCTGAAGTCAGGAGTTCAAGACCAGCCTGGCCAACATGGTGAAACCCTGTCTCTACTAAAAATACAAAAAAAATTAGCAGGGTGTGGTGGCGTACGCCTGTAGTCCCAACTACTTGGGAGGCTGAAGCAGGAGAATAGCTGGAATGGGGAAGGTGAAGGTTGCAGTGAGCCGAGATTGTGCCACTGCACTCCAGCCTGGGCGACAGAGCGAGACTCCGTCTCAATTAAAAAACAAAAAAAAGAAAGAAAGAAAAAGAAAAAAAAAAGTCACTTCCCCGCCTGGGAGCCTCGGTTTCCTTATCCTGTAATGAAGGGCTTTAGACGTCTCCAGGTCCTTTACCCGTAACGGTCCATGCTCTGAAGTAAGGGAGGGTAGGAGGATGGGTGGAGCTTGCCTAGGAAGTGGCTGAGAACATCCTTGTCTCTGCAGCATATTAGCCAAGTACCTGTCTTCGTAAACAAACGAGGGAAAGACGAGTCTGCAGGAGTAGGGGGTCGGGTGGGGGAATGGACGCCACGGAGCAGTTATCAGCTCGGGAATCACGAAGGCCCATGTTTCAAATCCCAGTTCTGTTTCCTCATGAACAAAATGGAGAAAACCCAGCCCATCGCTAAGTATGAGTGTAGGGCAAAATTGTGTGAAAGGGCCCCAAAGATACCCTTCTCCCCAACCAGGAGCTCTCTCCCTGGCAACCACCCCAAAATCAAGTCCCAGGGTGGAGTCAAGGGCTAGAAATAAGTAGATGCTGCCCCCTGGTGGATGTATTTGTCACTGCCTGACTGGTGAAGAAAAGCGGAGTCGTCCGAGATGAAGTTATTCAGGGTCCTTTGTTGGCTCCCGAAGTCTCCTTTCAGACAGGGCCTTTCCTACAGTTTCAGATTGGAGGTAGAAAATACACCCCCTTCAAGTTTTTAGTGTGTGAGTGATACCAAATTAAAATGAACACTATTTGAGCAGAAACTCTAATTTTGATGACCTTTTCCATGTATTTACAGAGGGTCTAATAGGTCCAGGGAACACTGACTGAGGCAGGCAGGAGAGGGTTACAGGGTGGGGAAGATTTTTTTTTTTTTTTCTGAGACAGGGTCTTACTCTATGGCCCAGGCTGGAGTGCAATGGTGTGATCGCAGCTCACTGCAACCTCCGCATCCTGGGCTTCAGTGATCCTCCCACCTCAGCCTCCTGAGTAGCTGGGACTTACAGGCTCCCACCACCACACCCAGCTAATTTTTTTCTTTTTTTCTTTTTGAGATGGAATCTTGCTCTTTCGCCCAGGCTGGAGTGCAGTGGCATGATCTTGGCTCACTGCAACCTCCGCCTCCTGGGTTCAAGCAATTCTCCTGCCTCAGCCTCCCAAGTAGCTGAGATTACAGGCACCCGAAACCACGCCTAGCTAATTTTTGTGTTTTTAGTAGAGACGGGATTTCACCATGTTGGTCAGGCATGATCTTGGCTCACTGCAACGTCTGCCTGCTGGGTTCAAGTGATTCTGCTGCCTCAGCCTCCCGAGTAGCTGGGATTACAGGCGTGTGCCACCATGCCCGGCTAATTTTGGTATTTTTAGTAGAGACAGGGTTTCACCATGTGTCTCAGGCTGGTCTCAAACTTGGCTCAAGCAATCTACCTGCCTCAGCCTCTCAAAGTGCTGGGATCAAGGCAAGAGCCACCATGCTCGGCCGTGGGAAGGTTTTCAAGAGCTCAATTGCAGCCATGGTGTAATGTCTGCAGGCTATCCATATGGGGACAAATGTCCAGAGTCCATATGCTCAGGAGTCTGGAGCTCAGGGGAGGCCTTAGTTGGAGGAGTGACCTTGGGTGGTCAGTGAGAAACAGACACAAGAGTCCTGAGATGGGTGGAACTCCCCAGGGAGCAATGGGGTGAGAGGAGGAAAGTGGTTCCATAACACTGTCATGAGCATCTCCACATTCAAGGCAGGGAAATGAAGTGAAGGATGGAGAAGCAGTGTCTGGAGAGGTAGAAGGAAAACCACAAAAGGCCACAAAGCTGCAAGTGCCTAAAGCTAGGGAAAGTAAGGACTTGAGGAAGGAAAAGGGAGTGGCCCTCAGCATCCAAGGACTGAGAGACCAGAGGGAATTCGGACAGCCTGGGGATGGGGGGTTCCAAGAGGAATGTCTAGGGGTGGCTAGAGAAGGGGGCTGGAGATTTCGAGGAGAGTTATCTCAACAGAGGTGACAGTGCCAAGAAGGGTTCTCTCCAGAAAACGTAGAGTTGAACAAGGACTGAGCTGGCACTGGAGAACTTGCAGGAGACCAAGTAAGCCATCAGGAAAGCAACAGGAGATGGAGGTCTCATCCTTCTGTGACCTTGCAGACAGGCAGTCATAGACCACCCAGGATTAGCCCTTATTGGACACAAAAGGAAATTCCTAGGCTCTTAGATATGAGTAAAAGGAGAATATCCCAGTCTCAGCAGGAATGTCAGTCTCAGAGCCAGATTTCATGGCCGGGGTGCCAGGACTTCCTGAAGATCAGAATGAGGGCCCTGATGGTCAAAAGAGGTGTTATGGGCTCTTGGGACTTGGTGTGTGAAAGGCAATAAGCCCATAGTTGGTGGGGTGAGGGGGCTCCTCTGCCTGTCTGTGGGCTCTGGAGACCACTGAAAACCAGCTGCATCCCCCCGACCACATCCTTTCAGCATGTGCCACCCTTGGGGAAAGCCACCTGTGAACTATGTCAGGATGGTTTCCCCCAAAATTTGGAGCCCACTCTGAAGTCTAGCACAGTTCAGAGCTCTAGGGTAACCAACTCTCCCTGATCGCCTGGAACCTTGCCAGTTTTTGTTCTCAAAGTCCCATATTCCAGGAAACCCCTAATCCCCTAGCAAACTGGATGACTGGTTACCCCCACTGGGAGCTCAGACCTCCTACTTGACTAGTGAGTTTTGAGGTCACAGGGACAATCCTAAGTTGTGGGACAGAGGGCCTCTGGGCTCCTGCAAGAGTCTGCACTCTCCTACCTGTGTCCTGTGCCTGAGGAGTGCGACCATAAAATAGAAAGTGAAAAACATCATGACAAGTGGAGAGAGAGGGAAGAAGAAAGAAAAAAGCTTCATATTTTACTACATTTTTTCCTTCTAACAGTGATGGTGTCTCACTATGTTGCTCAGGCTGGTCTCAACCTCCTGGGCTCAAGTGATGCTCCCACCTCAGCCTGCCTGAGTAGCTAAGACCACAGGTGCACACCACCATGCCTGGCTAATTATTTATTTATTATTATTATTATTTATTTTATTTTGAGATAGAGTTTCGCTCTTGTTGCCCAGGCTGGAGTGCAATGGCACCATCTCACTTCACCACAACCTCCGCCTCCTGAGTTCAAGTGATTCTCCTGCCTCAGCCTCCTGAATAGCTGGGATTACAAGCATGTGCCTTCATGCCTGGTCAGTTTCTCCACGTTGGTCAGGCTGGTCTCGAACTTCCGACCTCAGGTGATCCACCCACCTCGGCCTCCCAAAGTGCTGGGATTACAGGCGTGAGCCACTGCGCCTGGCCTATTATTATTATTTCATAGAGACAGGGTATCTCTACGTTGTTCAGGCTGGTCTTGAATTGCTGGGCTCAAGTGATTTTCCCACCTTGCCCTCCCGAGGTGTTGGGATTACAGGCATGAGCCACCACCCCTGGCCTCCTCTATACTTTTTTGGGGGGTCCATTTTTTTACAATTTTTATTTTTATTTTTAAAAATTATTTGTAGAGATGAGGTCTTGCTATGTTGCCCAGGCTGGTCTCAAACTCTTGGACTCAAGTGATCTGCGCACCTCGGCCTCCCAAGGTGCTGGAATTACAGGCATGAACCACCGTGCTTGGCCCTTATATAGTTTTGTTTTGCTTTTTTTTTTTGAGATGGAGTCGCACTCTGTCACCTAGGCTGAAGTGCAGTGGCATGATCTTGGCTCACTGCAACCTCCACCTCCGGGTTCAAGTAATTCTCCCGCCTCAGCCCCCTGAGTAGCTGGAACTACAGGCGCATGCCACCACACCCAGCTAATTTTTTTATTTTTAGTAGAAATGGTTTCACTACATTGGCCAGGCTGGTCTCCGACTCCTGACCTCATGATCCGCCCTCCTTGGCCTCCCAAAGTGCTGGGATTACAGGCGTGAGCCGCCGCACCCGGCCTTGGCCCTTACATACTTTTTTTTTTTTTTTTTTTGAGACGGAGTCTAGCTCTGTCGCCCAGGCTGGAGTGCAGTGGCGCGATCTCGGCTCACTGCAAGCTCCGCCTCCTGGGTTTACGCCATTCTCCTGCCTCAGCCTCCTGAGTAGCTGGGACTACAGGCGCCCGCCACCTCACCCGGCTAGTTTTTTTTTGTATTTTTTAGTAGAGACGGGGTTTCACCGTGTAGACCAGGATGGTCTCGATCTCCTGACCTCGTGATCCACCCGTCTCGGCCTCCCAAAGTGCTGGGATTACAGGCTTGAGCCACCGCGCCCGGCCGGCCCTTACATACTTTTATAGTTCCATTTTTTTCACTTTGAAATCTTTGACCCACTTGGCATTTATCTTGGTGTATGGTGAGTGAACCGTGATTGTAACACTGCACTCCAGCCTGGACAACAGAGGGAAACCTTGTCTCAAAATATAGATAGATACAGCCGGGCGCGGTGGCTCAAGCCTGTAATCCCAGCACTTAGGAAGGCCGAGGCGGTGGATCACGAGGTCAGGAGATGGAGACCATCCTGGCTAACGCGGTGAAACCCCGTCTCTACTAAAAATACAAAAAAATTAGTCCAGTGTGGTGGCACGCTCCTGTAGTCCCAGCTACTTGGTAGGCTGAGGCAGGAGAATCGCTTAAACCCGGGAGGCGGAGGTTGCAGTGAACTGAGATAGTGCCACTGCACTCCAGCCCGGGCGAGAGTGCGAGACTCCATCTTAGAAAAAAAAAAAATAGATAGGTAGACAGACAGATAGATAGATAGGCCAGGCTCAGTGGCTCACACCTATAATCTCAGCACCTTGGGAGGCCGAGGTGGGTGGCTGCCATGTTGCACTTCACAGGGTAATAGAATGGAGATGACAATGACACGGTGGAGATTGGGGTAAAGTGAAATGAGGGAAACACTTGCTGAGAGGTTAAAAAAAAAAAAAAAGTAAGGGCCACCAAAAGACTCAGCAATCCAGATAAATGTCTTGATTATCTTATCATCGAGATAAGATATATTGCATTGAACTATTATTTATTTTGATTACTGAAGGGTTCTGGAGGAGCACCCCCTGAAATTCGAACCTAGAGGACTGGCCTCACCCTAATCCTGGCCATGGCTAACAATAATGCCCACCTCTTAGGGGTGTTGAGTGAATTAAATGAGATAATGCACGTAGAGCCCTCGGACCCGAGGCTGGCATTGGGAAAGGCACAGTTTATATTTTTTGACCTGGTTGTTCACCAGGCAATCCCTGCCATCCCGCTCTGCGTCCTGCAGGGGGAGCATGACTGACTGACTGTCACTATCCAATCTAGGATACCTTCTTGCTTTTCTGAAATCAAATAAAAGAGACATAAACTCCCATCTCAGCTGTTGTGTTAGGAAGGAGGACGGGAATGGTAAATGCTGACGCTACAGGCGGCAGTCTGTGTCTCAGAGAGAAAATTTATCCCAACCTTCCTTGGGGCCTTGACTCCATCTTCCCCCCAGAGCACCCCGCCAGTCACCCCGCCCTGTGGTGTCCTCCCACCCGGAGGCTGATCTTCCCCCTTCACACCTGCCCCAGGCCAATAGCCTCCTAACGGCTATTGAATGCTCCAGTGAGCCGTGATTGCACCACTGCACTCCAGCCTTGGTAACAGAGCCAGACCCTGTCTCAAATAAATAAAAATAAAAATAAAGGAAAGAAAGGGTGGCAACAGAAGTGGGTCCCATTGAACTTCAAGCCTTCAAGCTGCAGCCATGGCTGGACAGGTTGAACTAGCAGGCAGGAGCAGTCGCCATCTTGGCAGGGATTAATGACCCTGATCCATCATCAGGAGGAGGGAGTGGTGCTCTTATGCAGGGCGGGCAGGTGGAACATGTGTGAACACTGGTGATCTGTTTGGGTGCCACGTGTTACTCCCAGGTCCACCTGTGACATGAATGGACAAGTGCAGGAATAATCTGATATTATTCTCTATTAAATAATGTGCACAACAAATTTCTGGATTTTTATTAAAAGAGCATCTTCTCTGCTACGTGCAAATATATGATCTGAGAAATTCTGACCCGTGGACGTTAAAGTATAAAAAGGTTTCCTTGTCTCAGAACAATGTTAGAACAGACATCAACTCACTGCTTCTAGAAGAGCAGCCACTCCTTGATTTCACAAACTCAATAAACAGTCTCAGTTGTTGTTTAGTATCATTAGGAAGACCACTATTTTGCCAGAGGTTTCTAGAGCATGTCACAATGACATTGGATACCAAAGAAATGAGTAACAGGCTTGGTTATATGCAATGGCTACCCTCAACCCCCCAACTTCCTATCCAGTCAAATTCCCTCTGACCTGCTCTCTGCATCTGCCTCTCCAGAAACAGGGCAGACACAGGATTGTCAAAAGTGCTTGCTTCCACCCTCTCCCCCTAAAGGTGACTCAATAAGCAGCCCCTGCCCCGCCCAAGGGTCCCTACCACCTTTCCCTGGCTCTGGGTCCACTTTTCTGTACCTTGGACATGGGCATAACATGTTACCCATGAGGCACAGGATGAGTAGCAGGGGCAGCCCTGTGACCAGCTGCTGCAAGAGGGGCTGCTGTTTGGCTGGCTACTCTTATGCAGCTCTATGCAGTACAAAACAGCAGGAGAGAGAAGAATGGCAAGTGGAGGGGGAGGCAGAAAATAACAAGAACAAATGCACATATATGATCGTGGACTTGGGTTTTAATTTCCTTATGAGGGCTCCCGTGTCATGTAAAACTTATATTGAGTGTCTATGCTTTCCTCCTGCTAATCTATCTGACGTCAGTTTCAGTCTCAGACCCAGCAGGGACCCTAAGGGGATAGAGGTAAAGTTTTGCCTCCCCTACACAGTCATTGCCCACTCCCACCCTCATCTTGAGTTAACCTCTGATCTACTTTATGTCTACAGAGTTCCCTTTCCTGGCATTTCATATGAAGGGAATCACACTGTATGTGGTCTTTTGTGTCTGACTGATGTCTTTCTCTGAGTGTAATGTTTCTGAGGTTCATCACCATTGTGGCATGTGCCATTATGTTGTACCATTATGTTTTTATTCCTGAATATCACATTTTGTTTATCCATTCACCCACTGATGGACATTTGAGTAGTTTTCAGTTCAGAGCTGTTCAAATAATGCTGCTCTAAACATTTGCCTCTAAATCTTTATAAGGACATATGTTGTCACTTCTCTCGGCCTGCCTGCTCGTTACAGGTGTTTCAGGGATTCTGAAACATGTACTCCTCTTCATACACAAAATACTATCTTTGTGTCATTTCTCCCAGTCCATGGCTACTGGGGACCACCTGTATACTTCACCCCAATCACAGAAACAGAAGTCCAGTCTCTCTATGTTTTCAAAGGCCTCGTTCGATTTTCAAAGAGATTTTCAACTATTTTTTTTTCTTTTTCTTTTCTTTTTCTTTCTTTCTTTTTTTTTTTTTTGACAAGTCTCTCTCTGTGGCCCGTGGTGGAGCACAGTGGCGTGACCATGGCTCACTGCAACCTCGACCTCCCCGGCTCAAGTGACCCTCCATCTCATCCTCCTGAGTAGCTGGGACTATAGGCGCATGCCACCATGCCTAGCTTCACACGTACTTGCTTCCATCCTCTGCCCCTAATGGTGCCACGGACTCTCTTCTCAATAAGCACCCTCGGCCCATGGGTCTTTAGACTCAGCCTTGCTCACACGGATTCGCCATCTCCCTTCAGGCCTTTCTGCCTCAGCTTGCTGATTCTGTATTTTATAACCCCAGAAAGTGTTCTAAGATCCACTCAGCCACCAGCGTAGACATCTGGAGTTATAACTGTATCACTTGTTATCCAAATCCGTGTGGTCCCCAAGTTTCAGATATTGGTAGTGATAACTGAGGTCTTGAAAAACACATTTGCTTCTTCTCTCTCCCTCAGCCTCCCTCCTTCAGTCATCAAGCCCCAGAGCAGAACGCTTCCCAAACTCTGATGTGCATGTGCATTCTGGGGGAACCTTGTTAACATGCAGATTCTGACACAATAGGTCTGGAGCCAGTGATTCTGCACTTCTAACCCACTCCCAGATGATGTCAATGGTGCTGGTCTGGGGACCACACTGTGAGCAGCAAGACTGTAGCAAGATGCTCCTCTCTACTAAATATCCTTTTTAAAAAGGGGCATATGGGCTTGGCGCAATAGCTCATGCCTGCAATCCCAGCACTTTGGGAGGCCGAGTGGGGAGGATCGCTTGAGGAGGAGTTTGAGACCACCCACGGCAACATAGGTAGACCTCATCTCTACGAAAAAAAAAATTAAGAAAAATTAGCCAGGTGGGCAGGCATGGTGGCTCACACCTATAATCCCAGAATTTTGGAAGGCCAAGATAGGTGGATCACTTGAGGTCAGGAGTTCAAGACTAGCCTGGCCAACATGGTGACATTCTGTCTCTACTAAAAACACAAAAATTAGCCAGATGTTCACGCCTGTAGTGCCAGCTACTCAGGAGGTTGAGGCAGGAGAATCGCTTGAACCCGAGAGGCGGAGGTTGCAGTGAGCCGAGATCACATCACTGCACTTCAGCCTGGGCGACAGAGCAAGACATCGTCTCAAAAAAAATTAACCAGCTGTGGTGATGCACACCTATAGTCCCAGCTACTTGGGAGGCTGAGGCAGGAAGACTGCTTGAGCCAGAAAGTCAAGGCTGCAGTGAGCCGTGATCTCTTCACTGCATTCCAGCTGGGATGACAAAGTGAGACTGTGTATCAAAAAACAAAAAAACAGCCAGGCGCAGTGGCTCATGCCTGTAATCCCAACACATTGGGAGGCCAAGGCAGGTGGATCACCTGAGGTTGGGAGTTCGAGACCAGCCTGACCAACATGGAGAAACCCTGTCTCTACTGAAAATACAAAATTAGCCAGGCGTGGTGGCACATGCCTGTAATCCCAGCTACTACTAGGAAGGCTGAGGCAGGAGAATCGCTTGAATTCAGGAGGCGGAGGTTGAGGTGGGCCGAGATCATGCCATTGCACTCCAGCCTGGGCAACAAGAGTGAAATTCCATCTCAAAAAAAAAAAACACACACACACACACGGAAACAAAAAAGGAGCCACATGGAACACCAACTTTGCTGGCTGCTGCAGCCAAACAATCTCCCTTCCCCCACCAAGCCCACACAGATTGGCACAGTTCTGTTTCTGTTGCTATAAATGAAAGTTTTTGGTTGGTAACTGTGAAGAGGCCCAGGACGGAGAGAAAAGAATGGTGGGGCTGGGTAGCTGGTGGGGGTGGTCGAAGCAGTCAGAGAGGAGGCAAAGGAAAATAAGGAAACAAAATGGTATCTCTCTCCAAGCAGATCTCTTCAACTACCTGTGAAAACTGATGTGATGAAAAGGGGAATTTGAAGGAGCCATTCCAGAAGACAGGGCAAAAACGGAATCAGGGCCAAGAAAAACAGAAATAGCAGGATCTGGAGTTGAATAGGTGGAAAAGTTGAATAGGCTACTCTCCCCAGCTGGCAGGAAATCTAGCAGCCTTCTGGTGTCCAAAGACTGAAAACTTTAGAAGCACCTGGAATTGGCAGCCTTGGCATGGTCAGGTTGGCACCTCTGGCGGTGCTCAGGCTTCCCTGGCGGCATTGTGAGCAGTGGATGGTGTCGAAGGGCAGCCAGAGGAGGAATGGAACACATGCTCCTTGCTAACCACAGGGACAAGGCCACATTCACAGGTACACAAAGGTAGGTACACAAAGGTGGATATGTGATCAATCAAAGGTTTGAAAAACAGCCACAATACCAGAAGCCTCTTTTGCTTAAAAGAAAGGTTCAGAAATAGACCTAAGTATATATGAGGCCTTTATCATATGACAAAAGTGACATCTCAGACTGATGAGAAGATGGGCTACTCCATATATGATGCTGAGGCAACTGGTTAGCCATCTTAAAAAAATAAAGTTGGATGTGTAACTGAAATCACAGACTAGGACAAGTGGGTTAGGGATGCAAATGCAAAAGATCAACAGTTCAAAGGCCAATGGGGAAAGGATCTGAGCAGTCACCTCATAGAAAAGAAAATAGAAGATCTTAAGCATGCAAAAAGGTACACCACCTTATTGGTGTAAGAGATTCCACCAATTTTTTTTTCTTTTTCTTTTTCTTTTTTGAGACAGAGTCTGGCCCTGTCACCCAGGCTAGAATGCAATGGCATGATCTCAGCTCACTGTAACCTCCACCTACTGGACTCAAGCCATCCTCCCACTTCAGCCTCACAAGTAGCTGGTATGACAGGCCTGCACCACCATGCCCAGCTAATTTTGGTATTTTTTGTAGAGATGGGGTTTCACCAATGTTGCCCAGGCTGGTCTCGAACTTCTGGGCTCAAGTGATCTGCCTGTTTCAGCCTCCCAAAGTGCTGGGATTACAGATGTGAGCCACAGCGCCAGACCTTTTTTTGTTTTTTTCTTTTTTTTTTCTTTTTTTTTGAGACAGAGTTTTGCTCTTGTTATCCAGGTAAGATCTCGGCTCACCACAACCTCTGCCTCCCAGATATTAGAAACAAGTATTCGGTGCCGCAAAGAAAAACCACCACTTAAACAAAGAATTTCTCAGCAAGGCCCATTTACTTCTGCAGAAGCATACTGCTTGCATCTGACTGATCCCAAGAGCACAGCAGGCTGGGTAGAGCAGAGGTTTTTATCCCTAATGCAGTTCCTATTTCTGTTTCCTTTCCCCATTGGCTGAAGTCAGACAGCACAGTCTAAGCTGACCCGACTGGCTAATGCTTGAAATTGGATAAGGCCAATTAGGCAGGAATGGAGAGCTGCCCATTACTAACTAGGTGGGAAGAGTTGTTTACAGAGTAAGAGGTTTGCTAGTTACCCATTAAGCAGAGAAACAAGTGCTCACTCCAGATTAAGCAGGAAGGGCTATCTATGTACAGGGCAAGAAAGACCAAGGAAGCTTTGAAGAGGAACTTACTGTTTCTGGCAATTTTCCCCCTCTTGACTTTATAGTTCTTCCTCTTCAAATTTCTCTAACATATTTTGGCTTTGTTGCTCCTCTTGGTTGTCTAGAAGTAGTTGTTTATCTGAGTAGGGCGGGGGAGAATGGAGAGGGGTTTTTGTAAGAGCTGTTTCTTTTTCTTTTTTTTTTTTTTGAGACGGAGTCTCCCTCTGTTGCCCAAGCTGGAGTGCAGTGGCTGGATCTCAGCTCACTGCAAGCTCCGCCTCCCGGATTTATGCCATTCTCCTCCCTCAGCCTCCCGAGTAGCTGGGACTACAGGTGCCCGCCACCTCGCCCGGCTAGTTTTTGTTTTTGTATTTTTTAGTAGAGACGGGGTTTCACTGTGTTAGCCAGGATGGTCTCGACCTCCTGACCTCGTGATTCACCCGTCTCAGCCTCCCAAAGTGCTGGGATTACAGGCTTGAGCCACCACGCCCGGCCAAGAGCTGTTTCTATAAGCCTTTGTACAAATGCACAAATACAGGTATGACACAACCTACAAGAATGAGTACACTGGTAATAATTGCAAGGGAGGTAAAAATTGAGGTCACGAGTCCCTTCCATTTTCCAAACCATTTTTCCATGAGACCAGAGAACGGGTGTTCAAGAGATTCTCCTGCCTCAGCTCCCTAGTAGCTAGGATTATGGGCATGTGCCACACGCCTGGCTAATTTTGTATTTTTAGTAGAGATGGAGTTTCTCCATGTTGGTGTCAGGCTGGTCTCAAACTCCCGACCTCAGGTGGTCCACCTGCCTTGGCCTCCCAAAGTGCTGGGATTACAGGCGTGAGTCATCGCACCCAACTTGCTAAAAGATCTAATCCCAGCTACTCAGGAGGCTGAGGCAGGAGACTACCCTGAACCCGGGAGGTGAAGGTTGCAGTGAGCCAAGATCGTGCCATTGCATTCCAGCACTCCAGCCTGGGCGACAGAGCGAGACTCCGTTTCAAAAAAAAAAAAAAATTTTTTTTTGGTAGAATCTGGGTCTCCTTATGTTGCCTAAGCTGCTTAACCTGTGTCTCAAGGTTTCCTTCTGTAGGTAACCGTTGGGAGTTTGTAATGAGAAGAGCACTCAGCACACAGCCTAGGCCAAACAGTAAATGCTTCCTATTGTATTGTCTGCAGGCAACACAGTTGCTCAGGTGCTCCCATATCACAGCCAAGACCCCTTCGGGAGAAGCTAGTTGGATACTTGGACCCACATTGCAGACTACTAAGCCACTGTCGCCCCTCAGCTCCGTTTGTGCTCCCTCCACCCCAAGAGGTAGGCATTGGTGTTCCCACTTCCCAGGTGGGGAAGCTGAGAGTCCAGAGGTTAGGTAGTTTGTCCCCAGTCCCCACCGACAGGGCAAGGAGTGGGGCAGGGCTGTGACCCCCAGGGCGGCAGCCCCCTCAGGGCGTGATCTCACAGTTGGACTTCTCTCTGCAACCCCGGGAAGCGGGTGGGGGATGGCCAGGGTTTATTGGTTCCGCTTTTGCCTCCTACCCAGCCAGACTGCTTAAGCTCCACTCTTGTCAGTGATGGTTTTCCTAAAAGAACTCGGACCACTCTCCTCCAACTTCCTTCTGCAGACACCTCGTGATGCCCATGCCCATTTCACTTGGTCACTGTCTTGACCCCAGGTGGGTCCATCAGCTCATTGCAACCTAATTTTTGTGTTTTTACTAGAGACAGTGTTTCACCATGTTGGCCAGGCTGGCCTGGAACTCCTGTCCTCAGGTGATCTGCCCTCCTCCGCTTTCTAAAGTGGACAAGGACAGCATCTCTTTTTGCTGTCCTTTTACAAGCACGGTGGCTCACACCTGTAATCCCAGCACTTTGGGAGGCTGAAACGGGTGGATCACCTGAGGAGTTCGAGACTAGCCTGACCAATATGGAGAAACCCCCGTCTCTACTAAAAATACAAAATTAGCCAGGCATGGTGACACATGCCTGTAATCCCAGCTATTCAGGAGGCTGAGGCAGGAGAATCGCTTGAACTCGGGAGGCGGAGGTTGCAGTGAGCCAAGATCGCCCATTGCACTCCAGCCTGGGCAACAAGAGTGAAACTCTGTCTCAAAAAAAAAAAAAAAAAAATTTATAAAAAGAAAGAAAGAAAGGAGATACAGTATGCCCCATGAGATGCTGAAAGGGACTCACCTCTTTTGAGACTAAGCATTTAAAGCTGTGGCTCTGTTTGAAATGGAATGATTAGGAGAAAATGTGTTCTTAAAGAAATACACAGCAGTGCTGGCCAAATAAATGCTGTATGTGGAATGCACTGGGAGAAGGCCATGTCCATCTTGATGTGAGGACTTTTAATGCCTTGATTGTACTTGCCTGTATTATTCTATGTTGTCAGTGTGTCCTCTAATACCAGGTCCTCCATGATAAGTTGCGCCTGATCAGTAAGTATTGCCCTGGCCGGGCGCGGTGGCTCAAGCCTGTAATCCCAGCACTTTGGGAGGCCGAGACGGGCGGATCACGAGGTCAGGAGTTCGAGACCATCCTGGCTAACACGGTGAAACCCCGTCTCTACTAAAAAATACAAAAAGCTAGCTGGGCGAGGTGGCGGGCGCCTGTAGTCCCAGCTACTTGGCAGGCTGAGGCAGGAGAATGGCATAAACCCGGGAGGCGGAGCTTGCAGTGAACTGAGATCCGGCCACTGCACTCCAGCCCGGGCGACAGAGCAAGACTCCGTCTCAAAAAAAAAAAAAGAAGTATTGCCCCAGCTGCAAAGAGCCCTGATTCTCAAATGTGGTCTTGATCATGGTTACTGGTTGGCCCATATGAGAAAGTTAAAAAAAAAAAAACAAACAAAGAAAACGACATTGTCAGACTCTTTATTCTATCTGCTGAAGTGGCCTTCTTTTTATGGGATGGGGGTGGAAGGCTGCCTTCCATGGGTGTGTCCTCCACGATGACCTACCTGATAACAAAGGTACATGGATTTCAGATTGGCCTACAACAGCATTTGGCTTGTGGAGACAGTGGTTCCCTGGTGAAAAACTGCCATGATGTAAGGAACAGCCTGTCAGAGCGAGGCGGGGGTGCTGCGTGTTGGGGAGAAGCTCCACCTGCTGGCTGAGTCTGGCACATGAACCAGTCTGTGAGCGGATGGATGTGGGTTTAATGGGGTCAATTACAATAGGAAGGAGCCCACGTGGAGCCTGCATTCTCTGGGACAGGCCAAGGCCCAGATCCTACCTTCCCAGGTGGCTGGATGGGTCGTAGATGTACGAGCTGGACCCCTCATTTTCTGATTGCCCTGTGCTTAACGTTTCTGTACCTTTACCGAGGCTCTTTCCTTGGACTCCAGTGCCCAGACCCCTCCTTCTCCTGAACATGAATGCCTGTCCATGGAAATTCGAGTCTCTGTCTCTCACCCAGGCTGGAGTACAGTGATGCAATCTCGACTCACTGCAACCTCTGCCTCCCAGGTTCAAGTGATTCTTGTGCCTCAGCCTCCAGAGTATCTGGGATCACAGGTGAGCGCCACCACGTCTGGCTAATTTTTTGTATTTATAGTAGAGATGGGTTTCGACATATTGGCCAGGTTGGTCTCGATCTGCTGGCCTCAAAGTGATCTACCCACTTGGGCCTCCCAAACTGCTGGGATTACAGTTGTGAGCCACCATGCCCAGCCTGTCCCTGAAATTCTATTGAAATGTTCGATAAAGTTGTTTTGGTTTTCCCTTCTTGGCAAAGCCTGGTGTTTCTATTTTAGTGGACTTGCCTGGCACTGAGGACTGCTATAGTGGTCTTCAGAGGTTCCTGGTATCGACTGCTTGTGAAACCGCTTTTGCAAAATTATGACTGAGACAGTGAAAGAGATCTAACTTAACCAACCCAATCTTGCCTCTAACCAAATTGTCCTTATTCATTCCTGAGCATAGCCTGAACTAACTTTGGGAGAAGCTTGATTTATATTTTATTTTATAGTTTAAAACAAAGATGTTAACGGCTCTTTCCCAAGGCAGACCTCCTTCTTGCCTGGGGACTAGATTGCCTTTGGAGGACTAACATTAGCCACAAGATTAGAAATTATGGGCCAGGCTCACCCCTGTAATCCCAGCACTTTGGGAGGCCACAGCATGTAGATCACCTGAAGTCAGGAGTTTAAGACCAGCCTGGCCAACGTGGTGAAACCCCATCTCTACTAAAGAATACGAAAATTAGCCAGGTGTGGTGGCACATGCCTATACTCCCAGCTACTCAGGAAGCTGAGGTGGGAGGGTCGCTTGAACCTGGGAGGCAGTGTGGAGGTTGCAGTGAGCCAGGATCTCACCACTGCACTCCAGCTTAGGTGACAGAGTGAAAGTCTGTCTCAAAAAAAAACATTTTTTTTAAAAGAAATTATGGTTTAGGAGTCATGCAGCTGGAGGCTACAAGATTCTGACCCTCCCTAAACTGCTCCTAAGATCAGTGCTTGAGGTATTTTGCAGACCCTGCACTTGATGGATCAGCTGGCACCACCCAGATCGATTAACTGGCTCATCTGATCTTGTGGCCCCCACCGAGGAACTTAATCAGCACAAGGAGACAGCTCCAATTCCCTATGATTTCATGCCTGACCAATCAGCACTCCTGGGCTCACTGGCTTCCCCCCACCCACCAAGTTGTCCTTAAAAAGTCTGCTCCCCAAATGCTCGGGTAGACTGATTTGGGTAATAATAAAACTCCGGTTTCCCACACAGCCAGCCCTGTGTGAATTACTCTTTCTTTTTTTTATCTTTTTTGAGATGGAGTTTCACTTTCGTTGCCTAGGCTGGAGTGCAATAGCAGGATATTGGCTCACTGCATCCTCCACCTCTCAGGTTCAAGCGATTCTTCTGCCTTAGCCTCCCCAATAGCTGGGATTATAGACCCTTGCCACCACACCTCGCTAATTTTTGGTATTTTTAGTAGAGACAAGGTTTCACCATGTTGGCCAGGCTGGTCTCAAACTCCTGACCTTAGGTGATTCACCCGCCTCGGCCTCCCAAAGTGCTGGGATTACAGGTGTGAGCCACTGTGCCCAGCCAAATTACTCTTTCTCTATAGCAATTCCCCTGTTCTAATGAATCAGCTCTGTTTAGGCAGCAGGCAAGGCGAACCCATTGCGCATTACACTTGGACAGAGGTGACATCCCCCAGGTAGTGAGTGCAAAGAACTAATGCTGCAGCTGTCTTCCATGTATCTGCCACTCACTGTAGAACGACCCCGAAGTTCTGCATTTCTGCTCTGTGTGGGTCAGGCACAAGAAGCTTCATCTCTTATCCCATGTGTGATTCCCGAAACCTTGCTCATTTTCCTACCGTCCTCCCTATTCCCAGCCTCCTTTCTTCTTTTGCTCTATCCTCCCCTAAGGACACTGATTACTTTCCTTTCTCTGTTGGTTCCCCCCACCCCTCATTCCATTGTGCCTTGTGCCCATACCGCCCAATACCTCTCTTTATTGCTGTCATCTGTCCTGGTGGCCAGTCACTCTCATGCCAACACTTACTTATTCCTTGAAGGTTTTAGCTCCTGACTCAGTTTCCAACATAACTTCTGTCACCAATTAACACCCAGTTCCCCAGTTCCTTGACCTAGGCCTTACCTACCCCAGCCACTCACTTCCCTGGTCTAAGTCTAGATCTTGTCATTGCCAATGCCATAACGCCATCCACCATCCACTTCCAGGGTCACACTCTCCAATCACCTTCTACCATCCCTCCCTCTGTTACTCTGTGGTACATGTTACTCCACTCCCCCACCCCCCATACCCTTTCGTGTTTCTTTACTCTTTAATTCTTACACCTCTTTTTTTTTTTTTTGAGACGGAGTCTCAATCTGTCACCCAGGCTGGAGTGCAGTGGTACGATCCTCTCACTGCAACCTCTGCCTCTCAGGTTCAAGCGATTCTCCTGCCTCAGCCTCCTGAGTAGCTGGGATTACAGGCATGCACCACCATGCCTCGACAATTTTTGTATTTTTAGTAGAGACACAGTTTCACTATGTTGGCCAGGCTGGTCTCGAACTCCTGACCTAGTGATCCACCCGCCTCAGCCTCCCAAAGTGCTGGGATTAAGGCGTAAGCCACTGCGCTCGGCCTCTTCAAGATTCTTAAGTCATTTTGGGAATCAATGAATTAACTACAGAAGATTTCCCAGGATGATGAAACAGCAAGTCATTTCAAGATGCAAAAGAAGTAAGACCGCTAAGATCCCACAATGTATCTTGGATTTTGGGAAAGAAAAAAGCAGCCCCAGAAGTGGGTCTGGGATTCACAGCCAGGCCATACCCCATGTCCTGGCTAATAGCATCGACTGCTGCTAATTTAGCCAATTACGGAGGGGGAGGGGGGGGAGGGGAGGGGGAGGGGGAGGGGGAGGGGGAGGGGGAGGGGAGGGGGGGAGGGGAGGGGAGGGGGAGGGGGAGGGGGAGGGGAGGGGGAGGAAAGAATAGCCTCATAGAGTTCTTCGTGTCTTTTTCGTTCTGGGTTTTTCCTCCTGAAGGGCAATGAAGCCGAAGGAGCTTTCCCAAGATCCCAGTGATTTACAGGCTCTTTTCTGTTCAGTGGTTGGCAGAAAGGGCACGGCGCGTCTGGGGCGGGGCATGCAAATTTTAAATGGCTGTTTCGCTCGGGAGTTATGGGAGCAAAAAAGGAAAGTGAATATCCTCCGAAATAGTAACAATATACTTAGGGAAGTTTTAAAATTTGGATAAAGATACACTGTTTCAACGTAGGAGGGGGAGTTATTGAGGGTGATATCTGTCACCCTGAGCTGAGGATGTGTGGAGAAGGGGTGCAATGGACGATAGACAATAGCTTGAGCTTTTTGTTCTACTCATCAAGCATTAAAGCTTTACTTTGTGATTAGAGTGCGTTTACAGTGTTCGTTTTGCTTTAATTTTTTTGTCTTTTTTTTTTTTTTTTCTTCCCTCCTTTGGTTGTCTGCCCTTTATAAAAGCAGGATTATCGGTGTATTTTCTTGTGGTCGTCGGCAGCGACAAGTTCTCAACGTGTGGTCTTCGCAAAAGCGACAGTGTCCTAGCGTTTGGGTTGGACCTTCGGCATCTCAGAAGACATTGTTACGTCGCCGGGTAAGCCCTGTCGTCACGGTCTGTTAGCACCCTTGTATTTAAGTTCACCGTGTGTTTCTTACTTTTGCGCGTTTACATCGGTTCTTTTGGGCCTGTCGGCGCCGCTATGTTTACATTGGCCGCCCCTGCTTTACGCTTGCACGTTTACGTCGGATCTTTGGCGTCTATTAGCGCCTCTGTTTTTACATTGGCCGCCCGTGCTTTACGTTTGCACGCTTACGTCGGATCATTGGCGTCTATTAGCGCCGCTGTTTTTACATTGGCCGCCCGCGCTTTACGTTTGCACGTTTGCGTCGGATCATTGGCTATTAGCGCTGTTGTTTTTAAGCTGGCCGCGCGTGCTTGGGAGAGCTTAGTTGCTTTCGGTTTCACTTCGTTGCGGCGTGACGATCATTGAGTTAAAGGTTACTGCACTCATATCGGTCTCCATCAGTGTCCGTAATCTGACTGCTCTTTGCTACTACTTGGTTTTCTCACATACAGTATGCGGATTGTTCTATTTCAGTTCAGCGCCCGTACTTTACTATCTCAAGTAGGACGGCTTTTTTATTTACGTGTCTCCATCCAAGGCAGTATAAACACTTTTCTATTCAAGTTAACCGCATGTGTTTCACTATCCAGAGTCGGACTGCTTTTCGATTTACGTGGCTCTGTGGGATGCGGTATGAAGATCGCTGCATTCAAGTTTGCCGCCTCTACTTAACTGTGCAGGATCTGACAGATCTGTATGACAGATGTTGCACTCGTTTTCTGCGGCCACGTTACTATCCAGTCTATTTTTTCCATTAACGTGGCTGAGTCATATGTAGTATGAGTGTCAGAGGCGTTGGAACCCGAAGCGACCCCATTTTGAATGAGGGCTAGAAAAATGAGGCCGGGATTTACGGGCGTGCTTTCTCTGAAGGATATTCCTAGCTGTCAGATGTTTACGGTTAAGGGAACAAATTAACGTTTACTAAAGAGACCCGAGTGTCCAGATAGCTGGATATCTGGAGAACAAAGGCGTTCCTAATTTTGCTTTAAAAATAGTAATAGGGATTCTTGCAAAATATAATAATTAAAATTAATCCTTTATCACAAACCCTTGTAGCAGAGCACCTCTCCCCATGTATACGAGCATTGTACCTAGGGTGGATACGTTCCTTCTGTTAGTTTCGGGAACGTCCTACTCTGTCTTTGGAGTAGCTGTTCTTTCACTTTACTTTCTTAATAAACTTGCTTTTGTTTTGCACCGCGGACTTGCCCTGAGTTATTTCTTGCGCGAGATCCAAGAATCCTCTCGGAGTCTGGATCGGGGCCCTTTTCCTGTGACATATTTCTGGCGACCACAGATGGGACTATAGTGCTTTGGGTAAGTGTTGGGGCCCTATAACATATTTCTGGCGAACGACGGAAGGGACTATACTGAAGAAACTCACCCAACCCAAAGGAAGTAGACTGCAGCACTGATTGGACGACTTTGGGTAAGTGGTGGAGTGCCCAGGTAAAGAATGGGATTGGGTTAGAGGCCCAACTTAGTGGAGTTAGAGTCTTTCCTAAAAGAGAGTGGGTTAGAGGCCCCTCTTAATAAAAGGCAAGGATGCTTGACCTCGGGTTAGAGGCCCAACCTAGGAGGGTTAGAGGCCCCTCAGTAAAGTCCCTCTCGGCTAAAAAATAGGTTTCACACCGCAAGCTATGCTCTTAGTATTAATCTGCCTCGTTCTCCTTGTCTTGGTTGCTGTCTCCGTTTCACTGTCATTTTCAGGAGACTTCATTTCACTGGCCTTAGGGATTTTACCTTATTCTTCTCCTGTGTCCTTCCCGATTTCTGTCCGTTTGCTTGTGAAACACTGAGAACAAAAAGTATTGGAGGACCCGTCTCTAAAATTGCTGATTGAGATTTGGTGTTTAACAACTATGAGCAATTAGATAGATATGGTTCTGTTTTGTTGCTGCTATGCTAAGTGTGACTGAGAAGCATTACGATGGAAATCAGGGGACTTTTCTCCTTGCTGTTTTGTTTCATTTTGCACACTAAAAAAGCTCCTTTATGGCTAAGTGTGGTGTCTCACGCCTGTAATCCCAGCACTTTGGGAGGCTGAGGTGGGCCAATCACCTGAAGTCAGGAGTTCAAGACCATCCTGTCTAACACGGTGAAACCCCATCTCTACTAAAAATACAAACATTACTCGGGTGTGGTGGTGTATGTCTGTAATCCCAGCTTCTTGGGAGGCTGAGGCAGGAGAATCGCTTGAACCTGGGAGGCGGAGTTTGCAGTGAGCTAAGATTGCACCACTGCACTCCGGCAGCCTTAGCAGCAGAGCAAGACTGTCTTAAAAGAAAAACAAAAAAACTTTCCTTTCTTGGATTCGGGCAAACCGGCTTTGCTTTGCTTTTCCAATCCATACTGCTGCTATTGTTTGCTCTGGTTGTTCTTATCTAAATCCTCTTCATTTATTTTGCCTTATTTGACATTTTTGTCAAAGTCCATGTTGTGGTTTATCTAAGATTCATGGCTCAGCTCACTTGCGTTATTTGGATAATGTGAATCATATTTGATGAGAGGAAAAGAAGAAAAATATCTAGACATAGTAGGTGATCCTTTCATGCAAGCCCTGCCGTGGTTCAGCGGGCATTTTTGGGTGGAGCAGAACCTCCTTGTGTCAGTTCTGAAGATTCAGATGTGTCAGTTCTTTCTCCCTCTAGTGCACCTGAAAGTTCCTGAGAACCCTTCGTCCCTTCTCCTTACCCAGCTAGTCCCACTCTATACCCACCACTCCCCACGGAACTCAGCCCAGTGAGTACTACTCATAGTGGGGCCTCCTATCAACCTCTAAGGGGAAATCTTTGTCCACTTAGAGAAGTGGCAAACTGGGAAGAGGGCACTGTGAGAGTACACATTCCCTTTTCTACGTCTGATTTGCCTCTATATATAGAGAAGGTTGGTAATTTCTCTGCAGATCCAGGACAATTTATAGATAAGTTTGAGAAATCAACTCTGACCTATAGTTTAACTTGGCAGGATCCGCATGTTTTGTTGTCTCTGTGTTGTACAGTAGAAGAGAAACAATGCATTTTGGGGACAGCTAGGACCCATGCAGATGACGTATTGGCTCGCAACCCAAACCATATGATTTATCAGGCAGGAAGTATAGCAGTTCTAGATCAAGATGCAGAGTGGAACTATCAAAGGGGCAGTGAGGACTTGGGGAGGAGAGATCATATGGTCACGTTTGTTGGAAGGGATGAAGAAATGTATGAAAAAGCCTATTAACTATGAACAGGTTAAGGAAGATTCTCAGGATAAAGATGAGAATCCAGCTTTATTTCAAGGGCATTTAGTTGAAGCAATCAGGAAGTATAATATCCTGCCTCAAAGGAAGGACAAACCCTTTTGGGAAGACATTTTATAACCCCATCTGCCCCTGATATCCACAGGAAACTACAAAAAGCAGCTATGGGAGCCAGTGTGGTGTCTCAGGCCTGTAATCACAGCACTTTGGGAGGCTGAGGCGGTGGATCACTTGAGGTCAGGAGCTCAAGACCAGCCTGGCCAACATGGCGAAACCCTGTCTCTACTAAAAATACAAAAATTAGCCGGGCGTGGTGACAAGTGCCTGTAATCCCAGCTACTTGGGAGGCTGAGGCAGGAGAATTGCTTGAACCCATGAGGTGGAGGTTACAGTGAGTCCAGATTGCTCCATTGTACTCCAGCCTGGGAGACAGAGCGAGACTCTGTCTCAAAAAAAAGGCAAAAAAACAAACAAAAAAAACCAAACAACCCACTATGTGGCTATATGTCCCTAGACTCCTATGAAACAGCTTTTGGATATGGCATCTTTAGTTTTTAATAACAGGGGCAAAGCAGAGGAAGCAGAAAGAGGAGCAAGAAGGACCTCCCACAAGGTGCAGCTCTTGGCTACAGCCTTAAGCTCACCTCCCACATAGAGTTTCTCTCCTGACTCTTGGACTGAACAAGGGAAGCTGAAAGGGGAAGCCCAAAGCTGGGTGTCCAAGTCAGCGTGCTTTGGGCATGAATCAGTGTGCACACTAAGGAAACTGGTCATTGGAAGAGGGATTGCCCAGTCTTCCTCCAAAGGGAGATGTTAGTTCCAGGGCCATGACTACAACAAATGTCATGCCCAGAGTTAGGGTGCACCCCTTGATGAGGTCTGAGAGGAGTGGGTGGATAGATGAATAGCTGAAAGAACACTTGGGGGACTGTAGGCAGGTGAAATGTAGTTTTATTCAGCAGCTCTCTTCATCAGCAGTTCTCTCACACTAGCTCTTTTATATTGTTCGCCTTTATCTCGGCTGTCTGCTGTGACTCTTTGACTCCTCTCAGCAGCTGGCTCCTACGCACAGCTGCACAACTGGCCTGCAAGGCCAGCCAGCTCTAAGATTAGTAGCTTAACTTTTCTCTTTGGGCACAAGCCAAGTCATGTCCTGGCTCACCTCTGTCCATCCGCCAGCCAGTCATTCTCCCTTACAGGGGTCAGTAGCTTCAGTCTCTTTCTGGGTACCTGTGCCTGCACAAGAGCCATGTTGAGCCATGTTGAGCCACGTTGAGCCCCTGTGCACAGTGTCAGCAGGGCAGTTATACCTTTTACAGACGGTAGTGGTGTAGAGCCAAGTATGAGCTTACACAAACAGGTTATATATATAACAAGTGGAGGTGAGCGCCTGTGCACCAGTCTCACTGAGTCATGCAGGCCTGGATATCTGCCTCGGGCTATTCCTTGACCAAAGCACATCCATGTACCTTACAGCAGCCATCTGCACCCAAACCAGATTGCCAAAACAACCAGGCAAGCCCAAGAGTGACGGGGCCCGAGACCTTCTACTACACCTCGTTGGACAACTAGCCATATCTTCTGAGAAGCCTCAGATAACCCTTGACATGGCAGATAAGAATATTAACTTCCTTCTAGAATGCATACTCTGTTTTGACCCATTATAATGGGCCTCTGTCACCCCAAAACTGTATGGTCAAGGGGATAGATAGACAAGCCCATAGACGCCATTTTACCTATCCTTTAAGCTTCTCTTCAGGGACTTTGGTTTTCTCCTGAATGCCCCACCCTTGTTGGGAAGGGATTTATAAACTCAGCTGCAAACAGTAGTATGTTTTGGAAATCACAAGGCAGACAGAAATTACTTCCTCTCCTTTCCTGTGAATAAATACCAGGCTTTGTTGCTGGATGCTCCTGATAGAACACTTAAAGTATGCCAGATTTTAATCCAGCTACCTACTTGCCTGAACCCACAGGCACCCCAGATCGTTCTTGGATACAAGTTATGGAGCAAGTTTACTCCAGCCGTCCACATTTAAAAATGAGCCTCTGGATAATCCCGAAGGAGAATGCTTTACAGATGGAAATAACTTTGTGCACCAGGGAAACAGAAAAGCTGGGTGTGCTGTTGTCAGTCAGCACAAGTTAATTGAATCTCAGGCCTTAACCAGCTTCTACGTCACCTCAAAAGAGAAAATTAACAGCTTTTTTTTTGAGATGGAATCTGGCTCTGTCGCCCAGGCTGGAGTGCAGTGGCCGGATCTCAGCTCACTGCAAGCTCTGCCTCCCGGATTTACGCCATTCTCCTGCCTCAGCCTCCCGAGTAGCTGGGACTACAGGTGCCCGCCACTCGCCCGGCTAGTTTTTTGTATTTTTTAGTAGAGACAGTTTCACCGTGTTAGCCAGGATGGTCTCAATCTCCTGACCTCGTGATCCGCCCGTCTTGGCCTCCCAAAGTGCTGGGATTACAGGCTTGAGCCACCGCACCCGGCCCTTTTTTTTTTTTGAGACAGAGTTTTGCTCTTGTTGCCCAGGTTGGAGTGCAGTGGCACAATCTCGGCTCACCACAACCTCCACCTCCCAGGTTCAAGCAGTTCTCCTGCCTCAGCCTCACAAGCAGCTGGGATTACAGGCATGCACCACCACATCTGGCTAATTTTGTATTTTTTATTAGAGATGGGGTTTCTCCATGTTGGTCAGGCTGGTCTCGAACTCCCAACCTCAAGTGATCCGCCCACCTCAGCCACCCAAAGTGCTGGGATTACAGGCATGAGCCACCATGCCTAGCCTGAATTAATAGCTCTTAATAGAGCCCTGCAATTGGGAAAGGACTTAAGAATTAACATTTATACTGGTTCTAAGTATGCCTTTCTGGCATTTCATGCTCATGCTGCTATCTGGAAGGAACGGGGCCTTCTAACTGCTAAGGGTTCCCCTATAAAACATCACTTATAAATTTGGAATCTACTGGATGCTGTTTTGCTGCCCAAGGAAGTAATGTAATCCATTGCAGAGAACATCACAAATGAGACTGGTGTGGCTAAGGGAAACTCCTTTGCAGATGCAGCTGCTAAGGCAGCAGCATTAAAGGAGCCAGTTGGACCTGTTGGCATGTTAGTGCCCTGAGCCATGATAATGACAGAACCTAGGTATACTGAAGAGGAACAAGAATGGGCTAAAGGTCAGGGTTTAATTCAAGATCCTTCTGGCTGGCTCATTAATGACAACAAGCTGTTACTACCAGGTGCTAATCAGTGGAAAATAGCTAAGTGTTTGCACGACTCTACTCATCTGGAAGGAGATTCCCTGTTTCAATTAATGCCCACACTTTTTGTAGGAAAAGACTTACTTAAAACGGTAAAGCAGGTAACTCAGGCCTGTGACCTATGTGCCCGGAATAACCCAAATAACCAATCTTTACCTCCTCCTCTGATAAGGCCTGTTCAGCATAGGGGAGTGTACACTGTTGAAGACTGACAAATAGACTATACCCAGATGCCCCTATGTAAAAAGTTTAAATATTTATTATTATTCATTGACACCTTTACTGGTTGGTTCAGGCTTTTCCTACCTGGTCTGAAAAGGCAATTGAAGTTTCTAAACTCCTGTTAAAGGAAATCTTAGATTTGGGCTGCCTAAGAGTTTACAGAGCGATCATTGGCCATCTTTCACAGTGACAGTTACCCAAAATGTATCTTCAGCCCTAGGAATTCAGTACCGCCTTCACTTGGCATGGAGGCCACAGTCTTCAGGGAAAGTAGAAAGAGGTAATCAAGCTCTAAAAAGGACTCTTGCTAAACTATGCCAGGAGACATCAGAAATCTTGCTGTCTTTATTACCTGTAGCCTTATTATGGGTTCGAGTGGCCCCTAAGGGAAATCTACTGCTCACCACTTTTAAAATTATGTATGGAAGGTCTTTCTTAACTACAGACCTCCTAATAGACATAGATACTTTCAAGCTACAGAATTATGTGATCAACTTAGAATAAGTGCAAAATGCATTCCTTAAATATGGAAACCAAAGACTCCCTTCCCCTACTAAGAAAGAGACTTGTTACAACCCAGCCAGGAGATTGAGTCCTATTAGAAACTTGGAAGGAAGTATTCCCAGCAGATCAACTTTCCCCAAAATGGAAGGGACCCTACCTACCAAGTTCTCCTCAGTACGCCAGCTATAGTTAAACTTCTGGGAATAAACAGCTGGGTCCACTTATCTCAAATGAAACCTGTCTCTTATGAAGTCCCACAATCTGGTGGAACAGAAGAGCCTGATCCCGTTTATTCCTGTGAGCCAAGCAGTGACCTCTGACTCCTGTTCAGAAGAAATGAAAGGGATGGGTAACATAAAGATACGGATTGGGATTCTACTTTTGGGTAGAAGTTGGAATCATGCAGAGAGTAACTTATTTATTGAGTGGGCATAGACTTTAGCCTTTCTACGTAATCAAACTGTTGGGTATGTGGACATTTTAACAGCAGCCCAAGGGGAAACATGTGCTTTGATCAAAATCAAATGTTGCATATATGTTTTTGACTATTCACATACTATTACCCAGGCTATGAAAGCTTTAGACGCTCATATCTCTGCCATTGGTGTGCTGTCAGTTGACCCTATATTGGCTTGGTTTCAACAACTGCCCAGTTCTTGGAAAGACTTCCTGTTTAGTTTACTTGGCATAATTTTACTTATTTTGCTTTGCTGCTGTGGAAAATATTGTGGTTGAGCTCTTTGTGCAGGAATGCAAGACAAGCTCACTTAATGCTTTCTTAAATTGGACACTTACTAATCTTCCAGATACCACCTTTCATCAGAACTCAAGAGTTATGAACGACCTTCACCATACCAACGCTCTCTGAGCTTTTCTCTACCCCGAATGCAAGAGACCCTCATAGTTTGGCAGCAATATCATTGTCCCAATTCAGCCTGAAGAAGCTACACAAGACAGATCTTCGTCCCTCTGCAACGCTTAGGATTAAGGGTCCTTTTGTAAAGGGAGTGGGGAGATATGTCAGAGGTGTTTGAACCAAAGAGACTCCATTTTGAGTGAGGACTAGGAAAATGAGGCTGGGACTTTCTGGGCTGGATTACAGGCTTGAGCCACCGAGAAAGTCAGGCATTCCTAGCCTTTAGATGTTTATGGTTAAGGGAACAAATTAATAACGTTTACTAAACAGACCCAGATGTGGCCTTGTCCAGATATCTCGAACCTGAAGAACAAAGGCATTCCTAATTTTGCTTCAAAGATGATAATATCGGTTCTTGCAAAATATAGTAATTAAGAACGTTAATCTTTTATCACAAACCCTTGTAGCAGAGCACATCTCCCCATATATACAAGCATTGTACCTAGGGTAGATGTGTTCCTCCTCTTTTGGGAACGTCCTGCTCTGTCTATGGAGAGGTTTTTGTTTGTTTGTTTGTTTGTTTGTTTTGAGACGGAGTCTTGCTTTGTCACCCAGGCTGGAGTGCGCAGTGGCACGATCTCGGCTCACTGCAACCTCCACCTCCCGGGTTCACACCATTCTCCTGCCTCAGCCTCCCCAGTAACTGGGACTACAGGCGCCCACCGACCACGCCCGGCTAATTTTTTGTATTTTTAGTAGAGACGGGGTTTCACCATGTTAGCCACGATGGTCTCGCTCTCCTGACCTCGTGATCCGCCTGCCTCGGCCTCCCAAAGTGCTGGGATTACAGGTGTGAGCCACTGCGCCCCACTGGAGTAGCTGTTTTTTCACCACTTTGCCTTCTTAAAAAACTTGCTTTTACTTTCCACTGCGGACTCACCCTGAATTCTTTCTTGTGTGAGATTCAAGAACCCTCTTTTGGGGTCTTGACTGGGGCACCTTTCCTGTAACATGATTGCTGCATTCAAGTTTTCTATGTGTATGTTACTATCCAGTCTGACTTCTTTTCGATTCACTTGGCTCACTCAAATGCAGTATGAAGATCGTGCCTTCAGTGTCATGGTGTGTATGTCACTATTAGAAGTCTGACCACTTTTCAATTCACTTGGCTCAATCAGATGTGGTATGAATATTGCTACATTCATGTTCGTCACGTGTACGTCACTATCTAGAGTCTAACTACATTTCAGTTCACCTGGCTCAGAGGGCAATGAAGAGCCTGTCATTTAAGTTTATGGCATGTACTTCGCTCTCCAGAGTCTAATTTTCGATTCACTTGGCTCAGTTAGATGTAGTATGAAGATGACTGACTTTGAGTTACCACGTGAACATCACTCTGCTGAGTCTATTTTTTGATTCACCTGGCTCAGTAGATATGGTATGAAGATCACTGCTTTCACGTTTACCACATGTATATCACCAGAGTCTGACTTATTTTCCATTCCCTTGGCTCAGTCAGTGTGGGCAGAAAACCACCCAGGTGCCGAGGAAAGAGACTGAAGGCACAAGCTGTTCCAATATAATAAAATAGGATAAAAGAAAGTTATATTAGACATATGATATAGAGTATATATATGGATATTATTATTAGTTTTTAGTATTAATCTTTGTTATTATGACTGAGGAAAAATCAGGCCATACAGAGTCAGGAGCTGAAGGGACATTGTGAGAGGTGACCAGAAGACGAGAGTGTGAGCCCTCTGTCACACCCAGATAAGGGCCGCTTGAGGGCTCCTTGGTCTAGCGTTAGCGCCAGTGCCTGGGAAGTCACCCATTACTTAGCAGACCAGGAAAAGGAGTTTCCCTTTCCTTGGGGGAGTTAGAGAACACTCTGCTCCACCAGCTCTTGTGGGGGGCCTGACGTTAGCCAGGCGTGCCCGCAGTCATCTGGAGGCTTAAATGGCTCCCTGTGGTGCTGTGCTTCAGTGGTCATGCTCCTTGTTCACTTTCATGTTCCGCCTGTACGCCTGGTGCCTCTTTTAAGTTCCTAGAAATAGCAGTAGCAAAATTAGTGAAAGTATTAAAGTCTTTGATCTTTCTGATAAGTGCATAGAAAAAACGCTGATGTATGCTGTCCTCCCCCTCTGCTTCGGCTACCACAAAGGGAAAGGCCCCCTGTCACATGGACACGTGACTTGCTTGACCTTGTCAATTACTTGGGATGACTCACTCTCCTTACCCTGCCCCCTTGCCTTGAATACAATGCATAGCAATGCATCCAGGCATTCTGGGCCACTATTGGTCTCCGCGTTTTGGTGGTAGTGGCTCCCTGGGTCCAGCTGGCTTTCATATTCTCTTTGTCTCGTGTCTTATTTTTCTATGATCTCTCATCTCCACACACTAAGAGAAAACCCACAGGCCCTGTAGGGCTGGACCCTACGCCTGGCGCCCAATAAGGATTTCTCTCTCACTGTGTGAAGGTGCACCTTGAGCGCGGAACTCAGTGGAAGACTACTGATGACAGATTCCTGAGGATTGTGGTCAATAAGCTTGGTGGTAAGCTTGGGCACTCAGAGTATCCTGGGGACACCACAGGACAGGCCAGTACCAAGTACTCGGCTTATTTAAACTTTATAAAAACTCTCCATAAAGAAGGAGGTGTAAAAAGTATCTACTGATAAGTTAATTGAACTGTTTGAGGTTGTAGATCTTCTTTGCCCTTGGTTTCCTGCTAAGGGAACTTTAGAATTTAAAGATTGGGATGAGATTGGCAGACAATTCAAAATTGCTCATAAAGGGGAACTTATTCCACCCACAATTTGGTCAATCTGGGCTTCAGTTCGCTCTGTCCTAGACTCCTTACAGACTCAGGAGGACAACATGGAGACTGATCCCTCTTTCCTCTCCTCTGAGGAGGTTGAGGAAGTTCTCAGTTCTCTTTCCCTGAGGATACTGCAGATTGAGGCCGTGATTCTACAGACGGACCTCCACTCTGATATTCCTTTGGTGCCACCACCTACACCAGAGCCTACCATGCCCCAGTTATCACTTTATGATGAACTTTTAACTGATCTGCATGAGCTTCTTTCCCCCAACCAGCAAAATCCAGCTGACAGATATTATCAACAGCCATTGCAGCTGGACCTTCCTACCTTTCCTTAAACTCTCAACTCTCCAGCTATGCAGATAGAAAATGAGATGATACAGCCTGAAAAAGAGGCTATAACTATGTTTTCATGCAGCCTGGTACAAAGGCTCCAATTTCTACACAGTCCGGTGAAGAGGCTCTTCATTTTCGGCCTGGTAATGAGGCCCTCAACCCTATCTCTGTTCAGCCCTGCTGTGGGGCTCTCAACTTTCCACCTGTTCAGCCCAGTTATGAGGCCCTCAACCCTATCCATATTCAACCTATTTTTCCACCTCTCACTTCTGGTTCTGTTTTGACAAGTCAGGCTCCCTTGAAGCCTGGACCTCTCTTGGTAAATCAGGCTGCCTTGAAGCCTGGGTCTCTTTCGGAAATCAGGCTCCCTTGAAGCCTGGGTCCCTTTTGGCAAATCAGGCTCCTTGAAGCCTGGGTCTCTTTCGGCAAATCACACACCCTTGAAGCCTGTGTCTTTTCCAACAAATCAGGCTCCCTTGAAGCCTGGTCCACAGTTACCATGGCAGCCTGGATTTCAGGCCAATGAAAGACCTGCCCAGCAGGTAATCTTGTCTCATCCTGACCTACAGGTTCTAAACTCTTCCTGCATTCAAAATTCCAACTTTTTTCTGCTTCCGTCCGGTCGCTACTGCGGTTGCCAGTACCACCATTGCCGCTCATAAGCAACAAGCTATATACATCCCTGAAAATGACACTTCTCTTATGAGGGCTATAGCTCAGGCAGGAGAATATGGGGATCCCAAAGCCTGGCAATTTCCTGTAATTTTACAGCCTCCAATACCCACCATCCCAGTGGCACAAAATCAGCCACACAGCCTGCTGATCCTGCTCAGCAGGCGGCTGATCCCATGGTCCTTCAAGATCAACAGCCTGAGAATTAAGTCCCTGGTCTTGACAATCAGGCTGCTCAGGAAAACAATCAGGCTGCACAACTGCTTGCCACCGGGGCACAGTTCCTGGTATTCCAGCAGTTCAGGCAGTAGTTCAACCTGAGCCTATACATTCAGGCCAGGTTCAGCTACGCCCTGCTACTTGGGAAAGTTTTTCTTTTTTCTCTTTCTCCTTTTTTTTTTTGAGACAGAGTCTTGCTCTGTCACCCAGGCTGGAGTGCAGTGGCACGATCTCAGCTCACTGCAACGTCCTCCTCCTGGGTTCACACCATTCTTCTGCCTCAGCCTCCTAAGTAGCTGGGACTACAGGCACCTGCCACCATGCCCAGCTAATTCTTTTTTGTATTTTTAGTAGAGACAGGGTTTCTCTGTGTTAGCCAGGATGGTCTCGATCTCCTGACCTTATGATCCACCCACCTCGGCCTCCCAAAGTGCTGGGATTACAGGTGTGAGCCACCACGCCCAGCCAAGTTTTTATTTTAAATTCCTCAAAGATTTCAAAGCACCAGTGAAGCAGTATGGCACCACCTCCCCTTTTGTCCATTCCAAATTAAAAGCCCTAGCAGAAAATAAACACTTGGTGCCCTATGGAAAATTTTAGCAAAGTCAGTCTTATCTAAATCGTAATATTTACAATTCAGGACTTGGTGGGTTGATGCTGTCTGTCCAGGAATGCATTCGTCTTAGGGCACTAATCCTCCTGTTAATGTTACGGCCAACCAATTACTGGCAATGGGCCAGTGGGCTGCAATTCAAAACCAAACTATACTAAATGATGAGGTTATTGAACAATTACAAAAATGTTGCCTGGACGTTTGGGACAAAATTCAAGATGATGGCAAAGTATGCCCATCTTTTATGGCTGTCAGACAGGGACAACATGAACCCTATCCAGACTTTATTGCCCATCTTCAAGACGCAGCAAAACAAGCTATCCCTGATAGCCACGGCCTTGTTGTAGAACTTTGGCTTACAAACAAGTAAATCCAGACTGTCAGGCGGCTATTTGCCCCGTTAAAGGCAAAATTCCACTAGGGGTGATGTACTCACCTCATACATTAAAGCTTATGAAGGCGTGGGGGAAACTGAATGCAGCAATGGTCATAGCACAAGCCATGGTCTCTATTCGAATGCCTGGACAATTTCCTGGCAAATGCTTTCCATGCGGCCAACCGGGACGTTCTTTTTTTTTTTTTTTTTTTTTTTGAGAGGGAGTCTCGCTCTGCCGCCCAGGCTGGAGTGCAGTGGCCGGATCTCAGCTCACTGCAAGCTCCGCCTCCCGGGTTTACGCCATTCTCCTGCCTCAACCTCCTGTGTAGCTGGGACTACAGGCGCCCGCCACCTCGCCCGGCTAGTTTTTTGTATTTTTTAGTAGAGACGGGGTTTCACCATGTTGGCCAGGATGGTCTCGATCTCCTGACCTCGCGATCCACCCGTCTCGGCCTCCCAAAGTGCTGGGATTACAGGCTTGAGCCACCGCGCCCGGCCCAACCGGGACGTTCTAAAAGAGATTGTCCTCGTCGTACAGGCCGCCATCCTTTTCAACATGGACAACCAAAATTTTTTCAACAACAAGCCCCACCTTCTACTGTATGCCCACGATGCCGAAAAGGAAATCACTGGGTGGTTCAATGCCACTGAAAATTTGATATTGATGGCAATCCCTTACAGTCACTTCACAACTAGGGAACTGGGAAGAAGGGCCGGTCCCAGGCACCTCCAAACAATGGGGCATTCCTCAACTTCCAGGTAGCTTTCTGCCAGATGAGTGCCTTTCCGGCCCAATCCATTCAACCTACACCCCAATTCCCACTTCAGCAATTTGTGCCACAGGATTTAATGGCTCTGCCCCAACACGAATCTCAGTACAGTGCTTGTCCCCCGCCACCACAGGCTCAGCAGCAGTAGTAGATCTTTGTTGCACAAGAGGTATTTCTCTGTTACCCGGAGAGCCACTTACTGCTGTTCCCACAGGTGTTTTTGACCCCTTGCAGACTGGCCATGTCGGTTTGCTTTTTGGTCACTCAAGCCTAAATTTAAAAGGTGTTCAAGTATATACTGATGTAATTGATTCTGCCTATTCAGGTGAAATTCATATTGTCATTAGCTCTGCAGTCCCTTGGTATGTGGCAGCTGGAGACCACGTTGCTCAACTTCTTATACTCCCTTACATTCCTTTAGGATCCAGTTCTTGTACCAGAACCAGAGGTTGTGGTAGCACAAACTATCAGGGCAAAGCAGCTTATTGAGTCAACAGAATTTCTGACACTCGTGCTGTGTGCTCCATGCATATTCAAGGAAGGAAGTTTGAGGGAATGATTTATATGGGCGTTGATGTCTCCATTATCACTTTACATCAGTGGCCCTGACACTGGCCAAAGGAACACACGTCCACAGCATTAGTTGGTGATGGTCAGGCTTCAGAAGTCTATGAAAGTTCTATAATTTTATACTGTATGGGCCCGGAAGGACAGATTGGTACTATCTGCCCCCTCATTACACTCGTTCCTGTTAACCTGTGGGGAAGAGATCTTTTACAACAATGAGGGGCAAAGATTTCTTTTCCACAAGGCAATTATAGCCAACAGAGTAAAGACATTATGACCAAAATGTATGAGCTTAGGAAAATCAGCAGAAGGCATCACTGAGCCTGTTATACCTCCCCATAAATCAGATTCTACGGGACTTGGTTATTCTTTTTAGAAGGAGTCACTATCAAACCTCTAGATCCCATCCCCTTGACTTGGAAAACTCAGAAACTGTTTTGGGTAGATCAGTGGGCACTTCCTAAAAATAAGCTGGAGGCACTCCATATATTGATTCTTGAACAGTTAAAATTGGGACACATCGAACAATCTTTTTCTCCCTGGAATTCACTTGTCTTTGTTATCCAAAAGAAATCTGGTGAGTGGAGAATGCTTACTGATCTTAGAGCAGTAAATGCTGTCCCCTCAGCCTGTGGGGACATTACAACCCAGCTTGCCTTACCCCACTATGATTCCCAAGTACTGGCCACTTATCATCATTGATCTTAAAGACTGCTTCTTCAACATTCCTCTGGCCCCTCAGGACTTTGAAAAATTTACTTTCACAGTTCCAACCCTTAACAACATCGCTCCCACAGCGCATTACCATTGGAAAGTCCTACCTCAAGGAATGCTTAATAGCCCTACTATTTGTCAATATTATGTGGGGAGCATATGAAAACCAGTAAGAGATCAGTTTCCTCAATATTATATCATTCATTACATGGATGATATTCTTTGTGGAGCACCTTCATGTTCTGTATTAATACCTTGTTTCTCTGCAGTACAACAAGCAGTCGCAACAGCTGATTTGGTTATTGCCCCAGAAAAAATCCAAACTTCTTCTCCTTATCAATATTTAGGAATGCAGCTAGAAGACAAGATTATTAAGCCCCAAAAGGTTCAACTCAGATGAGACTCTCTAAAAACTCTAAATGATTTCCAAAAATTGCTTAGAAATATTAATTGGATTCACCCCTCCTTGGGCATTCCTGCCTATGCTATGTCTAATCTCTGCAACATTATGGGGCAATCCTGATTTACGCAACAAAATGTCTTTGACCCCTGAGGCAGATTCCGAATTACAACTTAGAGAAAAACGCATTCAACAATCTCTGGTAACCAGGGCGAATCCACATTTACCTTTTTTTTTTTTGAGACGGAGTTTCGCTCTGTCGCCCGGGCTGGAGTGCTGTGGCCGGATCTCAGCTCACTGCAAGCTCCGCCTCCCAGGTTCACGCCATTCTTCTGCCTCAGCCTCCCGGGTGGCTGGGACTACAGGCGCCGCCACCTCGCCCGGCTAGTTTTTTGTACTTTTTAGTAGAGACGGGGTTTCACCGTGTTTGCCAGGATGGTCTCGATCTCCTGACCTCGTGATCCGCCCGTCTCGGCCTCCCAAAGTGCTGGGATTACAGGCTTGAGCCACCGCGCCCGGCCCACATTTACCTTTTGAAATACTAATCTTTCCTACTAAACATTCATTCAGCAACAGGACTCATTATCCAGGGACATAATTTAATTGAATAATACTTTCTTCCACACAGCTCTTTATGGACGCTTATCATTTATCAAGATCAAATTTCCATCCTAATTGGTCAAGCTCATTCTCATCTCCTAAAATCATTGTTCCCCTCACCCGATTACAAGTCCAACAGGCTTTTGCAACTGCGTTTCTTGGCAAGTACATTTGGCATGTTTGCCGGGTGTATTTGACAATCATTATCCTAATGTAAAACAGTTTCAGTTCCTTAAACTTCTTGGGTCTTACCTAACATTACTAGGGATACCCCATTAGCTGAAGCTGTCACTGTTTTTACTGATGCTTCCTGTAATGGCCGAGCAGCATATACAGGACAAAAAGAACGTGTCCTTAACTCAGGAGCTGCTTCAGCACAATGAGCTGAGATGATCACCGTCATGGCTGTTCTTGAATATTTCCCTGAAGCAGTTAATATTGTTTCTGATTCAGTGTATGTAGTACATGTTGCTTGCAACATTTAAACTGCCTTAAACACATTTCTGCCTGATGATAACCTACTTTTTCTTTTCCAAAGGTTTCAGTCTGTACTCAGAGCAAGATCTTCTCCCTTCTACATTACTCACATTCCAGCTCACACGCCCCTCCCAGACCTCTCTCAGCAGCAAATGCGAGTGCTGATACATTAGTTGCTCCCGTTTTTTACAGACGCAGAAATTTTTCACGCTTTAACTCATGTCAATGCTGCGGGACTCTGAAAAAAGTCCTCCCTCACATGGAAACAAGCTAAAACCGTTGTATGTCACTGTCCTACTTGTCAAGTGTTAATTTTACAGCCACTGTCCTCAGGAGTTAATCCTAGAGGACTTTCACAGAGTGCTCTATAGCAAATGCATGTGACTCATTATCCAGCTTTCAGCAAACTCTGTCTTATACATGTAACTATTGACATTTTTTCTCATTTTATCTGGGCCACATGTCAAACGGGAAAGTACGGCTCATGTTAAACAGCACATGCTTTCACGTTTCTTGGTTATGAGCTGTCCTGAGAAACTAAAAACTGACAATGGTCCTGGTTACATTAGCAATGCTTTTAAAAAGTTCACTCAGAAATGGGAAATTACTCACACAACTGGCATTCCGTATAACTCTCAAGGATAGGTATTGGTAGAACGAGCTAATAAAACACTTAAAGACCAACTTTGAAAACAGGACACTAAACCGAAGAGGGATGCTGCTACCCCTCATACTCAGTCACATTTGGCTATTTCTCCACTAAATTTCTTAAACCTAGCAAGAAATCAACCTTTTACAGCAGCAGAACAACATTTCACTGGAAATAACTTTGATCCACAAAAAGGAAAGCGAGTATGGTGGAAGGATGCAAAACCTGACAAATGGGAATTAGGTACTGTGGTAACATGGGGTAGGGGTTTCGCTTGTGTTTCTCCAGGAGAAGAACAACCACCCATGTGGGTTCCCTCCCAGCAACTGAGATTGCATTATAACTCCAAGGATGTAGAACTCCCAGAAACAAAAGGCAAAGAACCGTCAGAAAGCAAAGAGCAAGGTTTGTCACTTGACACATAAACTCCATGACCTCGACATTACAACAAAATATCGCCGTGTGACCTACAACACCAGTCATTCTACTCTACCAACATGGGGCCAGATAAAAGTCTTATCACATCAAACAGAGAAATTACTACAAGAAGAAGGAATTCCAAAAATGACGGGTAATATAATTCTGGCTGCCTTTATGGTGGTCAGTGTAGTGGTGAGTATACCAGAGGTTGGGGCAACTCAAAATTATACCTACTGGGCATACGTTCCTTTTCCCTCTTTAATTCAGTCTGTCTCCTGGGTGGACTCCTCAGTGGAAGTTTACACTAATAATAATGCATTCACACCGGTCTCCGATGATGACAGGTTTCCAGCCCAACCAGAAGAAGAAGGTATGCACTTTAATTTGTCAATTGGCTACAAGTATCCACCACTGTGCATTGGAATGTTGCCTGGCTGCTTAGCTTATTATAAGAACTGGATGTGGACTATACCATTCTCTAGTAATGATTTTTATCAAGTGCATATGTGTTCAGTAGCAATTCTTTCCAACTCATGAATGTTAAACTTAATCCACATGAGGAATGGAGGGTTCCTGTCACTACTAAAAGCAGTAAAACAAAAGGACTGCCAGACTGCTCAAATGAACCTACACAGGGACATTTTCTAGTAAACTCAATTTTATGGAATTATTATAATGCTCTAAAGGCCGTAGTGTTCCAAAATCTAGCTACGGGTGTTGTTATTGACTGGGATCCAAGAGGGTATTATTGGAGGAATTGCTCTGGCCAAAATACCAAATGCTCGGAGTTTAATTATTTGTTAGATTATGTAGAGGACTGATGGCAGTCCTACAGGTTGAAGGAACGGGTGCCTCCTTATCGATTTAAATGGATGGACACAGGAATCGTTCCTCCTAGACCAAAAATGATTCATCCAGTTGTTACCCCAGAACATCCTGAATTACGGAAATTAGCTGCAGCCATGACAGGAATAAGGATATGGAATGCTACCTATCAGTTCTCCCCTACTAATACCAAGACACCCATATTCAAGATCACCTTGATGTCAGAACAGGTGATACCTATCAGGAGCTGTGTCAAACCCCCTTATATGCTGTTAGTTGGAAATACAATTATCACTCCCAATGCACAAACTATATAATGTGATGATTGTAAGCTGCCCACGTGTATTGATGCTGCTTTTAATCCCAGAACAAGTATTCTGTTGGTAAGGGCTAAGGAGGTAGTATGGATACCAGTCTCTTTACATCATCCATGGGAGTCTTCCCCCTCTATATACATAGTCAATGAAGTTCTTAAGGATATTCTTTAAAGAACCAAGAGATTCATTTTTACTCTTACTGTAGTCATTCCAGGACTAATTGCGGTTTCTGTAATAGCGTCCCGCTGGAGTTGCTATCCACAACTCTGTTCAAACCGCTCAATATGTGGAAGCATGGCAAAAAAAAACCCCACCAAACTCTGAAATTCTCAGACTCAAGTTGATCAAAAATTGGCTAATTAAGTTAATGATTTCGGCCAGAGTGTAATCTGACTGGGAGAGAGAGTTATGAATCTGGAACACCATATGCAATTACAGTGTGATTGGAATACTTCCGATTATTGCATAATGCCTTATGCTTATAATAAAGATCAACATAGCTGGGAAAAAGTCTCAAAACATTTAAAAGTCTGGGATGATAACTTAATGTTAGATATTTCAAAACTTAAAAGAACAAATTTGTGAGGCCTCACAGGCTCATTTAACTACTGTTCCTGGCTCGGACATTTTTGAAGGAGTAACTAAAGGATGATCTGATCTTAATCCCTTTAAATGGATCAAACCCCTCAGAGGATCATTATTGTCATTGGCATTATTAATACTGTATGTTTACGTTGTCTACTTTTAGTCTGCAGATGTCTCCAAAGAGTCCGAGGACAAGTCCAAAATCAACAACAAGCAATGATGGCAGTGATGATCCTAGTCAATAAAAGGGGAAGATGTGGGTGGTAAGCCACCCAGGTGCCGAGGTGAGAGACCGAAGGCACAAGCTGTTCCAGTATAATAAATAAAATATATAGAATAAGAATAGTTATACTAGAAATATAGATATGATTATATATTAATATTATTAATCATTAGTTCGTAGCATTACTCTTTATTCCAATATTATAATCCTCTCTGTTCTACAATTATAATCTAGGAAAAACCAGCCATACAGAGATAGGAGCTGAAGGGACACGGTGAGAAGTGACCAGAAGTCAAGAGTGTGAGCCCTCTGTCATGCATGGACAGGGTCACTAGATGGCTCCTTGGTCTAGCGGTAACGCCAGTGCCTGGGAAGGCACCCGTTACTTAGTGGACCGGGAAAGGGAATCTCCCTTTCCCCTGGGGAGAGAAGACTCTGCTCCACCACCTCTTGTGCAAGGCCTGACATCAGTCAGGCCCGCCCACAGCCATCTGAAGGCCTAAACGTCTCCCTGTGATGCTAGGCTTCAGCAGTCACGCTCCTGGTGTACTTTTATGTTCTGCTCTGCCCACCTGGCCCCGCCTTCTAGATAGCAGTAGCAGAATTAGTGAAAATATTAAAGTCTTTGATCTTTCCAAGAAATGCATAGAAGAAATAATGACGTAAGCTGTCCCCTCTCTCTCTCTCCACCTTGGTTACCAAATAGGGAAAGGCCCTCTGTCTGGTAGACATGTGACTCGCGTGACCTTACCTATCACTGGAGATGACTCACACTACTTACCCTGCCGCCTTGCCTTGTATACAATAACAGCGCAGCCAGGCATTTGAGGCCACCACCGGTCTCCGCATCTTGGTGGTAGTGGTCCCCCAGGCCCAGCTGTCTTTTCTTCTCTCGTTGCTTTATTTCTACAATCTGTTGTCTCCGCACATGAAGAGAAAAACCCACAGGCTGTATAGGGCTGGACCCTACAGAAAGCCACCCAGGTGCTGAGGCAAGCACTGAAGGCACAAGCTGTTCCAATATAATAAAGAAAATAGGGTAAAAGAAAGTTATGTTAGACATAGGATATAGAGATGATTATATATGGATATTATCAATTATTAGTTTTTAGTATTAATCTTTATTATTATAACCGAGGAAAAACCAGACCATACAGTCAGGAGCCGAAGGGACATTGTGAGAGATGACCAGAAGACAGGAGTGTGAGCCCTCCATCACACCCGGATAAAGGCCACTTGAGGACTCCTTGCTCTAGTGGTAGAACCAGTTCCTGGGAAGGCACCTGTTACTTAGCAGATCTTGGTCTAGCGGTAGCGCCAGTGCCTGGGAAGGCACCCGCTAATTAGCAGACCAGGAAAGGGAGTTTCCCCGTCCTTGGGGGACTTAGGGAACACTCTGCTCCACCAGCTCTTGTGGGAGGCCTGACATTGGCCAGGCGTGCCTGCAGTCATCCGGAGGCTTAAACGTCTCCTTGTGATGCTGTGCTTCAGTCGTCACGCTCCTTGTTCACTTTCATGTTCCACCTGTACACCTGGTGCCTCTTTAAGTTCCTAGAAGATAGCAGTAGCAGAATTAGTGAAAGCATTAAAGTCTTTGATCTCTCTAGTGCTTTAAAAAACCGCTGACATATGCTGTCCTCCCTTTCTACTTCAACTACCACAAAGGGAAAGGCCCCCTGTCTAGTGGACACATGACTTGCTTGACCTTATCAATCACTTGGAACGATTCACTCTCCTTACCCTGCCCCCTTGCCTTGTATACAATAAATAGCAATGCTTCCAGGCATTCTGAGCCACTACTAGACTGTACATTGGTGGTAGTGGCCCCCTGGGCCCAGGTGTCTTTCTTACTCTCTCTGTCTTGTGTCTTATTTTTCTATGATCTCTCGTCTCCACACACGAAGAGAAAACTCACAGGCCCTGTACGGCTGCACCCTACAAGTCAGATGCGGTATGAAGTTGGCTGCATTCAAGTTTACTGTGTTTAGGTCACTATACAGAGTCTGATGACTTTTCCATTCACTTGGCTTAGTCAGATGTGGTATGAAGGCCGCTGCACTGAAGTTGACCTTGTGTATGTCACTATCCAGAGTCTCACTACTTTTTCAATCACTTGGTTTACTCCGATGCCATATGAAGATCACTACATTCAGGTTCGCCCTGTGTACATCACTATCCAACATCTGGCTACTGTTCCATTCACTTAGTTCAATCAGGTGCAATATGAAGATTGCTGCATTGAAGTTTACCATGGATTGGCCAGGCACAGTGGCTCACACCCATAACCCCAGCACTCTGGGAGGCCAAGGCGGGTGGACTGCCTGAGCTCAGGAGTTCAAGCAAAGGTCATGCCACTGCACTCCAGCCTGGGCAACAGAGTGAGACTGCGTCTCGAAAATAAAATAAATGAAATGGTAAAGTTGGCATCTCAAGTAGGTGGGAAAAGGCAAATTATTCCATAAATGGTACTGAGACAACAGTGTAACTATCCTCTGGGGAAACACTGATAAAGTTCAGTCACTCTTTCATCTGAATGTCAGGAAAATTTTTAAATAAACTATGGAGTCCCTGAGTTCCAGGCTGCAGTGAGCTATGACAGGGCCCCTGTACTCCAGCCTGAGTGGCAGAGTGAGACCTTGTGTTTTAAAAAAAGAAAGTCAGGCAATATTTGGAGGGTATTTTTTTTTCCTTTTCAATTGACATACAGTAGGGCCATGTTGCCCAGGCTGATCTCCCTGGACTCAAGCGATTCTCTCACAGGACCACAGGTGTACACCAGTGTGCCTGGCTTGGACTCTTCTTTGTAGGAAAGAGTATAAATATACACAAATTCACAGATAAATTGTACTATGTACTAAAGGTGGCATCTCAAGTTGCTGGGAGGAGACAGAACTGGCTATTCATGGCAGGCTTCATGGACATGCAATCCATGAGCTCAAAAGAGCCCAATTTGGGGTTTAATGCTGTGTGTTCATGTCTTTTTTATTTTTATCTTTATTTTTTTTTAGATGGAGTTTCACTCTACCCAGGCTGGAGTGCAGTGGCACAAACACAGTTTGCTATAGCCTCAATCTCCTAAGCTCAAGAGATCCTCCTGCCTCAGCCTCCTGAGTACCTGGAACCACAGGTGCAGACCACCATGTCCAGAAAATTCTTTAAGTTGTTGTAGAGAAGGAAGCTCACTCTCTTGCCCAGGCTGGTCTCAAACTCCTGAGCTCAAGTAATCCTCTTGCCTTGGTCTCTTAAAATGCTAGGGTTACAGGCGTGAGCCATCACACCCAGCCAAGTATTTATTTATTTACTTAAATCTTATAATTAAATCTTTTTTAAATTGTGCTTTAAGTTCTAGGGTACATGTGCACAACGTGCAGGTTTGTTACATATGAATACATGTGCCATGTTGATATGCTGCACCCGTTAACTCGTCATTTACATTAGGTATATTTCCTAATGCTATCCCTCCCCTCTCCTCCCATCCCACTACAGGCCCCGGTGTGTGATGTTCCCCGCTGTGTGTCCAAATGTTCTCATTGTTCATTTCCCGCCTGTGAGTGAGAACATGTGGTGTTTGGTTTTCTGTCCTTGCAATAGTTTGCTCAGAATGATGGTTTCCAGCTTCATCTATGTCCCTACAAAGGACATGAACTCATCCTATTTTGTGCCCTGCCAAGTATTTAATTTGATGATGTGAAGACAAAAAACAACCTTCCATGGAAAAAACCAAAAATACCATGCTCACACATACATATAAACACCAAACAAGCAACAAACTAAAAGAGAAGATGTGCAACCCAAACCCCAGAAGTACTTATCTTGCTGATATATAAAGAGCTCAGAGAAATAATTACATAAGAGACCAAGCTTACAGAAGAAAACAATGATCAAAGGCCAAGCACGGTTCCCAGAAAAGAAAAAGTGGTTCTTTGGCAAACATAGAAAAATATAAGCCATTGAGATACAACTTTTCCATTAAGAGATTGGTGATTTCCATAACTGTGATATGATGCTGTGCTGGCGAGCCTGGGGACATGCGCACAGCTTGATGGCTCTAGTGGTGTCCTTAGAGCCACTGTCCTGTAGCAGTCAGAAATTCCCAACCCCCTTGCATGATGGTGAAGCACCATGGTGATGTCACGGGTACCCAGAGGAGTCCTGACTGCCGGACAGCCATGTCCTGGCACCGCCTCACCTTTCCAAGCACTTTGGTCTGTCCACATCGATTGGAGCCAGCTTGGGATAATCACATTAACTCTCAGAGCTGCTATGTGAACCAGAAAGCAGAGTCTTAGTTTGCAGTGAGAAAAATTCCTTTCCAATGGCCAGTACACTCTTGCCTACCACGCAGAGCATCCTCTCCTCAGGGAAACCTTACTAGTGGGCAGAATATGGTCTGATAAACACAGAACTGAGCAGAAATGATGAGGGTAGGGAGGCATCCAGGGCCACGTCGGGTGCAGGCTAAGAACATTATATACATTGTCTCGTTGGACCCTCATTTATTTCATTCAGCAAATGCTTATTAAATGTCATGTACATGCCAAGTGTTGTCCTAGGTGCTGGTGACCTGATAGAGCATCAAACAAAATATCAACCAATTATGTGTATTTGTGAATATAGCTAGATATCTATGTGTATGTGTGTATGTGTATATATGCCAGATGATGAAAAATGGTATGGACACAAATAAAGCTAGGAAAGCAGGATAGGAAGCAGCAATGCCCAGGGTGGGTAGGGGAAGACTCTTCTTTGCAGCGCTGTAGAAAGGATATTATCTCTATTTGACAGATGAGAAGTGATTTTCCCTAGTGCACACATAAGGCTTTCCTTCCTCTAGGCCTAGCATTTCCACAAGAAGCTTCCCAAGTACCCATATCAGAGAGGTATCATCCTTATGCCCATGCTACAATTGCAAACCATGAGACTGCATATGGTTAACAGGTGGCTTGGGTTCAAATGCTGACCTTGCTTCCTTTTAGGCAAGTTGCTTACCCTCTCTGTCACTCTACAACAGTGCTGTTCCCTAGAAAAATGTACCTCACATGTAACTTTAAATGTTGCAGTGGCCATATTTTTGAAATAAAATAAGAACAAACAAGGAAATTAAGTTTAATTTCACGTAACTCAGCATATACAAAATATCACTTCAACAGGTAACTGCTTTGGAAGGCTGGGGCAGGAGTATCACCTGAGGCCAAGAGTTCCAGGCAAAACTAGGCAACATAGGAAGACCGTGCCTCCATAACAATTCAAAAACGGGTCAGGCGCAGTGGCTCATGATTGTAATCCCAGCACTTTGGGAGGCCGAGGCAGGAGGTCAGGAGTTAGAGACCAGCCTGGCCAACATGGTGAAACCACATCTCTACTATAAATACAAAAAATTAGCCATGCATGGTGGCACGTGCCTGTAATCCCAGCTACTCGGAAGGCTGAGGCAGCAGAATTGTTTGAACCTGGGAGGCAGAGGTTGCACTGAGCTGAGATCGTGCCACTACATGCCAGCCTACGTGATACAGCAAGACTCTGTCTCACAAAAAAATAAATAAAAAACTTATTTCAGAAACAGTAGCTCAGGACTGTAATCCCAGCATGTTGGAAGGCCGAGGCAGGTGGGTCACTTGAGGTCAGGAGTTCAAGATCAGCCTAACAAGATGAAAACCAACCTGTACTAAAAATACATGAATTAGGCCGGGTGCGGTGGCTCACGCCTGTAATCCCAGCACTTTGGGAGGCTGAGGCGGGCAGATCAAAAGGTCAGGAGATCGAGACCACGGTGAAACCCCGTCTCTATAAAAAAATACAGGCGGGCGCGGTGGCTCAAGCCTGTAATCCCAGCACTTTGGGAGGCCGAGACGGGCGGATCACGAGGTCAGGAGATCGAGACCATCCTGGCTAACACGGTGAAACCCTGTCTCTACTAAAAATACAAAAAAAAACTAGCCGGGCGAGATGGCGGGCGCCTGTAGTCCCAGCTACTCGGGAGGCTGAGGCAGGAGAATGGCGTGAACCCGGGAGGCGGAGCTTGCAGTGAGCTGAGATCCGCCACTGCACTCCAGTCCGGGCAACAGAGCGAGACTCCGCTCAAAAAAAAAAAAAAAAAACAAAAACAAAAAATTAGACGGGCGCGGTGGCGGGCGCCTGTAGTCCCAGCTACTCGGGAGCTGAGGCAGGAGAATGGCCTGAACCCGGGAGGCGGAGCTTACAGTGAGCCGAGATCGCGCCACTGCACTCCAGCCTGGACGACAGAGGAGACTCCATCTCAAAAAAAAAAAAAAAAAAAACCATGAATTAACTGGGTGTGGTGACCCGCACCTATAATCCTAGCTACTCCAGAGGTTGTGGCAGGAGAATTGCTTGAAACTGGGAGGCGGAGGTTGAAATGAACCCAGATGGCCCCATTGTACTTCAGATTGGGCAACGAGAGTGAAATTCCATCTCAAAAAAAGAAAGGCCACACGCCGTGGCTCACGCCTGTAATCCCAGCACTTTGGGAGGCCGAGGCGGCCGGATCACAAGGTCAGGAGATCAAGACCATCTTGGCTAACACAGTGAAGCATCGTCTCTACTAAAAATACAAAAAATTAGCTGGGCGTGGTGGTGGGCGCCTGTGGTCCCAGCTACTCGGGAGGCTGAGGCAGAAGAATGGCGTGGGCCCAGGAGGCGGAGCTGGCAGTGAGCCAAGATCGCGCGAATGCACTCCAGCCTGGGCGACAGAGCAAGACTCCATCTCAAGAAAAAAAAAAAAAAAAAAAACTTAGTATGAGTATAGTGGCTCATGATTGTAATCTCAGCACTTTGGGAGGCCGAGGTGGATGGATCACTTGAGGTCAGCAGTTCCAGACCAGCCTGGCCAACAAGGTGTACTAAAAATACAAGAATTGGATGAGTGTGGTGACCTGTTCCTGCATTCCCAGCTATTCAGGAGGCTGTGGCACCAGAATCATTTGAACCCAGGAGGCAGAATTTGCAATGAGCCGAGATCTCATCACTGAAATCCACCGCGGGCCACAAAGCATGGCTATATCTAAAATAATAATAATAATAATAAGGCCAGGTGCAGTGGCCCACGCATGTAATCCCAACACTTTGGGAGGCTGAGGCGGGCAGATCACCTGAGGTCGGGAGTTTGAGACCAGCCTGACCAACATATAGAAACCCCATATCTAATAGAAATACAAAATCAGCTGGGCATAGTGGCCCATGCCTATAATCCCAGCTACTGGGAAGGCTGAGGCAGGAGAATCACGAAAACCCAGAAGGTGGAAGATGCGGTGAGCTGAGATCGCTCCATTGCGCTCCAGTCTGGGCAACAACAGCAAAACTGTCTCAAAAAAAAAAACAAAAACAAAAAAGCCCGGGCACAGTGGCTCAGGTCCATAATCCCAACACTTTCGGAGGCTGAGGCGAGTGGATCACCTAGGGTCAGGGGTTCGAGACCAGCCTGACCAACATGGTGAAAGCCCAACTCTATTAAGAATACAAAAAACATTATCAGGGCGTGGTGGTGGGCGCCTGTTATCCTAGCTACCAAGAAGGCTGAGGGAGGAGGATAACTTGAAACCGGTAGGCAGAGATGGATGGCAGTGAGAAAAAACTGCGACATTGCACTACAGCCAGGGCGAGAGAGCAACAATCCATTTGAAAAACACAAATATATATATATGATATATACACATATATATATACATACAATATATACACATATATATCATATATAAAGATAAAATCAGCCAGGCATGGTGGGAGGCTGAGGGAGGAGAATTGCTTGAGGTCAGGAGTGGAACGTTTCAGTGAACTGTAATCCCTCAACTACACTCTAACCTGGGCAAACTTCTGAGTCTCTGTCAAAAAGGAAAACAAAAGTAAACAAAATTTATTTTTGAGAGTTTTAATCATTTTATACTGTTTTCTAAATCCCATATGTATTTTAAACTTACAACACAGAACCATTAGAACTGACCACCATTCCAGATGATGCGACTAAAGACCTCAGCCCTCTCAGCACTCTGCCGAAGTTGGGTTAGGAAGGAGGAAGGGAGAGGCAAACGCTGACCCCGCAGGCGGCAGTCTGTGCCCCGGAGAGAAACTTTATCGCAACCTTGCCGGGGGCCTTGACGCCCATCCTCCCCCAAGAGCACCCCGGCAGTCACCCCTGCCCTCTGGTGTCCTGCCACCCCGAGCCCGACCTTCCCCCTTTACCCCCGCGCGGGGCCAGTAACCTCCTGACGGCGTCTTCTCTGTTTCGGGCTGTCGTGCTCATCACGTTTGCGTCCTTTTTCTTCGCTCCACAAACGTTTACTGAGCGCCTTCCAACACGCCAGGCACCAGACTAGCGCCGGGAAACAGGGATAAGTACTGAGGAGGGGTCCCAGCCCTCAGCGATGGGATTTCAGAGCGGGAGACAAAGGATTGCCCAGAAGGGTGGTGAGTGGAATAGTTGATATACACAACGGGGGTGCGACGAGATACACAGGAGGGCTGCTAGTCACATATGGGGTGGGTGCCGAGGGCCCTTAATTAAGGGAGGCTTCCTGGACGGGTGACACCCAAGCGGAGTCCTGACAGCCTGCGTCAGGAGTAGCCAGGCGAGGAGGAGGTGAAAGGAATCCACGTCCCCAGCAGAGAGGCAGCTTTCCCTGCGCAGCACAGGACACGGTCCGTGCACAGAAGCCACAGGAGACGCAGGCACAGGGGCTGGGGAGAATCCTTGCCGGGCCCTCGCCATCCACGCGCCGCCTCCCTCTGCCGGTGTCTGGTGTCAGCCTCCTGCCCGGCAGAGGAACTCCAGCCCTGCTCCCGGAAGCCCCTCCAGGCCTTCGGCTTCCCTGACTCGGAACGGGCCCCTCGTCCGGCGGCTACCAGGCCGGTCTCCCCGCCCGCTGGTGACGAAGTAAAGGCCCGGCGCCGCCCGGGCTCCTGCCCTGGGACCTCGTCTTTCTCCAGGAAAACGTGGACCGCTCTCCGCCGAGCGGTCTCTTCCACAGACCCCTCTCGCCTTCGCCCCCAGTCTCCTTGGGTTCTGTCTTTGCGCTGGCTGGATACAAACAAGGAAGTCGCCCCCAGCGGAGCCCCGGCTCCCGGACGCAGAGGCGGCCCCGGGGGCGGAGTCAACCGCGGAGGCCGCGCCCTCCGTGAAAGGGCGGGGTATGCAAATTCGAAATGGAAGCCCGGGAACGCCGGATCCAAGCACGGGTGTAAGATTTCCTTTTCAAAGGTGGAGAATAAGAAATGAACCCGAGTGTGTAAGGGCGTCCAGAGTGGGGTGGACGAGACAGAGGGGATGGGGCAAGGAGCGAGGCTGGGGCTCTCACCGCGACTTGAATGTGGATGAGAGTGGGACGGTGACGGCGGGCGCGAAGCCGGCGGTATCGCTTCTCGGCCTTTTGGCTAAGATCAAGTGTAGTATCTGTTCTTATCAGTTTAATATCTGATACGTCCTCTATCCGAGGACAATATATTAAATGGATTTTTGGAGCAGGGAGATGGAATAGGAGCTTGCTCCGTCCACTCCACGCATCGACCTGGTATTGCAGTACCTCCAGGAACGGTGCACCCCCTCCGGGGATACATACGGGTTTCCTAAAAGTAGAGATTGCGAGTTAGAGCATCGGCGGGGCGGCTTCGGCTTGACGCGCCAAGCATCTGTGATAGACCGGCTCAACTACTCGTTGGAGTACCATGGGGTTCCTCACCTGCGGGCGGCAGACGGTAGGCCTTGCAGGCACGCTTCCGTTTACGCTGTGACTACAGCGCTTTGGGAAGGCTACGACCCCCGCAGCCCACTGACTACTCCTTTGGAGGTCGTTAGATCTCAGCTTGGCAGTCCAGGGGTGGTGACCTTTTAAGGGAATGGGATCCACCCGGAACTCTTCCTTCCGTCCGTCCTTCCTTCCTTCCTTCCTTCCTTCCTTCCTTCCTTCCTTCCTTCCCCTCTCTCTCTCACTCTCTCTCTCTGTCTCCACCTACTTTTTGGTTTCCCCCCTCCGGCCCCCCAAGTTCTGGGGTACATGTGCAGGACGTGCAGGTTGGGAACATAGGTATACGTGTGCCACGGTGCTTTGCTGCACCTATCAACCAGTCCTCTAGGTTTGAAGCCCTGCATGCGTTAGGTATTTGTCCTAATGCTCTCTCTCCCCTTGCACCCCACGCCCGTCAGGGCCCTCCCTGTGTCCATGTGTTCTCACCGTTCAACTCCCACGTAGGAGTGAGAACATGCGGTGTTTGGGTTTCGGTTCCTGTGTCAGTCTGCCGAGAATGATGCCTTCCAGCTTCATCCACGTTCGTGCAAAGGACATGAACTCATCCTTTTTTATGGCTGCCTAGTAATTCCATGGTGTATACGTGCCACGTTTTCCTTATCCAGCCTATCGTTGATGGGCATTCGAGTTGGTTCCAAGTCTTTGCTACTGTAAATCAACATACGTGTCCACGTGTCTTTCTAGTAGGAACTTCTTCCTCTTCAGCCCGCTGAGTAGCTGGCACTTGAAGGCAGTGCCAACGCACCGGCAACACGCTTCCGCTTTTGCCCAGGAAAAACTGAGGTGCAGGTAATATAAGCCACTTATCAGGGAACGCACAGGAGCAGAACTCGAGTCCAAGCATCGTGGCTCCACCGTTCATGCTTGATGCATCTGTAGGCTCCGTTCTAGGTATGCACATCGTTTACGGGATCAGCCACCGGCAGTTGCCTTGCAACCGTGATGACAGATCTCTGCCGGCTCTTTTGGGTCTCATCCCTGTATCTACAAATGCATCCCAACATAAAGATCGGAATGTTCCTTTTGCTGACCCAATCTCTCACCCTTTCCAAACTCCAGACATCTTGTCTGTCCTCCGCAAAACTCCCCCTGCTTCTTTCTCTGAAGGCTGTCGTCCGGCCGGACACACTGGGAGGATCGCCGGAGCCCAGAAGGCCGCAGTGAGGTGAAGTGAGATCTCGCCATTGCTCTGCAGCCCCGGCTGCAGAGCCGGAGCCCCGTCTCGAAACCAACCAACCAACCAACCAACAAACAAACAAAACGAAAGAGCCCAGGCAACCTAGTGAGACCCTGTTCGGGCTGGGGCGTATCTGCACCCCAGCTATTCCAGAGGCTGAGGCAGGAGGATGGACGGAGGCTGGGAGGTGGATGCTGCACTGAGCAGTGATTGCACCGCTGCCCTCCAGCCTGGGTGACAGAGCCAGACGCCATCCCAAATCAATAAACATAAAAATAAAGGAACCAGTTTGTAGAAAGCGGGAGAGGTTCCCATTGAACTTCAAGCCTTCAAGCTACAGCTGTGGCTGGACAGGTTGGAGCAGCAGGCTGGAGCAGTGGCCATCTTGGCAGGGATCATTGACCCTGATCTATCATCGGGAGGAGGAAGAGCTGATCTCATGCAGGGAGGGCAGGTGGACTACGTGTGGACTCTGGTGACCTGTTTGGGTGCCAGGTGTTGCTCCCAGGGCCACCTGTAACTGTGAATGTGCGGGAGCCCTGACTTGCGAAGGGCGTGGCCACGGCGAGCCTAGGCCCCTCAGGGATGAGAGTTTGTTTGGTTCACGGTACCCAGGGAAACCAGCAGCATCGGCAGAGGTGATAGCTGAGGAGGAGGGGGGATTTGGAGGAGAGACACAGGATGAGTAGCAGGGGCAGCGCTGTGATCAACAACTGCTGCAAGAGGGGCTGTGTGTTCGACTCACTAGTAGTCTTCTGCGGCTCTATGCAGTACTGAAGAGCAGAAGACGGAAGACACAAAAACCACAAAAATTAGCGGGGCGTGGTGCTGTGCGTCCATAATCCCAGCTACTCGGGAGGCTGAGACAGGAGAATCGCTTGAACCCGGGAGGTGGAAGTTTCAGCGAGCCTAGATCACGCCACTCCAGTCCAACCTGAGCATTCGAGCGAGACTCTATCTCAGAAAATAAAGACAGAATTAAAGAGCCCGGCGCGGTGGCTCACATCTGTGATCCCAGCGCTTTGGGAGGCCCAGGCGGGCGGATCGCCTGAGGTCAGGAGCTCGAGACCAGCCTGGCCCACGTGGCGAAAGCCCCCGAAAAATACAAAAATTAGCCAGGCGAGGTGGCCTACGCCTGTAATCCCAGTTACCCGGGACGCTGACGCAGGAGAATCGCTGGAACCCGGGAGGTAGAGGCTGCAGTGAGCCAAGGTCGCGCCACTGCACTCCAGCCTGAGTGACAGAACAAGACTTTGTCTCAAGAAGAAACAAAACAAAACAAAAACAAACAAACAAACAACAACAACAAAAACCTGGGCGCGGTGGCTCACGCCTGTAATCCCAACACTTTGGGAGGCGGCAGCTGGGCAGGTCACCAGAGGTAGGGCGTTGGAGACCAGCCTGAGCAACATGGAGAAACCCCGTCTGTACTGAAAGTACAAACTTAGCCGGGCGTGGTGGCGCATGCCTGTAGTCCCAGCTACTCGGGAGGCTGAGGCAGGAGAATCGCTTGAGCCCGGGAGGCGGAGGTTGCGGTGAGCCCAGATCGCGCCATTGGACTCCAGCCTGGGGAACAAGAGCGGAACCTCCGGCAGAAAAAAAAAAAAAAAAAAAAATCGTGAGAGTTTTGTACTCATCCTGTCTTCAAAACCCCATGTGTATTTGACACTTACAGCACAGCTCCATTTCCAGGGCTCCCTAGATACCTGTGGCTAGCGGCTGCCATAGTACACTGTGCTGGGCAGTAGAATGGGGATGACCAGACAGGGCGGCGGAGATTGGGACGGCGTGAAACGAGGGAAACACTCGCCGGTGGGAGAAAGCAAAATAGTAAGGGGACACCGAAAGATTCAGTAGTCCACGTGAATATCTTGATTATCTCATAATCGAGATAATGTAGGGTCCAGCTCTACCGGGTCTGTGGGTTTTTCTCTTCGTGTGCGGAGACGAGAGATCGTAGAAATAAAGACGCAAGACAAAGAGATAGGAAGAAGGACAGCTGGGCCCGGGGGACCACTGCCACCAAAGCGCGGAGACCGTAGTGGCCCCCAGTGCCTGGACGGCGCTGCTACTTATTGTATTCAAGGCAAGGGGGCAGGGTAAGGAGTGTGAGTCATCTCAGATGATTGGTAGGTCTCGCGAGTCACGTGTCCACGGGACAGGGGGGCCTTTCCCTTTGTGGTAGCCGAGGTGGAGAGGGAGGATAGCAAACGTCAGCATTTCTTCTATGCACTTATCAGAAAGATCAAAGACTTTAGTCCTTTTACTAATTCTGCTGCTGCTCTCTTCTAAGAACTCAAAAGGAGGAGCCAGGTGTACAGGCGGAACATGAAAGCGAACAAGGAGCGTGACCACTGAAGCACAGCATCACAGGGAGACGGTTAAGCCTCCGGACGACTGCGGGCACGCCTGGCCAATGTCAGGCCTCCCACAAGAGGTGGTGGAGCAGAGCGTTCTCTAACTCCCCTGGAGAAACGGAGATTCCCTTTCCCGGTCTGCTAAGTAACGGGTGCCTTCCCAGGCACTGGCGCTACCGCTACACCAAGGAGCCCTCAAGCGGCTTTTATCTGGGCGTGACCGAGGGCTCACACTCTTGTCTTCTGGTCACCTCTCGCTGTGTCCCTTCCGCTCCTAACTCTGTATGGCCGGGTTTTCCCTAGGTTATAATAAGAGAACGGAGATTATTATAATCACAGAACAGAGAGTCATACTACAAGCTAATGACTAATACTGTTCACATATAATCCATATCTGTATCCTATTTCTAGTATCACTGTTCTTATTCTAATTATGTTCTTTATTATACTGGAACAGCTTGTGGCTTCAGCCTCTTGCCTCGGCACCTGGCTGCCTTACCGCCCCCATCGCCCCCCTCTTTTACTGACTAGGATCGTCACTGCCATCATTGCTTGTCGTTGACTTCAGGCTTGTCCTCGGACTCCTCGGAGACATCTGCAGACTAAAAGCAGCCAACATAAACATACCGATGTTAATGATGCCAAAGACAACAGTGATCTTCTGAGGGGTTTGACCCGTCTAAAGGGATTTAGATCAGATAACCCTTTGGTTATTCCTTCAAAGGTGTCTGATCCAGGAATGGTAGTTAAGTGAGCCTGCGAGTCCTCAAAAATTTGTTCTTTAAGTTTTGAGATACCTAACGTTAAGTTATCATCCCAGGCTTTTAAATTTAAGTCTCATGACTTTTTCCAGCTATGCTGATCTTTATTATAAGCATAAGGCCTTACGTAAGAATCAGAAGTATTCCAATCACGTTGTAATTGCATACGGTGTTCCAGATTCGTAACTCTATCTCGCAGCCATATCATACTCTGGCGGAGATCATTAATTTGATTAGCCAATTTTTGATCAGCCTGAGCCTGAGAATTCCAGAGTCCGGTGGGGTTTTTCTGCCATGCTTCCACATATTGAGCGGTCTGGACAGAATTGTGGATAGCAAGTCCAGCGGCCGCTGCTGTGGCAGTAACCGCAATTAAGCCTGCAGTGACTGCAGTAAGAGTAAGGATGAACCTCTTAGTTGTCTGGAGGGTACGTTTAAGAACTTCATTGACTATGTGAATAGAGGGAGAAGACTCCCATGGACGGTGTAAGGAGACTGGTGTCCATACCCCCTCCCTAGCCCTCACCAGGAGAATACTTGTTCTGGGATCAAAAGCGGCATCAATACATGTGAAGAGTTTGCAGTCATCACATTCTATAGTTTGTCTCTTGGCAGTGACATTTATAATTCCAACTAACAGCATATAGGGGGGTTATCCCTTATAGGCTCCTGATAGGTATTACCTGTCCTGACATTACAGTGACTTTAAATATGGGTATTTTGGTACTGGTGGGAGAGATTTGGCAGGTAGCGTCCCACAGTCTGATTCCCGTCGTGGCCGCAGCTAATTTCCGTAATTCAGGATGTTCTGGGGTAACAATAGGATGAATCGTTTTTGGTCTAGGAGGAACGATTCCTGAGTCCATCCATTTGAATGGGTAAGGAGACACCCATTCCCTCAACCTGCAGGACTGCCATCCGTCTTGTACGTGATGTATCAAATCATTGAACTCAGAGCATTGGGGATTTTGGCCGGAGTAGTTTCGCCAGTAATACCCTCTTGGAGCCCAGTCAATAGCAGCTCCTGTAACTAGGCTTTGTAACACCACGTACGGCTTTTGGAGCATTACAGTCATTCCGTGTAATTGAGTTCACTAGACAAGTTCCCTTGGTAGGTTCTCTTGAACAGTCTGGCAGTCCTTTTGTTGTATTATTTTTGGTGGTGACGGGAACTCTCCATTCCTCATGAGGATTAATTAAGTTCAACAGTCATGATCTGTAAAGAATTACTACTGAACAGATTATGTACTTCATAGGAATCATTACTAGAGGATGGCACGGTCCACATCCAATTTTGATTAGAGAAAGCCAAGCAGCCAGGTGACATTGCTATGCACAATGGCGGGAATTTATATCCAATTGCCAAATTAAACTGCATACCTTTTTCCTCTGGTTGAGCGGGAAACCTGTCATCGTTAGGGACTGGTGTAAGTGCACTATTACTAGTATACAGGCAGCATTTGCGAAGCTGTTGAATGACCTCGTCATTTTAGTTTGATTTGTAGTTGCAGGCCATTGTCCCATTCCCAGTAGCCGGTCAGCTGCAACATTAACAGGAGGCTTAGAGCCTTGATTAAGCCGAACTCGATCCTGGACAGCATCGACCCACCAAGTCCTGAATTGTAAATATTGGGATTTAGATAATACTGATTTTGCTAGAATTTACCAGTCATAAGGCACCAAACTGCTGTTTATCTTCTGCTAGGGCTTTTAATGTGGACCGGACAAAAGGGGAGTTGGGGCCATATTGCTTCACTGATTCTTTGAAATCTTTGAGGAATTTAGAAGAAACACTTTCCCAAGAAGCAGGGCGTAGCTGGGCCTGGCCTGGATGAAGAGGATCTGGTTGGACTACTGCCTGGACTGCAGGTATACCTGGAACTGGCTGCGCCGCAGGCAGTTGTGGAGCCTGCTGATTTGCCTGAGGAGCCTGACTGTCAGGCTGCGGAGCTTGAGGAGCCTGAGGAGCCGCGGGCTCAGCCGCCCGCTGGGCAGGATCAGCGGGCTGTGGCTGATCCTGTGCCTCAGGGACGGGGGCGGCCGGCATCGGAGGTTGTAAAATTACAGGAAATTGCCAGGCTTCGGGGTCCCCATATTCCCTTGCCTGAGAGATGGCCCTCATAAGAGGAGTATCATTTTAAGGAATGTATGTGATTTGTTGCTCGTGAGCGGCCATGGTGGTGGCGGCGGCAACCGCAGTGGTGACCGGACCAGAAGCAGAAAAGAAATGAGGGTTTTGAATAGAGGAAGAATTGAGAACCTGTAAGCCAGGTGGAGGCGCGAGTACCTGCTGAGCAGGTCTTTCAGGGGCCTGAAGTCCAGGCTGCCGGCCGTACCTGCAGGACAGGCTTCAAGCGAGCCTGATACTCCGGAGGAGAAGCAGAAGTGAGAGATGGATAACCAGGTTGAGTAGGGATAGGGTTGAGGGCCCCGTTACCGGGCCGAACAGGCGGAAGGTGGAGAGCCCTGCGGCAGGGCTGAACAGAGACAGTGTTGAGAGCCTCGCTGGCGGGCTGAACAGGCGGAAGGTGGAGGGCCCTGCGGCAGGGCTGAACAGAGACAGTGTTGAGAGCCTCACTCGCGGGCTGAGAATTGAGAGCCTCTGTACCAGGCTGCATAGAGACGTAGTTTAGAGCCTCTTTTTCAGGCTGTATAGCCTCATTTCCGGGCTGTGTAGATGGAAGGTTGAGGGCCCTGTAGCAGGGCTGAGGAAAGATAGGAGGGTCCGGCCACGACGGCTGTGGATAGTATATTTCGGTGGGATTCTGCTGGTTGGGGGCAAGGACGTCATCTGAAAGTTCATCATAAAGCGATGATGGGGGCACGGCAGGCTCTGGTGTGGGTGGCGGGGCCCAAGGAATGTCAGAATGGAGGTCCGTCTGTAGAATCACGGCCTCAATCTGTGCAGTATCCTCAGGGGAAAGAGAACTGAGAATTTCCTCAACCTCCTCAGAGGAGAGGAAAGAGGGATCAGCCTCCACGTTCGTTGTCCACCCGAGTCTGCAAGGAGTCTAGGACAGAGCGAACCGAAGCCCAGATTGGCCAAATAGTGGGCGGAATAACATGTCCCCCTTTATGAGCAATTTTAAATTGTCGGCCACTTTCATCCCGATGTTTGAGTTCTAAAGTTCCCTCAGTAGCAAACCAAGGGTAAAGGAGATCTACGACCTCGAACTGGTTTAATTCACGTATTAGTAGAAACTTTTACACCTCCTTCTTTAAGCAGAGGTTTTATAACATTTAAATAAGCCGAGTACTTGGTGCTGGCCTGTCCCATGGTGTCCCCGGGATACTCTGAGTGCCCAAGCTTACCACCAAGCTTATTGACCGCAAGCCTCAGGAATCTGTCGTCGGTAGTCCTCCGCTGAGTTCCGCGCTCAAAGTGCACCTTCACACAGCGAGAGAGAAATCCTCGTTGGGTGCCAGATGTAGGGTCCAGCCCTACGGGGCCTGTGGGTTTTCTCGTCGTGTGTGGAGACGAGAGATCGTAGAAATAAAGACGCAAGACACAGAGACAGGATGAGAGACAGCTGGGCCCAGGGGACCACTGCCACCAAGCGCGGAGACCGGTAGTGGCCCCGAATGCCTGGACGGGCTGCTATGTATTGTATTCGAGGCAAGGGGGCAGGGTAAGGGGTGTGAGTCATCTCAAATGATTGAGAGGTCACGCGAGTCACGTGTCCACTGGACAGGGGGTCTTTCCCTTTGTGGTAGCCGAGGCGGAGAGGGAGGACGGCATGCATACGTCAGCATTTCTTCTAGGCACTTATCAGAAGGATCAAAGACTTTAGTACTTTTACTAATTCTGCTACTGCTATCTTCTAAGAACTTAAAAGGAGGAGCCAGGTGTACAGGCGGAACATGAAAGTGAACGAGGAGGGTGACCACTGAATGAAGCACAGCATCACCGGGAGACGGCCCAGCCTCCGGAAGTCAGAGGGCAGGCCTGGCTAATGTCAGGCCTCCCACAAGAGGTGCTGGAGCAGAGTGTTCTCCATCTCCCCTGGAGAAAGGGAGATTCCCTTTCCCGGTGTGCTAAGTAACGGGTGCCTTCCCAGGCACTGGCGCTACCGCTAGACCAAGGTCTGCTAAGTAACGGGTGCCTTCCCAGCAACTGGCGCTACCGCTAGACCAAGGTCTGCTAAGTAACGAGGGCCTTCCCAGGCACTGGCGCTACCGCTAGACCAAGGAGCCCTCAAGCGGCCCTTATCCGGGCGTGACCCAGGGCTCACACTCTTGTCTTCTGGTCACCTCTCCCCGTGTCCCTCCAGCTGCTAACTCTCTATGGCCCGGTTTTCCCTAGGTTAAAACAACAGAACAGAGATTACTACAGTAATAGAACAAAGAGTAATGCTGCAAACTAATGATTAGTAATAGTCATGTATAATCATATCTGTATCCTACTTCTGGTATAACTTTTCTTATTCTGATTATTTTCTTTGTTATACTGGAAGAGCTTGTGCCTTCAGTCTCTTGCCTCGGTCCCTGGGTGGCTTGCCGCCCACAAGGTAAGATATATTGCATTGAACTATAATTTGTATTGATTGCCGAGGGGTTTGGGGCGGTGGGGGGGGGGGGCACCCCCTGAAATTCCGCCCTGGAGGAGTGGCCTCACCCTAACCCCGGGCGTGGCTAATAATAAGGGCCGTCGAGTGAAATAAATGTTGGAGGGAATGCGCCTAAAGCCCTCAGCCCTCAGCTCTCCCCCGAAGTTGGGTTAGGGAGGAGGAAGGGAGAGGCAAACGCTGACCCCGCAGGCGGCAGTCTGTGCCCCGGAGAGAAACTTTATCGCAACCTTGCCGGGGGCCTTGACGCCCATCCTCCCCCAAGAGCACCCCGGCAGTCACCCCTGCCCTCTGGTGTCCTGCCACCCCGAGCCCGACCTTCCCCCTTTACCCCCGCGCGGGGCCAGTAACCTCCTGACGGCGTCTTCTCTGTTTCGGGCTGTCGTGCTCATCACGTTTGCGTCCTTTTTCTTCGCTCCACAAACGTTTACTGAGCGCCTTCCAACACGCCAGGCACCAGACTAGCGCCGGGAAACAGGGATAAGTACTGAGGAGGGGTCCCAGCCCTCAGCGATGGGATTTCAGAGCGGGAGACAAAGGATTGCCCAGAAGGGTGGTGAGTGGAATAGTTGATATACACAACGGGGGTGCGACGAGATACACAGGAGGGCTGCTAGTCACATATGGGGTGGGTGCCGAGGGCCCTTAATTAAGGGAGGCTTCCTGGACGGGTGACACCCAAGCGGAGTCCTGACAGCCTGCGTCAGGAGTAGCCAGGCGAGGAGGAGGTGAAAGGAATCCACGTCCCCAGCAGAGAGGCAGCTTTCCCTGCGCAGCACAGGACACGGTCCGTGCACAGAAGCCACAGGAGACGCAGGCACAGGGGCTGGGGAGAATCCTTGCCGGGCCCTCGCCATCCACGCGCCGCCTCCCTCTGCCGGGTGTCTGGTGTCAGCCTCCTGCCCGGCAGAGGAACTCCAGCCCCTGCTCCCGGAAGCCCCTCCAGGCCTTCGGCTTCCCTGACTCGGAACGGGCCCCTCGTCCGGCGGCTACCAGGCCGGTCTCCCCGCCCGCTGGTGACGAAGTAAAGGCCCGGCGCCGCCCGGGCTCCTGCCCTGGGACCTCGTCTTTCTCCAGGAAAACGTGGACCGCTCTCCGCCGAGCGGTCTCTTCCACAGACCCCTCTCGCCTTCGCCCCCAGTCTCCTTGGGTTCTGTCTTTGCGCTGGCTGGATACAAACAAGGAAGTCGCCCCCAGCGGAGCCCCGGCTCCCGGACGCAGAGGCGGCCCCGGGGGCGGAGTCAACCGCGGAGGCCGCGCCCTCCGTGAAAGGGCGGGGTATGCAAATTCGAAATGGAAGCCCGGGAACGCCGGATCCAAGCACGGGTGTAAGATTTCCCTTTTCAAAGGTGGAGAATAAGAAATGAACCCGAGTGTGTAAGGGCGTCCAGAGTGGGGTGGACGAGACAGAGGGGATGGGGCAAGGAGCGAGGCTGGGGCTCTCACCGCGACTTGAATGTGGATGAGAGTGGGACGGTGACGGCGGGCGCGAAGCCGGCGGTATCGCTTCTCGGCCTTTTGGCTAAGATCAAGTGTAGTATCTGTTCTTATCAGTTTAATATCTGATACGTCCTCTATCCGAGGACAATATATTAAATGGATTTTTGGAGCAGGGAGATGGAATAGGAGCTTGCTCCGTCCACTCCACGCATCGACCTGGTATTGCAGTACCTCCAGGAACGGTGCACCCCCTCCGGGGATACATACGGGTTTCCTAAAAGTAGAGATTGCGAGTTAGAGCATCGGCGGGGCGGCTTCGGCTTGACGCGCCAAGCATCTGTGATAGACCGGCTCAACTACTCGTTGGAGTACCATGGGGTTCCTCACCTGCGGGCGGCAGACGGTAGGCCTTGCAGGCACGCTTCCGTTTACGCTGTGACTACAGCGCTTTGGGAAGGCTACGACCCCCGCAGCCCACTGACTACTCCTTTGGAGGTCGTTAGATCTCAGCTTGGCAGTCCAGGGGTGGTGACCTTTTAAGGGAATGGGATCCACCCGGAACTCTTCCTTCCGTCCGTCCTTCCTTCCTTCCTTCCTTCCTTCCTTCCTTCCTTCCTTCCCCTCTCTCTCACTCTCTCTGTCTCCACCTACTTTTTGGTTTCCCCCCTCCGGCCCCCCAAGTTCTGGGGTACATGTGCAGGACGTGCAGGTTGGGAACATAGGTATACGTGTGCCACGGTGCTTTACTGCACCTATCTCAGAAAATAAAGACAGAGTTAAAGAGCCCAGCGATTTAGGAGGCCGAGGTGGGCGTATCATCTGAGGTCTGGCATTCGAGACCAGTCTGGCCCACATGGCGAAACCCCTCCTAAAAGTACAAGAATTAACCAGGCGTGATGGCGTATGCCTGTAATCCCAACTACCGAAGGAGTCTGAGGCAGGAGAATCGCTGCAACACGCGAGGCAGAGGCTGCAGTGAGCCGAGATCTCACCTCTGCACTCCAGCCTGAGTGACAGAGCAAGACTTTGTCTCAAAAAAAAAAAAAAGAAAAGAAAAGAAAAGCCTGGGTGCGGTGACTCACGCCTGTAATCCCTGCACTTTGGAAGGCCGAGGTGGGCAGATTATGAGGTCAGGAGATCAAGACCATCCTGGTTCACATGGTGAAATCCCATCCCTACTAAAAGTACAAAAAAATTAGCAGGGCATGGTGGCAGGTCCCTGTCGTCCCAGCTACTTGGGAGGCTGAGGCACGAGAATCGCGGGAGTCTTGGAGGCGGAGCTTGCAGTGAGCCGAGATGGAGATGCACCACTGCACTCCAGCCTGTTTGACAGAGCAAGACTCTATCTCAAAAAAAAAAAAAAAAAAATGCCTGGGCTGGTGGCTCACACCTGTAATCCCAGCACTCTGGGAGGCGGCAGGCGGGCGGATCACCAGAGATTGGGAGTTGGAGACCATCCTGACCAACATGGAGAAATCCCATCTGTACCAAAAATCCCCTGAGGAGGAGTGGGGGAAAGAAGCCAGAGAGAAAAGACTTTACTGCTGAATTTTCTATCGGACCCACTGAGACTCAAAGCTAAGGTGGGAAGGTCTCTCTGCTCAGGACCCAGGAGAGAAAGGTACTTTGCAGATGTTCCCTGAGAGCCTTGGGAAAAACACCTCCCTTCCTCAACAAAGCAGGCAGGGTCCGCCCAGTTGCCCTGGCAGTAACCACATTGTGAGGTGGTTCCAGTTACAGGCAGAGGGGTCTGAGTGGGAAGAGACAGAGGTGGTGAGAGCAGTGGGCTCTGCTTGTCCCCACCCCCACCTGTGGCCTCACATCACCTCTTCCTATAATCCTGGAGACTCTACCTAATCTGTCTGGACCTCAGTTTCCTTGCCTGAAGAATAAGTGATAACTTGTTACCTTCTTTCACATAGCTATTATAAGGATCAAATAGAATAATGGATGGGAAATAAAAGTATAAAATTGTTTAGCTACAGATTGGTATTATTATCCTACCTGACCCTTCCAAGACTGCGTCCTCAGTAGGTGGAGTGAACAGGTGAGAGGATTATTCTGTGAAGTCCAGGAAGGCTTTTGGGGAAAGAGTCTATGCATTTAATTTTTTAACTTTTTAATTTTATTTTAATTTTATTTTTTGTTTTTTGAGACGGAGTTTCACTCGTTTCCCAGACTGGAGTGCAATGGGGCGATCTCAGCTCACTGCAACCTCCGCCTCCTGGGTTCAAGTGACTCTTGCAAGTGATCCACCAAAATGTTGGGATTACAGGTGTGAGCCACCACGCCCAGCTTAGGACTGTGCATTTAAGATCACCCCAAGTGGCTGGGCGAGGTGGCTCACGCCTGTAATCCCAGCATATTGGGAGGCCAACGCAGGCGTATCACGAGGTCAGGAGATCGAGACCATCCTGGCTAACATGGTGAAACCCCGTCTCTACTAAAAGTACAAAAAAATTGGTCAAGCATGGTGGCATGTGCCTCTAGTCCCAGCTACTCAGGAGGCTGAGGCAGGAGAATCGCTTGAACCCAGGAGGCGGCGATTGCAGATTGCACCATTGCACTCCAGCCTGGGCAACAAAGCAAGACTCTGTCTCAAAAGAAAAAAAAAAAAGGTCTACCCCAAGTAGACCATTTACCTATCTCCTATGTATACACACACTTTTACCCAGAGGTATAAATCTTTCTGAAAGCAGTGAACCCAAGTCCAGCTTCAGGGCTGGGGGCAAGGGAAGGGTGTAGGTGAAAAGGATGCTTCAAATCCAGCCTCTAGTGTGGTGGGGATTGGGGTGGGGAGCAGCCCTTGAATCAGGTCTAATGATTCTGCTGAGACATTTGGAAAAAAAAAAAAAACAGGTTCCAGGAGAGCCTGTCAATTCCAGCAACCAGTGTTGTGGAGTCAGCTTGGGCTTTGGAATCAAACTCAGGTTCAATCCTGGCTCTGTCGCCTTGTTTCATCCTGCCAAACCTGCAGCTGGAGTACCCACAAAGGAGTGCCCCAAACTGTCCTGAGCGGGGAATTCAAAGAAAGCACTCAACACCGAGGTGATTCGTCCAAAGCACGTTTTAGGGGAACTTTTCTGCACACAATGGGCTGCAGCAATCCTCCAGATGGACAGCAAGAGAAAAGTGATGTTCTACCTCGCTGTGTCGGCAGTGAAAGGTCAGGGTGTGAAGTGTATATAAAGGTTTTTTTTTTTTTTTTTTTTTTTTTTTTTTTTTTTTTTTGAGACGGAGTCTCGCTCTGTTGCCCAGGCTGGAGTGCAGTGGCCGGACCTCAGCTCACTGCAAGCTCCGCCTCCCAGGTTCACGCCATTCTCCTGCCTCAGCCTCCTGGGTAGCTGGGACTACAGGCGCCCGCCACCTCGCCCGGCTAGTTTTTTGTATTTTTTTAGTAGAGACGGGGTTTCACTGTGTTAGCCAGGATGGTCTCGATCTCCTGACCTTGTGATCCACCCGTCTCGGCCTCCCAAAGTGCTGGGATTACAGGCTTGAGCCACCGTGCCCGGCAAAGGTTTTTAAATTTTTTTTTTTTTTTGAGACGGAGTCTTGCTCTGTCGCCCAGGCTGGAGTGCAGTGGCCGGATCTCAGCTCACTGCAAGCTCCTCCTCCCGGGTTTACGCCATTCTCCTGCCTCAGCCTCCCGAGTAGCGGGGACTACAGGTGCCCACCACCTCGCCCGGCTAGATTTTTGTATTTTTTTAGTAGAGACGGGGTTTCACCGTGTTAGCCAGGATGGTCTTGATCTCCTGTCCTCGTGATCCGCCGGCCTCGGCCTCCCAAAGTGCTGGGATTACAGGCTTGAGCCACCGCGCCCGGCCTACATATAAAGGTTTGAAAAATTTGGCTCAGCACTGTTTTTTTTCCTCCTAAATCTATATATCTTTGTCAATGGCTGTTCAAGGCCATGGTTTGGATTCAAGCCTTTTGGGGAAAACTTGCAGTGGGCTGAGTCAAACCCAAAAAAGCAGGCAAAGCATTCTGCTTTATGGTCAGGACACCGTATGAAAACAGGAGAAACTGGAGGACCCTGCACGCCTACTAGCTGGGGGTACCTGGACAGGTCATTCGGGCACTCAGTGTATCCAAGGCCTCTCTCCTTGTTAAGGTTGTCGGAAGACCCCAGAGAATACCTTGAAAATGCCTACCCTCACAGTGAGGCACCCAGCTATGACCAGGTGGTAGGGACGTCCCAGCTCTGCTGCTGGGGGCATTAAGGTTTGCTTGATGTCTTTCTCCTCTTGTAAAAAGGAGTGCTAGTTCCTTCTCCCAGCACTGAGAGATTGTCTTCTGTAACTGTAGGTACAGGAGGGTTTCCAGATGCCAAAGATGTCATTGAGGCTTGTCACTAGACATTTATCTTCATAGCATATTTATCTTATTATATATCTAAACATATTTAGATAGAAAACAATGATAGGAGGGAAAGAAAGGCACTTCAACAGTCTCAATAGTTTAATGGGCAAAGGAGGAAGTGTGCTATTTTTGGCATCTCTTCCTCTCTCTTTCCCTCTTTCCTCCTACCCTGGAAGGAACAGAGATCAGATGGATACTTAGGGTGGAGGAGGGGGCTTGGACTGAATTTGGGGAAAAGTCTCCAACCCTCTAAGCCAGTCCTCATGCCAGAGGATTTTCAGAGTGATTCTACCAAAATCGTGCCCTCCTCCTCATTTCCCCACCTATGCCCTTTTTGTTTGTAGAGACAGGGTCTCACCCTGTTGCCCAAGGTGATCCAAACTCCTGGGCTCAAACGATTGGTCCTCCAGCCTTAGCCTCCCAAAATACTGGAATTATAGGCAAGAGCCATCGCACCCAGTCTCATCTCCCTTTCTGAGCCCCTCCTGCCTCCCATGTGCACACTGCCTCTCCCAGCTCCACCTCTAGGGGTCTGCATCACATTCTACTCTCCCTTACAATCTGGATTTTAACTCACATTGGTCCTCAGGGCACCATCCTGTCACTAATTTTTAACGATTTGCACATTTGCAATTTAAAATAAAGCCTGGGCTGGGTGGTTCACACTGTAATCCCAGCACTTTGGGAGGCCAAGGCGGGCGGATTGCCTGAGTTTGGGAGTTTGAAACCATCCTGGGCAACATGGTGAAACATCGCCTCTACTAAAAATACAAAAAATTGCCGGGCGCGGTGGCTCAAGCCTGTAATCCCAGCACTTTGGGAGGCCGAGACGGGCGGATCACGAGGTCAGGAGATCGAGACCATCCTGGCTAACACGGTGAAACCCCGTCTCTACTAAAAATACAAAAAACTAGCCGGGCGAGGTGGCGGGCGCCTGTAGTCCCAGCTACTCCGGAGGCTGAGGCAGGAGAATGGCGTAAACCCGGGAGGCGGAGCTTGCAGTGAGCTGAGATCCGGCCACTGCACTCCAGCCCGGGCGAAAGAGCAAGACTCCGTCTCAAAAAAAAAAAAAAAATACAAAAAATTAGCTGGGGCCTGGAGTGATGGCTCACGCCTGTCATCCCAGCACTTTGAGAGGCCGAGGCGGGTGGATCACGAGGTCAGGCGATCGAGACCATCTTGGCTAACACGGTAAAACCCCGTTTCTACTAAAAATACGAAAAATTAGCCGAGTGTGGTGGCATGTGCCTGTAGTCCCATCTACTCAGGAGGCTGAGGCAGGAGAATTGTTTGAACCTGGGAGACAGAGGTTGCAGTGAGCTGAGTTAGTGCCACTGCACTCCAGCCTGGGTGACAGAGTGAGACTCTGTCAAACAAACAAACAAACAAATAAAGCCTCTAGGCTGGGGCACTGGCTCATGCGTGTAATCCCAGCACTTTTGGAGGCCAAGGTGGAAAGATTTTCTGAGCCCAGGAGTTCCAGACTAGCCTGGACAACATAGACAAGACATATCAACTGGCACCCCCATCCCACCATTTCCCAACCCCCATCTCTACAAAAAATAAAATAAAGCAAGTTTGTTATTATTCAAGACCCAGAATCTTCTGTTTTGGAAGAAGCAAAGTGTGTTTAGAAGCACAAACAGGGCCGGGCACGGTGGTCCCCGCCTGTAATTCCAGCACTTTGGGAGGTCGAGGCAGGAGGGTCACCTGAGGTCAAGAGACCAAGACCAGCCAGGCCAACATAGTGAAACCCTGTCTCTACTAAAAATACAAAAAAATTAGCTGGGTGTGGTGGCGGATGCCTGTAATCCCAGCTACTTGAGAGGCTGAAGCAGGAGAATTGCTTGAACCCGGGAGGCAGAGGTTGTGGTGGGCCGAGATGGCGCCACTGCACTCCAGCCTGGGCGAAAGAGCAAAACTTCATCTCAAAACACACACACACACACACACACACACACACACAGAAGCACAAGCAGATGAGTCCTGTGAAATATCAGCTGCAGGGCCAGGCACGGTAGCTCACACCTGTAATCCCAGCACTTTGGAAGACCAAGGCAGGCAGATCACTTGAGGTCAGGAGTTCAGGACCAGCCTGTCCAACATGGTGAAAACCCGCCTCTACTAATAATAAAAAAATGAGCCCGGCATGTGGCCAGCGCCTATAATCCCAGCTACTTAGGAGGCTGAGGCAGGAGAATTGCTTGAACCTGGGAGGCAGAGGTTGCAGTGAGCCGATATTGCACTCTCCACTCCAGCCTGGGCAACATAGCGAGACTCTGTCTCAAAAAAAGAAAAGAAAACAATAGGGCGGGCATGGTGGTTCATGCCTGTAATCCTAGCACTTTGGGATGCCGAGGCAGGTGAATCACTTAAGGTCAGGAGTTAGAGACCATCCTGGCCAACATGGTGAAATGCTGTCTCTACTAAAATTACAAAAATAATTAGCCAGGCAAGGTGGCAGGTGCCTGTAATCCCAGCTACTCTGGAGGCTGAGGCAGGAGAATTGCTTGAACCCAGAAGGCAGAGGTTGCAGTGAGCTGAGATCATGCCACTGCATTCTAGCCTGGGCAATAGAGTGAGACTCAGTCTTAAAAAAAAAAAAAAAAGCCAGGCGTGATGGCTCCACTTTGGGAGGCTGAGGTGGGCGGTCACCTGAGGTCGGGAGTTAAAGACCAGCCTGACCAAAATGGAAAAACCCCATTTCTACTAAAAATAAAAAATTAGTCAGGCGTGGTGGCACATGCCTGCAATCCCAGCTACTCGAGAGGCTGAGGCAGGAGAATCACTTGAACCTGAGAAGTGGAGGTTGCGATGAGCTATGATCGCACCACTGCACTCCAGTGTGGGCAACAAGAACAAATCTCCGTCTCAACGAAAACAAAAAAAAATCAGCTACATTATTAATTATACAGATATGATCAATTGCTCTACCTCTATTATCAGTTCACTCACCAGCAAAGTAGGGGTAATAATACCTCCATCCTAGATGTATTGGTATATTAAAAGAAGTAAGGCCGGGCGCGGTGGCTCAAGCCTGTAATCCCAGCACTTTGGGAGGCCGAGACGGGCGGATCACGAGGTCAGGAGATCGAGAGCATCCTGGCTAACACGGTGAAACCTCGTCTCTACTAAAAAAATACAAAAAACTAGCCGGGCGAGGTGGCGGCGCCTGTAGTCCCAGCTACCTGGGAGGCTGAGGCAGGAGAATGGCGTGAACCCGGGAGGCGGAGCTTGCAGTGAGCTGAGATCCGGCCACAGCACTCCAGCCCGGGTGACAGAGCGAGACTCCGTCTCAAAAATAAAAAATAATAATAAAAAAATAAAATTAAAATATGGAACAAAAATGTGCCCTCTGAATAAATGAAATCATCCAGGCATGGTAGCTCACACCTGTAATCTCAGCACTTTGGAAGACCAAGGTGGTAGATCATTTGACGCAGGAGTTCAAGACCAGCCTGGGCAACATAGGGAAATCCCTGCCTCCACAAAAAGTTTAAAAAGTAGTCAAGTGCGGTGGCGCATACCTGTAGTCTCAGCTTCTCACTTCCCACAAGGCTGAGGTAGGAGCATTGCTTGATACCTGGGGACAGAGCGAGATCCTGTCTCAAAAAAAAGTGAAATCAGTCACCATCATGGAGTGTGGTCACTTGGAAGCCTGGACCTTGACCCTTGGTGTCATCCATCACCTGGAAGACCCTGAACTTTCCCTCTGTGGGCCTGAATTTTCTCATGGACCAAATAAGCACAGAATGGATGAGTTTCCTCTGGCCTGCTTGGAGGCCATAACACACTGAGAAGCAAGGGCTGCTTTGCTGCTCCCTGCTGTCCCCTGCTGCAGCAAGGAGAGAATCGGATCTTGGGGATGACCCAGCACTCCTAGGGGTGAGAGAGTGCAGCAGGCTGATCCCTGATACCCAATACCCTTGTGTGTGTGTGTTTTTTTTTTAGACAGCGTTTCTCTGTGTTGTTCAGGATGGAGAGCAGTAGTGTGATCACAGCTCACTGTAACCTCAAACGCCTGGACTCAAGCGATTCTCCCATCTCAGCCTCCTGAGTAGGTGGGACTACAGGTGTGTGCCACTACACCTGGCTAATATTTTTGTTTTTTATAAAGATGGGGTCTCACTGGCCAAGCGCAGTGGCTCATGCCTGTAATCCCAGCTCTTTGGAAGGACGAGGTGGGTGGATCACGAGGTCAGGAGATCGAGACCATCCTGGCTAACATGGTGAAACCCCATCTCCACTAAAAATACAAAAAAATCAGCCGGATGTGGTGGTAGGCACCTGTAGTCCCAGCTACTCAGGAGGCTGAGGCAGGAGAATGGCGTGAACCCAGGAGGCAGAGGTTGCAGTAAGCCGAGATTGCGCCACTGCATTCCAGCCTGGGCGACAGAGTGAGACTCGGTCTCAAAAAAAAAACCAAAAAAGATGGGGTCTCAGTGTGTTGCCTAGGCTGGTCTCGAACTCCTGGGCTCAAGCTATCCTCCCACCTCGGCCTCCCAAAGTTTTGCTGGGATTACAGGCATGAGCCACTCCACATGGGCCCTCTTGTGATCTTTTTTTTTTTTTTTTTTTTTTTTTTTTTTTTTTTGAGACGGAGTCTCGCGCTGTCACCCAGGCTGGAGTGCTGTGGCCGATCTCAGCTCACTGCAAGCTCCGCCTCCCGGTTCACGCCATTCTCCTGCCTCAGCCTCCCGAGTAGCTGGGACTACAGGCGCCGCCACCTCGCCCGGCTAGTTTTTTGTAGTTTTTAGTAGAGACGGGGTTCACCGTGTTAGTCAGGATGGTCTCGATCTCCTGACCTCGTGATCCGCCCGTCTCGGCCTCAAAGTGCTAGGATTACAGGCTTGAGCCACCGCGCCCGGCCGCCCTCTTGTGATCTTAATCATTGTGCCCGGCTCTTCACATTCCATCCTCAGCATCCAGGTTTCCACCTTCTTGAATATGTATCACAGAACTAAGTCAATCTCTTGGAAGATTTGGTTAGTTCGAATTTCCTTCCTGAAACTCAGCCTTCTCATCTGTTCAATGGAGATTATAAACCTGACCCACTTTCCTCTAAGGTGGATGAGAATAAAGATCCACTGATAATAAAGATATAAAATTGCCAGCCAAGAGCGGCAGTCCCCTTTATACTCTGGCAGGAGGAAGAAGAAGAAGGCTGAGGATGTTGGGAAGTCAGTCTAGGCAGCCTCAATTTCATCAAGTATAAAATGGGATAAATAAAGTTGCATTTGGGATTTTTTTTTTTTCTGTCGCCCAGGCTGAAGTGTGCTGGTCCAATCACGGCTCGCTGTAGTCTTGAATTCTTGGGCTCAGGTGATGCTCTTGCCTCAGCCTCCCAACTTGCTGGCACCACAGGCATGCACTACCATGCCCAGCTAACTTTTATTTTATTTTATTTATTATATTTTTAATAGAGATGAGACCTCACTATGTTGCCCAAGCTGGTCTTGAACTCCTGAGCTTAAGTGATCCTCCTGCCTTGGCCTCTCAAAGTGCTAGGATTACAGGTGTGAGCCACTGTAACTGACCTTATTTTTATTATTATTATTTCTAGAGATGAGGTCTCACTATGTTGCCCAACCTGGTCTCAAACTCCTAGGCTCAAGTGATCCTCCCACTTTGCCTCCTAAAGTCCTGGGATTACAAGTGTAAGCCACTATACCTGGCTGCATTTGGGATTGTTGAAAGACCGAAAAGCAAACTTAGATACTCTGGCATACAGTGGGCTCAGAAAACAATACCCTAAAATGAAGGCCTCAGCAGCAGCCTCAGAAGTAAAAAGTTTTTCTCTGACTCTCTCCTCCTGTCTCTCAGTCCCATTCTCCCCTGAGGCTAGCCATAGACACGAAAATCCCTCTTCCCTGAGGCAGGTCATAGAAACCAGAAGCCCTTTTCTCCAAAGCCAACCTACAAGCCTAAAAATTGAAGGGGTGGCCTACCCCTCCACATCTGTGGGCGTTTCTCGTTAGGTGGAACGAGAGACTGGAGAAAAGAAATGAGACACAGAGACAAAGTATAGAGAAAGAAAAAGTGGGCCCAGGGGACCGGCGCTCAGCATACAGAGGACCCACGCCGACACCGGTCTCTGAGTTCCCTTAGTATTTATTGATAATTATCTTTACCATCTTAAAGATAAGGGAGTGGCAGGACAATAGGATCATTTTAGGGAGAAAATTAGCAGTAAGACATATGGATAAAGATCTCTGTGACATGAATAAGTTCAAAGGAAAATGCTGTGCTTTGATATGCATATGCAAACATCTCCATAAACCTCTTAGCAGCATTGCGCCAGCAAGTCCCACCTTATGCCGTAAATCCTACCTTATGCCGTAAGTCCCACCTTATGCTGTAAGGCGGTTTTCTCCTATCTCAGTAAACAGAGCATACAATTGGGTCTCACTCCGAGATGTTCCATTGCCCAGGGATGGGCAGGAGACAAATGCTTTTCTCTTACTTCAGATTAAGAGAATGGTGATGACCTTTAACCAGCAAGCAGCCTTTAGGCACTTGTTTAACAAAGCACATCCTGCACAGCCCAAAATCCATTAAACCTTGAGTCACCACAGCACATGTCTCTTGCAAGGACAAGGTTAGGGGTAGGGTCACAGATTAATAGCATCTCAAATACAGAACAAAATGGAGTCTCTTATGTCTACTTCTTTCTATATAGACACAGTAACAGGCTGATCTCTCTTTCTTTTCCCCACAAAAAATATTACTCTGTTTTTCCCTCTGTCCTATCTGTAAAAACTGGCCACAAAGAAATTACCTGACCTACTTTGTTTGACTGTAGGTCGTAAGACCCCTTTTCCATAGAGCATCCTGCCCCATATCCAGAAGGAAGGAATGCATGCTAAGAGAAGCCAACAAGGATCTGGACAGGCCAGGCATGGTGGCCCATGCCTGTAATTCCCACGCTGTAGGAGGCCGAGGCGGGAGGATTGCTTGATGCCAGGAGTTCAAGATCCTCCATGTGGCAAAAGTCTAAAGGAGAAAGAGACAGACAGCAACAGCTCGTCATGGAAAGTGTGGCTGAGAAGAAAGACATGAAAAGGGCTTCAAGAAATTTCCACTTTGAGTCTCAAAAGGCAAGACCCTGTTTCTACAAAAAATTAAAAACTTAACAAACTTTGCTGGGTGTGATGGCACACACCTGTAGTCCTAGCTACTCAAGAGGTTTAGATGGGAGGATCTCTTGAGCCTAGGAGTTTCAGGTTACCGTGAGGTATGATCACACCACTGCACTCCAGTCTGGGCAATAGAGTGAGACTGTGTTGTCAAAAAAAAAAAAAACCTAGACAGACAGGGGCCTTAGGGATTTCCCCACTCATTGTACTCACCTTACAGCATGCCGTCTTGTCCACTCATATTGCTATATGGCCTTCCATACTTTATTGACCATAAGCGTTAAAATGGACAATTTTTTCTGTATCTTTGGGTCTTTGTTCTGAAGACTCTCATGTATATACATTAAAAACAAAATCATATGCCTTTTCTCCTGCCTCGTGCCAGTGATTTTTCACTGAATCTTCAGAGGGTAAAGAAGGGAAGTTTCCCCTTGGTTCCCCTAAGTACTCAATACTGGAGGCCGGGAATGGTGGCTCATGCCTGTAACCCTAGTACTTTGGGAGGCTGAGGAAGGATGATTGCTTGAGCTCAGGAGTTTGAGATCAGCCTGGGCAACATAGTGAGAACCCATCTCTACTAAAAAACAAAAATTAAAAAAAAGCAGTACCTGGGAAACCAAATCAGCAAACAAAAGATGGCCTGATAAACGTGGAAATGAGCAGAGAGGCAGTAAAATAGTGAGCCCAGCAGTGTCATGATACTTATCACAAGCCAGGAGATTTACTAATCACTTTCTATTTTAGGAAATACTAATATATTTAATATTCATTCATTCAAAAAATATATATTGAGTGGCTACTATATGCCAGGCATTGTTCAGGGTGCTAGTCATATAAAAGTGAACAAACGACAAAGATTCCTGCTCTCGAGCTTACATTCTACTATGCTAAAATGCAATAAACACATCGGGTGACAGGTGCCATTGAGTAAAATAAAGCCAGGTAAAAGAGAACAGAGATCCTGTGTGGATGAGGGTAGAGAACACCAGGACTACAGGCTAGATTTTAAGATTCCTGTTTTATAAAGGAAAAAAAAAAAAAAGCCTCAGAGTTGCCTAAGCTGTTTTCCCTTGCCTTTTTGTTTTTTCCCTTGGATATGGTGTCTCGCTCTGTTGCCCAGGCTGGAGTGCAGTGGGTGGCATGGTCTCGGTTCACTGCAATCTCTGCCTCCCAGGCTCAAGCGATTCTCCTGCTTCAGCCTCCCGATTAGCTGGGATTACAAGCAACTGCCACCATGCCCAACTTTTTTATTTATTTATTTATTTTTGAGATGGAGTCTTGCTCTGTTTCCCAGGCTGGAGTGTGATGGTGCCATCATGGCTCACTGCAACCTCCGCCTCTGGGTTCAAGCGATTCTCCCAGCTCAGCCTCCCAAGCAGCTGGGATTACAGGTGCCAGCCACCACGCCTGGCTAATTTTTTGTATTTTTGGTACAGATGAGTGACTTGTTTTTCTAAGACCACCAGAGCGGGCGCAAAGGAACCAGCGACTAGGCAAGGGTAGGAGCAAAACTGCAAGTTTATTTTGGTCACCTAGCTTCAGGGGAAGAAGGTGGGTAAGGAGAGGTCTGTTGGCCTCCGGCAAATGAGGCCCACAGAGTTCTCCATGCTGCCCTCGGACGGAGTTCCGACAGTCCCGACCGCAGTGGGGAAGCTGGGAAGTCCGCGCGTGGCACTGGTCCGAGCGGCTTTTCTGGGAGTGGGAGGGCGATAGGCGGGGCACGGGCGTGTCCGGGGCGTTCCGCAGGTGCGACCAGGTAAATCTTGGTCTCTTCAGATTGACGTCACCTGGCGCATGCCCAGTTGGTCTGCACCTTCCCGGGCGTCGGCTGCATTTTCGCGCGCGCGGGAAAAGTTGGGGGGGGGGATGAAGAACCCGGAAGTGCACCATCTTGCCTCCGTTCATCCAAACAATGAGGTTTCACCATGTTGGCCAGGCTGGTCTCGAACTCCTGATCTCAGATGATCCACCCACCTAGGCCTCTCAAAGTGCTGGGATTACAGGCGTGAGCCATGCTGCCTGGCCTTTTTTTCTTTCTTTCTTTTTTTTTTTTTTTTTCAGATAGGGTCTCAATCGGTCCCCCAGGTTGGAGTGGAGTGCGTGCAGTGGCCTGATCACGGCTCATTGCTGCTTTGGCCTCCTGGGGCTCAAGCCATTTTCCCAGGGCTCAAGTGGTCCTCCCAGGGCTCAAGTAGTCCCTCAAACTCAGTCTCCCCAGTCACTGGAACTACAAGCCTGCTCCACCACACCCAGCACATTTTCTGTATATATATACCTTTTTTTTTTTTTTTTTTTGTAGAGATGGGGCTCTCACTCTGTTGCCAAGGCTGGTCTTGAACTCCTGGGCTCAAGTGAACCTCCCATTTCGTCCTCCCAAACTGTTGGGATTACAGGCATAAGCCACCATGCCAGGGCCAAGGCTCTTCTCAACTGCTGCAGCAGACAGCTTGGTTCCTGCCTCTTTGCAGACAGAAGACTTGTGTCTCAGGCTCAATGCTTTGTCTCATAGAGTGTTGGACACACAAGAACAAATTATCTTTCTCTAGGTATCCATTTTTGGCTCTACGCTCTCTGCTTCACAGGTGGATGGAGTGATGGGGAAGATGCTGTGGCCAGTGCACACAGGTAGGTTCAAATCCTACCTCCCTGTGGTCTTGGGCAAGCTGCTTAACCTCTCTGCCTCAACTTCTGCATCTGTATGTAACTTTTGCAAGTTTGTAATGAGGAGGGCACTTAACACAGAGACTAAGCCAAACAGTAAATGCTTCCTATATTACTGTCTTCAGGCAACACAGTTGCTCAGTCATTTCATAGTCATGACCCCTTCCGGGGAAGCCCGTGGGACACTCTGACTCACATTGTACACTACTGAGCCACGTCCCTTCCTCGGCTCCGTTTCTGCTTCCTCCACTGCAGGAGGTAGGCATTGGTGTTTCCGCTTTCCAGCTGGGGAAACAGAGTCAGGAGGTTAAGTGGTTTGCCCCCAGTGCCCTGCCAACAGGGCAAGGCATGGGGACGGGGCTGTGACTCCCAGGGCGGCAGCCCCCTCAGGGCGCGGTCTCGTGGCCCGATTTCTCTCTGTGGTCCCGGGAAGGGGGTGGGGGTGGCAGGGGGCCGTTGGCTATGCCTTCGCTTCGGACCCAGCCAGGCCGCGGGACACTCCAGTCTTTACAGTGATGACCCGATGACTTTCCTCAAAAGAGCTCGGATCACTCTCCTTCAACTCCCTCCCACAGACTGCTAGTGACGCCTGTAAAGGTAAACTGAGGCTGGACCCGAACCGGGAACGAAGACACAAGGCAAATGGCAGTGAGAATAGCCTTTATTAGGACTCGCGAGTGAGGTTCCTCGGTCCAAAGGTGCGGGCCGAGGAAGTCGCACTGAGGGAGGAGGGTAGGGGCTTTTTATAGCCCGAGGGGTAGGGAAGCTGGTTGTGCAAATAGGGCCTGGGGGGTCTTGAGACTACTAGGGCAGGAGTTGAGTAAGGGTCATGAGGAAGGAGTCTTTGGAAACTGTCAACCGAAACTGCTGTTTACGAACTTGTGGAATGCAGGTGAGCTGCAGGTCATGGGGGAGTGTGGTTGCCCAGCCAGAACTCTGACGCATGTAAGTCTGCGGGTGTGTACAAGGGTGAAGGGAGTCTTTAACAAAAGGCTCGCTATGCCAGGTAACGCCGCCATGTTGGGTCTAGATTCCTGCCTAACAATGCCCACACCTATTTCCCCCTGACCACTTAGACCCCCTTCGGCCACTGCGAGCATAGCTGGACCGCAGGTGGGACTCAGACCGCTGTAGCCACGCCTACCCACGTGGGAAAGGGCCAGACATGCAAATTAGAAATGGCGCTTCACCCACGGGGCAAAAACCGATCTGAGAATTCACTTGAAAATGTAGCCAACAATAAACCATGCCCAACGGCTTGCTGTGTTCAGCAGGCCTGATGAGAAACAAGGGGATTTCTCAATTGCCCCTGTCGTGGCTCACCGTGATGTGAGTGTAATATGCGTGACAGGATGACGGTAACGGCGCAGCCAAAATGCTAACGTTACTAAAATTTTCACGCCTTTTAGTTCATGTCATATGTAACTTTGTGTTTATACTAGCCTACTGTTTATGCACCTTCTCTATCCAAGGATGCTATGTCAAATGGGCCTTTGGAATATGAGAGTTAGAATAGAAGGTTATATAGTACTTCTAGCGGAGGTTAACTTTTGTTTTTTGGGTGACTGAGTGTTGTGTTTCAAATATTAGTTTGTTATATTCACGTTTCTATTGCATTATATTATGCAAATGTAGTTGAGTTTTTATTTTAGACTTCTTTATACTTTTACTGGCTTCAAAACTATGACCTCGACTTCCCAGATTCAAATGGTTCTCCCACTTCAGCTTCCCGATCTAATATTTCAATGATTTCAAGAACGCTGCATTCATTCTTCTCCATATGCGCAACTGCCAAAAGTAGGCTTTACATTCTTGCTAGTTTTGTTTTTGTTTTTTTTTTTTTGGTCTGTGGCTAGTCTCCATTTCCTTTTTTTTGTTTGTTTGAGATGGAGTCTCGCTCGGTCGCCCAGGCTGGAGTGCAGTGACCAGATCTCGGCTCACTGCAAGCTCCGCCTCCCGGGTTTTACGCCATTCTCCTGCCTCAGCCTCCCGAGTAGCTGGGACTACAGGCGCCTGCCACCTCGCCCGGCTAGTTTTTTTGTATTTTTTTGTAGTAGAGACGGGGTTTCACTGTGTTAGCCAGGATGGTCTTGATCTCCTGACCTCGTTATCCGCCCGTCCTGGCCTCCCAAAGTGCTGGGATTACAGGCTTGAGCCACCGCGCCCAGCCTATTTACTTTTTTTTTTTAAAAGATAGTCTCACTCTGTCCCCCACAACCCCCAACCCCTGCTGGAGTGCAGTGGCCAGATTTCGGCTTACTGCAACCTCTGCCTCCCAGGATCAAGCGATTCTTGTGCTTCAGCCTCCTGAGTAGCTGGGATTACATGCACATGCCCACTATGACTGGCTAATTTTTTTGCATTTTTAGTAGAGACGGGGTTTTGCCATGTTGGTCAGCTTGGTCTCGAACGCCTGACCTCAAAGTGATCCACACATTTGGGCCTTCCAAAGTACTGGGGTTACAGGCCTGAGTTACTGCACCCGACCTGTCCCCAAAATTCGATTGCAACCTGCGATAAAGCTTTTTTCCCCCCCTTCTTGACAAAGCATGGTGTTTTTATTTTAGCAGACTCGCCTGGCACTGAGGACTGCTATGGTGGTCTTCGGAGGCTCCTGGGATTTACTGCTTGGACAGAGGTGACATCCCCCCAGGTAATAAGAGCCAAGACCAAAGGCTCCAGCTGCCTTCGAGGTATCTACTACTCACTGTAGAACGATCCAACAGTTCTGCATTTCTGCCCTATGCCCGCCAGTTACAAGCAGCTCCGGTCTCTTATCCCATGTCTGATTTCTGAAACCTTGCTAATTTTCCTACCATCCACCCTATTCTCAGCCTCCTTTCTTCTTTCTTCTTTTTTTTTTTGAGACGGAGTTTCGCTCTTGTTGCCCAGGCTAGAGTGCAATAGTGTGATCTCAGCTCACTGCAACCTCCACCTCCCTGGTTCAAGCGATTCTCCTGCCTCAGCCTGTGGAGTAGCTGGGATTACAGGCATGTGCTACCACACCTGGCTAAATTTTTTTGTATTTTTGGTAGAGACGGGGTTTCTCCATAATGGTCAGGCTGGTCTTAAACTCCTGACCTCAGGTGATCCACCTGCCTCGGCTTCTCAAAGTGCTGGGATTACAGGCGTGAGCCACCGTGCCCGGTCCCCCTTTCTTCATTTGCTCTATCCTCCCCCTGAGGACATTGCTTGCTTTCCTCTTTCTGTTTGCTCTCCCCACCTCTCATTCCATTGTGCCTTGCACCTTTGCTGCCCACTACCCCTCCTTGTTGCTGTTGTCTCTTCTGGCTGCTGGTCACTCCATGCCAACATTTACTTTATTCCTTGAAGGTTTTTAGCTCCTGGAGCACTGTCTCTCCAGCATAACTCCTGTCATCAATCGACACCCTAGTTCCCCAGTTCCTTGACCTCAGCCTTGACTACCCCAGCCACTAACTTACCTGGTCTAACCCTAGGTCTTGTCATTGTCGACTGCCATAACCCCATCCACTTCGAGGGTCACACTCTCCAATCATCTCTACCATCCCTCCCTCTGCTACCCTTTGGTACCTGTCACCCCACTCCCCACCCCCTCAACCCACATCCCCAAAGTCCTTGGGCCCACCTCTAACTAATCTAATTTCACCAACTCTAACAAACTGCACCTGTGCCACTGAGTGTAACTGGTGGAAGCTGACTGGGCTCACCTTAACCCTGGGCATGCTAGGGGAAAATAGACATCCACATTTGCTACCTGGGGTCCAACAAGTCTGCACTAGTGTGTTCTCATGCTGCTAATAAAAACATACCTGAGACTGGGTAATTTATAAAGGAAAAGAGGTTTAATGGACTCATAGTTGCACGTGTCTGGGGAAGCCTCACAATCATGGTGGAAGATGAAAGGCATGTCTTACATGGTGGAAGGCAAGAGACAACTTGTGCGGTGGAACTCCCCTTTCTAAAAGCATCAGATCTTGTGAGACTTATTCACTGTCATGAGAACAATATGGGAAAGTCCTGGCCCCATGATTCAATTACCTCCCACTGGGTCCCACCCATGACACGTGGGAATTATGGGAGCTACAATTCAAGATGAGACTTGGGTGGGGATACAGCCAAACCATATCATTTTGTTCTGGCCCCTCCCAAATCTCATGTCCTCACATTTCAAAACCTATCATGCCTTCCCAACAGTCTCCCAGAGTCTTAATTCAGCATTAACTAAAAAGTCTACAGTCCGAAGTCTCATCTGAGACAAGGCAAGTCCCTTCCACCTACCAGCCTGTAAAATCAAAAGCAAGTTAGGGTCGGGCATGGTGGCTCAGACCTGTGATTCCAGCACTTTGGGAGGCCAAGGCAGGCACATCATCTGAATTCGGGAGTTTAAGACTAGCCTGGCCAGCATTGTGAAACCCTGTCTCTACTAAAACTACAAAACATTAGCCAGGTGTGATGGCGTGGGCCTGTAATCCCAGCTACTCGGGAGGCTGAAGCAGGAGAATCTCTTGAACTCAGCAGGCAGAGGTTGCAGTAAGCCAACATCATGGCACTGCACTCCAGCCTGGGTGACAGAGTGAGACTGTCTCAAAAAAAAAAAAAAAAAAAAAGCAAGTTTCTTACTTCCTAGATACAATGAGGGTACAGGCACTGAGTAAATACAGCTGTTCAAAATGGGAGAAATTGGCCAAAACAAAGAGTTACAGACCTCCTTTGCAAGTCTAAGTCCAGTGGAGCAATCAAAAAAAAAATTTTTTTTTTTTTGGCTCACTGCAACCTTCACCTCCCGGGTTCAAGCAATTCTCCTGCCTCAGCTTCCTGAGTAGCTGGGATTACAGGCACATGCCACAATGCCTGGCTAATTTTTTTTTGTATTTTTAGTAGAGATGGAGTTTCACCATGTTGGTCAGGCTGGTCTTGAACTCCTGACCTCAAGTGACCCTCCCACCTCGGCCTCCCAAAGTACTGGAATTACAGGAGTGAGCCACCGTGCCTGGCAGCAGTCAAATCTTAAAGCCCCAAAATGATTTCCTTTGACTCCATGTCTCACGCCCAGGTCACACTGATGCAAGAGATGGGATCCCATGGCCTTGGCAGCTCTGCCCCTGTGACTTTGCAGGATATAGCCCCCACTCCCGGCTGCTTTCACAGGCTGACCTTGAGTGCCTGTGGCTTTTCCAGGAGCAAGGTGCAAGCTGTCAGTGGATCTACCATTCTGGGGTCTGGAGGACAGTGACCCTTTTCTTGCAGTTGCAGTTCCACTAGGCACTGCCCCAGTTGGGTGTCTGTGTCAGGGCTTGCACCCCACAATATCCTTTCGCACCACCCTAGCAGTCCTTCTCCATGAGGGCTCCACCCCTGCAGCACATCTCTACCTGGACATCCAGTCATTTCCACACATCCTCTGAAATCTTGGCGGAGGTTCCCAAGCCTCAGTTCTTGACTTCTGTACACTCTCAGGCACAACACCACATGAAAGCTGCCACGGCCTAGGGTTTGCACCCTCTGAAGCCACAGCCTGAGGTGTACCTAGGCCCCTTTTAGTCATGGCTGGAGCAGCTGGGATAGAAGGGACAAAGTCCCCAGGCTGCACAGAGCAGGGGGGCCCTGGGCACAGCCCATACAATCATTTTTTCCTCCTAGGCCTCCGAGCCTGTGATGTGAGGGTCTGCCACAGGAAGGTCTCTGACATACACTGGAGAAACTTCCCCCCATTGTCTTCATGATTAACTTCATGACTCTTAGTAACTTATGCAAATTTCTGAGGCTAGCCTAAATTTCTCCTCAGAATTTTTTTTTTTTTTTTTTTTGAGGTGGAGTCTCGTTCTGTCGCCCGGACTGGAGTGCAGTGGCCGGATCTCAGCTCACTGCAAGCTCCGCCTCCCGGGTTTACGCCATTCTCATGCCTCAGCCTCCCGAGTAGCTGGGACTACAGGCGCCCGCTACCTCGCCCGGCTAGTTTTTTTGTATTTTTAGTAGAGACGGGGTTTCACCATCTTAACCAAGATGGTCTTGATCTCCTGACCTCGTGATCCGCCCGTCTCGGCCTCCCAAAGTGCTGGGATTACAGGCTTGAGCCACCGCACCCGGCCTTTTTTTTTTTTTTGAGATGGAGTCTTGCTCTATTGCCAGGCTGGAGTGCACTGGCACAATCTCAGCTCATTGCAACCTCCGCCTCCCAGGTTCAAGCAATTCTCCTGTCTCAGGCTCCCGAGTAGCTGGGACTACAGGGGTGTGCCACAACGCCCAGCTAATTTTTGTATTTTCAATAGAGACCAAGTTTCACCAGGTTGGACCGGATGGTCTCAATCTCTTGACTTTGTGATCTGCCTGCCTCAGCCTCCCAAAGTACTGGGATTACAGGCATGAGGCACTGCACCCAGCCTGGGTTTTTCTTTTCTACTGGATTGCAGGCTGCAAATTTTTGGAAATGGTATGCTCATTTTAACGTGGTTTTTTTTTTTTTTTTTTTTTTTGAGACAGAGTCTCGCTCTGTCACCCAAGTTGGAGTGTAGTGGCACCATCTTGGCTCACTGCAAGCTCCAACTCCCAGATTCACGCCATTCTCCCACCTCAGCTTCCCGAGTAGCTGGAACTACAGGCACCCACTACCGCGCTCAGCTAATTTTTTGTATTGTTAGTAGAGATGGGGTTTCACCCTGTTACTCAGGATGGTCTCAATCCCATGACCTCGTGATCGACCCACCTCAGCCTCCCAAAGTGCTGGGATTACAGGTGTGAGCCACTGTGCCTGTTTTTTTTTTTTTTTTTAATGGAGTCTGACTCTGCGACCAGGCCACAGTGCAGTGGCGTGATCTCGGCTCATTGCAACCCCTGCCTCCCAGATTCAAGCAGTTCTCTGCCTCAGCCTCCCAAGTAGCTGGAATTACAGGAGCCTGCCACAAAGCCCTGCTAATTTTTGTATTTTTAGTAGAGATGGGGTTTCACCATCTCCGCCAGGTTGGTCTTGAACTACTGACCTTGTGATCTGTTCGGCCTCCCAAAGGGCTGGGACAACAAGCATGAGTCACTGCTCCTGGCTTGTTTCACATTTACAACTGAATGCTGGCCAGATGCTGTGGCTCATGCCTGTAATCCCAGCACTCTGGGAAGCCTAGGCAGGCAGATCACGACGTCAGGAGTTTGAGACCAGCCTGGCCAATATGGTGAAATCCTATCTCTACTAAAAATACAAAAATTAGCCTGGCGTGGTGGCAGGCGCCTGTGGTCCCAGCTACGTGGAAGGCTGAGGTGGGAGAATTGTTTGAACCTGGGAGATGAAGATTTCAGTGAGCTGAGATTGTGCCACTGCACTCCAGCCTAGGCGACACAGTGAGACTCCATCTTAAAAAAAAAAAAAAAAACTGAATGCTCCTGGGCACGATAGCTCATGCCTGTAATCCCACCACTTTGGGAGGCTGAGGCAGGCTGATCACCTGACATCAGGAATTTGAGACCAGCCTGGCCTACATGGTGAAACCCCATCTCTAATAAAAAGACAAAAATTACCTGGGTGGGGTGGCAGGCACCTGTAATCCCAGCTACTCAGGAGACTGAGGCATGAGAATCACTTGAACCCGAGAGGGAGAGGTTGCTGTGAGCCGAGACCTTGCCACTGCATGCCAGCCTGGGCGACAGAGCGAGACTGTCTCAAAAAAATAAAAACAACAGCAGCAACAACAACAAAAACCTGTATGCTTTTAACACCCAAGTCACCTCTTGAATGCTTTGCTGCTTAGAAATTCTGTAACCGCCACACGCAGTGGCTCACGCCTGTCATCTCAACACTTTGGGAGGCTGAGGCGGGAGGATCACCTGAGGGCAGGAGTTTGAGATCAGCCTAATGAACATGGAGAAACCCGGTCTCTCCTAAAAATACAAAATTAGCCAAGCGTGGTCGCACATGCCTGTAATCCCAGCTTCTCGGGAGGCTGAGGCAGGAGAATCGCTTGAAACCCGGGAGGCGGATGTTGGGGTTAGCCGAGATTTGGCCATTGCACTCCAGCCTGGGCAATAGGAGTGAAACTCCGTCCAGAAAAAAAAAAAAAAAAGCAAGAAAAGAAAAAAAAAATTCTGTAACCACCAGGTACAGTGGCTCAGGCCTGTAATCCCAGCACTTTGGGAGGACAAAGCAGGCACATCACCTGAGTCCGAGACCAGCCTGCCTAACATGGCGCAACACCAGTTTCTCTATAAAAATACAAACTTACCTGGGCGTGGTGGTGCAGGCCTGTAATTGCAGCTGCTCCAGAGACTGAG